>NW_012121821.1:11305980-11319390 GCF_000951035.1 Colobus angolensis palliatus | reverse complement strand
AAGAAAGAAAGAAAGAAAGAAAGAAAGAAAGAAAGAAAGAAAGAAAGAAAGAAAGAAAGAAAGAAAGAAAAGAAAGAGAATGTCCTTATTTCACCTTCATTCCAGTAAAATATTTTTCCTTAATATCAAAATCTTTGTAGACAGCTTTTTTCTTTTTTTTCTCAGCATTTTAATGTGTTGTTTCATTTCTTACTTGTCTCTGTGATTCCCAGTGAAAAATACACAGTAATTTAAATCATTTTTCCCCTACAAATAAGGTATCATTATAACTTGGCTGCTTTTATGCCTTTTTGTTCCCAATATAATAAGCTTGAACATGGAGTTCTTTGAATTTATACTTTTTGGGCTTCACTAAGCTTCTTGCATTTCTGTAGGTTTATGTCTTTCACTAAATTTGCATAGTTTTGAATCATATTTCTGTGAATATTTTTCAGCACTATTCTCTTGCTCTTCTCCTTCTGAGACTTCTAATGACCCAATAATTGAACTTTGAATTGTCCCACAGTCCTTGGGGCTCTATTAATTTTTTACAATCTATTTTCTATCATTTTCAGAGTAGATAATGTCTACTGATTTACCTTTAAGTTCACTGACTGATTCCTTTTTCATAACCATTCTGCTATTAAGCCCAACTTGAGTATTTTTATTTGCCATTTTATCTTTCAGTTCCAAAATTTTCATTTGGTTTTTCTTTGTGTCTTTTATTTCTTTGCTGAAGATGTTTATCTTTCCATCCACTTTAAGAGGATTTGCTTTCAGTTGCTTTAACGTTTTTATCAGAGCTACTTTACAGTATTTATCAGATAATTCTAATATCTGTGTCATCTTGGTGTTGGCCTCTGTTGATTGCCTTTTAAACTGTAAGTTGATATTTTCCTCTCTCTTTATATATTGAATAATGTTGAATTGTTTCCTGAACATTTTGAATTTTGTGTTATGAGACTCTGGATTTGTATTAAATCCACTGAAGAATGTTGGTATTTTGCTTTAGGAGTCAATTGCCCTGGTTACATTCAGACTACAGTTTCAACTTGTCTTCTCTGTATGGGCTGTGATTGTGATTCTAAGGTCAGTTCAGTTTTCAGAGCATTTGTAGTCCTATTAGGATCAGTCCTTCATGTGGATCACTCAGAACCAATATGGAATCTGCTTTTCATATTAATTCACTTCTCAAAGTCTTTGTAACGGTGTTTAACACTCAACCAGATCTATTCATGTAAAGGTCAAGAGTGAACCCAGAAATTCATATGCTAGTTTAAGGGGTCACTTTTCTCAAGTCTTGCTATGTTACTGGTATTTTTCACTTCCCTCTGGTTTCTCATTTTTGTTCTTGCAGTTGTAAATCTGAGGCTGCACTTACTTTATTCTGCTGTGCATTTCCTGTAATTATGCCTACATCCAGCACTAAGTAGTGTGAAGACACAGGAAAAATCTCACCGCTAGTTTGGCATTACTTTAAATTTTGACTTTGTTTGCAAATTTTCCTACTGTTTACTTTGAGTCCTTATGTAGCTGCTCTATGCATTCTTTCCAGGTTTTATTGCTGTTTTTCAGCATCAGTGTAGCTTGAATAAATTAGTTTTGAATTTAGTTGAATTAAATTAAGAGAACTTGGTCTATAGATTACTGATTTTTCAAAAAATCATTGAGATTTGCTGTAAAACTAGAATATGACCAATTTTTGTGGAAGGTTCATGTGAGACTGTGACGAATTTATCTTCTCTAATATTTGCATGCATTCATCTGCATATTTTCTAGAAATCAAAATTTTTATTTGTGTAGTTCAATACTCTGCATGTCACCTAATCTAGTAAGCATTAAAGAACATTATGAACTTACGGTTCAGTTTTCAATTTCTTCTTGAATTTCAGCAGAGAGAGATCATTTTTTCTTGATATAGCAATTGAACCATTTAAAACCATACTGAATATTTTACCCCAATATAATTTTTTTATATTAATTTGTATTTTACATGTTTTGCTCCCAATTTTTTGGTTAGAATTTCCTTGGTATAGTGTTTTTTTATACCTATACTTTCACTGCAATAATGGAAAACGCTATACTGACAGAGTCTTAGTAGTACTGCAAAGAGAGGTCAGGGCTTTGATACTTATACTGCTTTGGGAAACTGTTTGAAGGTGCTATTTCAAGTGCGGACTTCATTAAGATTAGACAAAATATGTGATATAATAGTTGGAGTTGGTGCACACAGCAATATGAGGAATTTGGAGTGAGCATTTATGAGTAAATAGCCATTTAATAAGCCAATTATAGCAACTGATTTTTTATTTTTAAGACTAGAGGAGATGCTATCCTGTCTAGGGCTACTTCCATAGTTTATTCTTTAGATAAATAAACTTTTATGAAGTTCCTCAGATGAACCCAAAGTTGTTTTTAACTTCATCTTACTGGGCAAAAATGTCCTGACTTTAATTAAGGCATGTTAATGCAGAATGCATAATAGTAAAATTACGTGTTTTAAGTATTCCTAGATGGTTTCAGTTCTCATGGGTATCGTGTATTAGAGATGCCTTTTAGCTCTATCATACGTCTATTTTTGTTTTTTTTGGTCTAAATTGAGAATGCATCCTTTTAGATTTATTCTCATCACTGTTATATTTGTATTTGAGTTCATTTTATTTTTGCTTTTCGTAGATTTATTATGTTTTGCCATTTTACTTCTTTTGTATATTTTGTGTATTTCCCCCCTTTTTTTCTACCAAGTCCTTGGTTTTTCTTAAGGGAAGTGTTATTATCACCTCTTCTCTCATTTTAAGTTTTCTTAGAGTCTTTAGTCTAAATTTGAAGATCAGTCCTCTCCATATTCGCAATAAATCTACCTTTAATTTCCCTCAAGTTTATTTCATCACCAGCTAGAATATGGACAATGTGACTCCTTAAAATGAAAGTGGGTGGGCACGGTGGCTCATGCCTGTACTCCCAAAACTTTGGGAAGCTGAGGCAGGCAGATCCCTTGAGCCCAGGAGTTCGAGACCAGCCTAGGCAACATGGTGAAAACACGTCTCTACAAAAAAAAATATACAAAAATTAGCCGGGCATGGTGACATGCACCTGTAGTCCCAGCTACTTCAGAGACTGAGGTGGGAGGATCACTTGAGCCTGGGAGGTGAAGGTTGCAGTGAGCCAAGATTGGTACAATTGCACTCCAGCCTAGGTGACAGAGTGAGACAAGAAAGGAAGAAAGAAGAAAGAAAGAAAGAAAGAAAGAGAGAAAGGAAGGAAGGAAGGAAGGAGAAAGAGATATGTCTAATACTGTATATTAATTCCTGTTTCTTTTTAATTTATGTTATAATTTAAGCCTAAAAACCTCATTTTGTTGACTGTTAAATATTATGTTACACTTCTTTAGTCTGAACTTGAAAACTGATTTGTCTGGTTATTAAAATACCCAAAGGAAGACTCAAAATGAACATGCCCGCATGAAATAAAGTTACAATAGAGCTGCGCAGGTTTGATCCGCAGACTTAAGCATCCATATTTAAGGTGATCATGCTATTATTTTCATCTCTGGAAATGGCAAATCTCCGGGGTTTGGGTTTTTTTTTTATATCTAACTCCATATTAACACTTTAGTAGCTGTTGTAATTTTCATCTCCTTACTGAGAAACACATAAAAGAGAGGTGCAAGTCATAATGGCAAAATTTCTTAAATCCTTTTCTTCCTTTTCTTCTACTTTTTCACATCTCTCACTTTTTGATCATTTTTTTGCTGAAACCATAAAACATTCTCTCATTTTAACCACAGGTTTGTTCACCCTTTCTTCCTTGACTCTCAAATATTTGCTTCTTGTTTGCCTTCTTTCTCTTCAGTCAAGTCCTTTTTTTGCTCTTTCTTCATACATGCATAATAAAATTATAGACCCTAGGAATAGACATAATGCAATAGAGCTTGGAGAGGACAAAATTGGGCTGGCTATTTCAGGCCAGCAAAACCTTAACACTCCCACAAAAATATTTCTACCTCATTTTGTATCCCCTAGACCTGGTTAAGAATAGGGTTCATCACCTCTTAGTGTTGGCTTCTACTGAATCTCCTGAAGTCTCCTGTAGATGTTAGATTGTTCTCCAGTTGACTGATACAAGTTCCACCTTCATCCCATTTCTTCCTTTTCCAATCATGGGGCTTAGGAGAAGTTCTCCTAGGATTCCGGCTACTTGTTATCTATTGAATTACAATCACTCAGTAGCTAATCTGGTCTTACCTTTCCTGTACTTGCAGGATTCTCTAAATATGTAAGATTTAGTCACTGTGCCCTTCCTCATTTTTACAGGCAATGCTAACTATATGTTTTACTACTTTAATTTTTCCTATGTACATTTAGAAGAGTAAGGCATTGAATGTCTAGATGCAATCTCTATATTTAAAAAACCACATGCAGTAACATTTTAAATCACTTGCTAAATCACTGCATATATATACAGCTATGTAAAAATTTGTGTTTATTTAGTTTATTATTGAATAACATTGCTTTGTCACTCAGTATAGCTTCAGCTTTCTAATCTCACAAACCTGCATTTGAATTCCAACTTTGCCAAGAAAACATGGGAATGAAAATACATTCCTAATGTCATCAAAAATACATGTATAATACTTAGCTCAGTGATTGTCACAAAGTTTGTGACCAGAAAACAAAAGCTAATATTTGTCAAATGGATGAATTTGATACGTTTTTATTAAAAAATTTATAGAAAAATCCATATCAACATTTAAGTTTCAAAATGTAATTCTCTAAGTGAACTTAGAGAAATTAACATATATAATGTAAGTCATTTTAAAATGTAAATCATTCATACAGTGGTAAGTATTTTTATAAGGCAAATAATTATATTTGTGATCCTAATCTGGTCAAGACACTTGGCAATATTGGACAAGTAGATTAAGGGTTTGTTTTCAAAAAGTAAAATTAGGGCCTTAAATTTTACAAAGTGCTTATTAGCTCATGAACTCCTGAAAAACAAAACAAAACAAAACGGTCATTTAATAGAATAATTAAGTCTCAATCACTTGAAAACCCACAACACAGATAGGATTTTAAATTCTAAATCTAGTACTTTTTCCCTATGCTATTGTACCAAATTTATATTTTCCAAATGTGACTTATCATCAAACCACCTGAAACCCTTAAAACAAACTTTGTTTTGTGCCATATAACAGACCTGCTGAATCAGAATCTATGATGCAAAGGTCTGGAAAAAGCATTTCACTCCCCAGGCAATTCTGATGATGACCACATTTTGAGAACCACTGGACTAAATGATCTCCAAAGCCACTTCATGTTTCTGATTTCTGGCAGTCTATTTGAGGAAAGAAATGTTCATTTCAATGTATCACACTGTTTAAACATAGTAAAGTGTTATGGCAATTAAATAATCAAAATCCTTGCATTTTGAAAAAAATTCACATGATAGCAGAAATAGAAGCAAAAGTCTCAATTTAGTTATGACTGATCATACATTTTGGTGCAGTAATCAAAAAAACTGATGATTTTTGTTTTGCTTTTGAAGCTAATCTATATGTCTTTGAAAAGTTGGTTACAAATATGGCTAAATATTCAGTTGATGACCTGCTCTTTGAATATTTTTTCCTATAATGTGGAAGATAGGATGGATATATGTGTGACAATAAAGGTTGCATTATTTACAACTTAGTATTGTTTTTGTTGAACTTTCCTGACTTGCTCATCATTTTGAATATACATCATTTCCAAGTCTGTCAGAATCATATTAGGTTATTGGTAGAATTAATTGCATTAACATTTTCAGCATGTTTCGTCTTAACTTTTTTATACTAGCTTATATCACAAAACACAATGCATTTGAACTGTTTATATATGAGGCCAATAATATGTGAAATTTAAATATATTGCTCCTACAGCTCCACTAGCTAGCTATGTAAACTCTCTTCTAATTTAGGAAATACCACACAGTTAATTCACCCTTCCAAGTCAACAGAGAGCCTTAATATTTTCACAGGCTTTTCACAAAGATTTCTTGTTTCATTTATTATTTGGTAATAATTACTAAATAATGCTTATTTTATACTCCCTAAACATACACATGGTTGAATAGATGAATTCAAAATAAGAATAAAAGTTGTGCTTCAGAAGTCATATTTAGCTACCACTGATATCATTACAGTTATCAAATATCAATCCTTTTAGTTCTTTTCTTGACATTTCATAAAATGGTGAAGACAACAACTTTTGCTCTTTTGTTAATTAGAGTACATGAGTTGGAACTATCACCATGAGACTGAAATGACTGTCCTCCAGAGCTTGATTGCCAGACCCAGGAACTATGACTTCTGCATCACTTGGAAATTCTTGGTCACTAAAATAAGGCTATAAACCGGTAAATAACCTCACAACCAGCTTCAAACGATAGCTTTCTCAGCACAATAGCTTGCTCATCTGATTAACAGCTTCCTTTCAGAACAAAGGCACAAAGCTGTACCCATATCAAACAATGATTTGATTCCCAAAAGTGTCTCAAAGAACCCTGACTTGGTGTGTTCACCAATCTATAAATATTATATCAAGGACTTTGCCCAATCCGGAGCAGATTCTTACATTGAATTAACTCCCTTAAATCATCCCAATCCAGACTCTTAAAGCCTTCGGAGACACGGCTAAGATTTAGCCAAGGTTGGTGTTCTCCCTATTCTCCCTTACTGTAGTAATAGACTGGGCTTTGCTAAATCAACAGCTGTGAGATTTTTTTTCCTCTTCTTCTTTTCGTGGTCTTTTGGAGAATCTGCAGTTGTCAATCTCAGGGTTTTTTTCTTTTTATTTAAAACTTTGTGAGCTTTATTCTCACTTAGTATAATTAATACTTGTACATAGACCATTTAGATGAATTGTATCACATTACAGAAAACAACTTATTATACATATATTTTATGTATTTGGATGCTTAGACAATATATAAAACTATTTTGACTACTAACATATTGTTCTTTTGTAAAATTATTAAACAGTCATTAATATTGATTACATTAATAAACCGAAGGAAGAATCTTTTAGGCTATCTCAATAGACACACAAAAATATGTAATAAATTTCAGAAATTAATCATCCACTTTTAAATAACCTTTATATTTGCCCACATAGAGATCAAAATAATAGTCTTGATTGATGTCAAAAAAAGAAAAAAAAAAACCCAAATCTGTAAAAAAATTTTGGAATTATTGAATTCTGAATAACCATGGTTTTATTTTTGGTGATTCTCTGGACTTTTTAAAATTTCTAATTGTTTTAAAAATTTCTTTTGTTGTCTTTAAAACTGAAGATACAGGGTGATCTCCATGCTATAAAAAGATGGTTATAAACATTCCAAATTGATTGAAGTGAGAGATTATAGTTAAGTTTATTTTTTTCTTTATGTATTTTGTATCTTATCCCAGGTTTGCAATGAAAGAAATATGTAAACATGCTTAGAAAATTATAAATATTTAAAATATGCTTTAAAATATGTTATCAATGTAAAATGGTATCTCAATGAACAGGTGAGATGTTAAGAAACATGACAAGTTATTTTTATGTAATACATGAAAATATAGTTATAACTTTTAATACAAGACACATTAATAGATGCAGCTGATTATTTCTCAATGTGGTCTTTTCAGTAACATTTTAATACAAATCTTTGCAATCAATAACAGGGGATTTGAAAATGGAAAATCATACTAAAACATGAAACTAGTGATTTAGGCCTAATGGTAATGGAATAATCTTTCATTACAACGGTATTTTATTTGAAGTTGTTCGTAATACATTACTTTGGACGTAGATTATTAGTGTATTAATAAATGATTCTATTATGATAGCGCCACGTCCCAAAACAGCTCTGAATAACTGGTTTCCATAATGAAAAAATAGATGCAGAAAAAATGCTGTAATTATTATTTTTGTATATGCATTGAAAGTAGGAAGATTTACATTGTGCTTTCATTCATTTAGTTAACACCATTTATTGAGTAACTACTACATGCGTCTTTCTAGGCATTTAAGAAACACTGATCATACATCCTATGAATCATGGAAGTGTGACAGGGAAGAGAAAATGAATTCTCTTACAGTGCTTTCCAACTGCCAGGCACCATTCTAAGCATTTTCCAAATATTAAGCCATTCAAGCCTCAAACAACTTACAAGATAGGTACCTATTCGTATTTTAGAGAAAGAAACAGACTGATTCACTGAGAGTTTAAGGGACTTTCTGAGGTAATGCTTCTAGCAAGCAAATCGAGCCAGGATTCAAACCCAGGCGTAGTGCTTCAAAGGCTGTGTTCTTAAAAGTTATTCTGGGTTACCTCATTTTTTGTAATAAATACATGCTGAATGTCTTCTAAAGTTATTTTCAAAGTTAATCATTTTTAACCACAAATTATTTTAATGCCTACTTTATTCGCTAAATTGCTATGCTACTGTTTTTGTACAAAAAGAAAATAAGTGCAGATATATATTTTTCATTTGTTTTATAAAAGCTGAGAACTTCATTGTATAGTACTACTGAAACAGCTTTTTTCCCCGCTGCTTTTATTTGCAAAGAATGTGCATTTAAAGAAAGATGTAGAAAATTGCAACTTCTTATCCACTACTGCCCATCCAACTTCTGTTTTTAACTAAAGTACACATTAAGGGTCACAGAGAATTATCTTATGATTACTAATAGACATTAAAATGAATTTTGTCAATGTTATAGGAGAGGTTTACTTGCTTTACTTGTTATTATAGTGGTATAAATTTCTAATTTAAAAGACCTAAGAATAATAATTAAGTATAATTTGAAAATGATACATCAAAAAATATTTTTCCATGTAAACTTACATATTTATTAAAATATCTCAGGCTACTCCAGTTGTATGCCACAGTTCATTTACTGTATACCTATGGCTTACAAAATGCCTACAGAAATTATGAAAAGTTGGAATCCCAGAGAAAATCAATTTCACTGTCATTCTCAATTCTTTGCTAGAAGGACTCAACAAACAAAATAAATTTGCTGGTATTGCATGTAGAGTGGAAGCTGTGATTTCTTGGAAGAAGATGACAGAAGTACTTTGTTGTCTGTACTATATGGAGAGTATCTAAAGCAATGATTGAAGTTTTTGCAGCTATCATACAGGTTTGGCTAGTGGACGGTTTTGCAACCTGAAGAGCAAGGTAAGGAAGAGTGTATTTCCCAACATGCTCAATACTATCCTTTGGGAATGTGTATGACTTTCCTAGCCCTGAAGAAGAACTGTGGAGTTGTGAAACATTACTGGGTTGAACCGAATTTGGTCCTGCAGTTAGGGAAGTCCTCTCCTGTTTTTACCTGGCCTCTCGCTTTCAGAAAAGATTTTAGGTTGTCAATTCTTGCATTTCATGTCACAGGGAGGGGATCTCCATCTTTTTATCATTATATGTTGGTCTTTTAAACAAAGATTGCTTTTTTTTCCCACTGGTTGTGGGATTATCACTAAAAAAGAGATCCCAGCAATCAGGCCCGAACACTTGTTGATGAGCACACATATGTATGCATCCGTGAATAGGTTACAAAATTATTTATTTAAGGAGATCTAACAACTTAAGAAAGAAATCCAGTATAAGAAATCAAATCATGTACTGACCACTCTGGAAAACTGAAGAGATGCTTAAAGAGCTATCAATAAAATAAAAATTGTAGCAGAAGACAATATGTAACTGGAAATAATTTTTAAATCTTATGGTTTAAAATGGAAAGAAAACAGCTGCTTCTAGGAACTTGTTTGAGTCAAAAAATATCTGAGAGCACAAAGGAAAAGTAAAAATAAATGAATAATTGAAAAAGAAAGACATGAAAGATAATTATAAGAGTTTATAGTTTTATTTAATCTCAGTTATGATATTGTTATTGAGTAATTCAATTTAAGGGCCAAATCCAAAGTGGCAAAACTACAGACACTGTATAGAAATATAATGATGCCTGTATTAAAAAATTTTTAACTTTTTACACAAAGCCCATGAATTGAAAGTTGTGGAAAAGCAAACAATTGCAGTGCAGTGTTGCAAGTGCTACTGTTGACGTATGAAGATTTTTCTGAGATAGCATAGTTTGGAGGTGGAAATATACTATATTGTTGTCAAGGAATAGTTTTGATGGAGCCAAGCGAAATCCTGAATGGGAAAAATGACATAGCCAAGTAAAGCGGTGACAGCATTTACTCAGAGAAAAGAGCCTATAAACAGGCAAGATTTCAAGAGAAAAGATGATATAGGAAATTAAAAGGTGACTCTGTTATTGGAGCGAGTAGTGAGAAAAGAAGGTCAAGAAATGAGTTTAGAGAACTAAGGAAAGTCCAAATATTGAGATTTTTCTTTTAGTAACATTTTAGTACAGTCAACTGGCTTTTAAGATAGAAATTCCTTTGCAGAAACACAAGCCCAGAGATAAAAGAAGAGAGGTTGTGATTGCTTAAACAAAATAGTGGAAATGAAGCACGGTAGATTGTCTTCCAAATGGTGCTCCAAAATTCTTTCTTTCCTTTTACACACATGTGTCTCCTCCCATCAACGATGGTGTCGCTTTCCCCTCCTTTAATCTAAGGTTGCGTTGTGACTTTTTTCGATCAACAAAATGTGACATAAGTGACACTATCTCAATTTAGTTCTAGGCCTTAAGAGAACTGACAGCTCCTTTTGTGTTCTTAGAATCCTGAGCCATCACGTAAAGTGGTCCAGCTACCCTGCTGGAGAGATGATGTGGAGAGAGATGTCCAGCCTGTCTTTATAGTCACCCCAGCTGATGTGCCAGATACGTGAGTGATCTATGTCACACACTAAACCTCAGCAGAGCTCACAATTGAATGCACCTATATGAAAGGCCCAAACTAATACCACTATGTGAAAGATCCCAGCTAATACCACATGAAGCAGGATGAGTTGTGTCTGAGGAGTCCTGCCTAAGCTACAGAATTGTGAGCAAATATATGGTGATTGCTCTGAGCCACTGATTTTGGTGTGGTTTGTTTCCTGGCAATTGATAATTGAAACACAAACTAAATATATTCAAGAAATGTTAGGAAAGTAGAACTGAAATGCCTTGAAACCCCAATTATGAAGGACGAGAGGAAGAGAGAAATGTCTCAGAAAGAGTTTACTGGGTTCTGGTATGGGAATCTCAGCAGAATGATAGTCCCAGTGACTACGATGTGGGAAGGCAAGTGGAAGAGGTTTGGTTGTGGAGTGGGAAGATGTGGAAAGTTTGGAAGTATTACTTGGAGCTCAGCAGAATGTTTGAGAACTAGGTATACCTTTGACAATCATCACCACAGTGGTGCTGCCTGAAGTGATACATTGGAAGAAAGAAATATGATATGCATATGACAATCTCCTCCTTCTGTCCTCTCAGAAGTTCTGACAAGCAAATTGTTCTCAATTTTGGTAGTATGTTAAATTCACCTGGGGTAACTAAAAATAATCCTGGTGTATAAGCTGAACCTCAGGCCAAATATATCAAAGTCTTTTGGTGTGGGACCCAAGTACAAATATTTTTTAAAGCTTCCCAGTTGATTAAAATGTGCAGCCAAGTTTGAAAATTGCTATTACCCAGTGGAAGAGGGTCCAGGTGCACAGTATGAAATTTCTTCCTAGGTGATTTTGATATGCCCTTGCCTTTGTTGAAAATCCTGAATGTGAATATCTAACTAGAAGCTCCATGATTTCAAATTATTATACATATTCAACATGAATGTGATTTTTTTTAAAATCTCAATATAGCATGCTCTCAGAAAATAATGTTTAAGCCTAAAGCTGTATCTTCTTTCTACTATATATTTTTTAATTACTTTTGAAAAATAAAGTTTGTTTTATTTGTCTTTATCTTGGTTTTAATTTTATGACTGGCTAATTAAATTGAAAAGGAAACAAAATTTTCAGAAGCACACTTCATCCAAATTCAAATATTAAAACAAAAGAGTAATTTTACGGTATTAGTCTGTCTGCACACTGCTAGAAAGATACTACCTGAGACTGGGTAATTTATAAACAACAGAGGTTTAATTGACTCACTGTTCTGCATGGCTGGGGAGGCCACAGGAAACGTACAACCATGGCAGAAGGCGAAGGGGAAGCAGGAACCTTTTTCACATGGTGGCGGGAGAGAGAGTGTGAAGGGAGGACTGTCCAACACTTTTAAGCTATCAGATGTCATGAGAACTCACTCACTATCACGAGAACAGCATGGGGGCAGTTTCCCCCATGATCCAATCACCTCCCACCAGGTGCCCCCCTCGACCCATGGGGATTACAATTCAAGATGAGATTGGGTGGGGACACAGAGCCAAACTATATCATTCACTTACCCTCTCAACAGTGATATTTAAAATGAATTTTAACCTGCAAAACAATAAGCACCACCCAGAATATGCTACAACTTAACAACAATAACAATGAAAGTTACAAATGTGTTCTGTTCAAGTATACACCTGATATATATATATATATATATGTATGTGTGTGTGTGTGTATACATATTTATGTATGTATATATAGCCTTTGCCAAGATGGTGTATTTGACTTGCCAGAATTAAACATAGCTCCCTTTTCTGGGCAATGTTTCTTGGATTCTTATTAATGTAATGAAGAAAGTAGTCTCAGACACCTAGATATAGAAAAATGTCAAAGGATTTTTACTGTCTCATTATTTTCTGTCAATGTTCATGCAATACCTACATTCTTTCTAGCTCTCTGCTGAGCATCACTGTGAATGTATGAGAATTCTTGAATCCTTCATCTCTTATCACAGTTGAACATAGAAGGGTTGACCACAATTGACAGGACAGCTCTGATGACCTAAGAGACAGGTTCGCAGGATGAATTGTACTGAGCCTTGTATTATATTATCAGGGCCCAGAAAATGGTATCCCAAAGAACTTTGAACTAAGGGAGACTGGGAGGGCCTCAGAAGCAAAAAGGTCACTGTAACCTTTCTGTTTGATAGCTGGCTACAAAGCCATTCTTTGGCCCACTTAGCCTGAACGCAGCTCATGAGACTCTTATTCAGTGGGGTCTTACCCTATACCTGGGGTGAAGGAATGCAACAGAGGCCTGAGAATACTTATTCTCTTCTACCATTACCTTGTGACTTATCCTTTGATTGCCAATAATTGTTCATTCAAACTGGCATTTCAAAGACATAAAGTTCTCATATAATTCTCATTTATTCAGCATTAGCCTTTGACCTTATTGTTTCACATATTGTTTATTAACAGCCTCATGTTTTTGGAGGACTCTATTTAAATGTATATTAGATATTCTTACACTATACTTTAGGTATCTTAGCCTCTCTTCTCCATTATTCATCTTTTTGTCTCGTAATGCTTCATTTTAGAGATTTCCTTCTGACCTTCTGATCAAATTATCCCATT
>NW_012121821.1:11298368-11305622 GCF_000951035.1 Colobus angolensis palliatus | reverse complement strand
ATCCGCCCGTCTCGGCCTCCCAAAGTGCTGGGATTACAGGCTTGAGCCACCGCACCCGGCCATAATTTTTTTATTTTTTTGAGACGCAGTCTCGCTCTGTCACCCAGGCTGGAGTGCAGTGACGCAATCTTGGCTCACTGCAACGTCCGCCTCCTGGTTTCAAGTGATTCTCGTGCCTCAGCCTCCCAAGTAGCTGGGAATACAGGCACGTGTCACCACACCCAGCTGATTTTTGTATTTTTAGTAGAGACAGGGTTTCACCATGTTGTCCAGGCTGGTCTTGAACTCCTTACCTAAAGTCATCTGCCCGCCTCGGCCTCCCGAAGTGCTGGGATCACAGGCCTGAGACACTGTGCCCGGCCAAATTTAATATATTTTTAAAACTTAGGATCTAATATTGCCTTTGTTTCCAATTCTGTGCTCCAGTTCTCATTTATTATTCTTTTTATCTCTTTGGATGTTGTTTACATAATTATTTACAATTTATGTCTGACAACACTAATATCCACCCTTCTGGATTCATTTTACCTGCATATTTTTATTGATCTTATTTTCTGTTTTTCATTCATATTATCTTTTCTCCTTGTGCTCCACATCATTTTTTATTGTATGGCAGACATTGCATTTACATTATTTATATAAATAATTTAAAGCCTAAGATTATGCCAGTTTTTTCTAGTTAGGAGTTATGTCTCCCTTTACTAAGTATCTTTTTGTTCTGAATAATCTAGTCTAACATTACTGAAAACAGAAAAAAATTACCTATTTAAAAAATCATCTAAGAAATATAAAATTTTTACAACTTTTTCTGTACTCAAAGCACTTTGTTGGGTCTAAATAGCTTAATGGCTACGTGATAAATCTACCCTCCCATCTAAAGACTTATAGCCATGGCAATAAAAGTTGCAAACAACTAGCAATAATACATTCTGTAAAATGTAAGATATAATTATAGATACACAAATTAGTTTATGTTTTTTAAGGAGAACAGAGATTTCTAGATTTAGAAGGAACAGAACAATTGTAACAGATACGGAAAATGAGAAACAACATTTAGGAGTAATAGGCTGGTGTATTTAAGTTGTGGCCAATAAGAAGCTCATAGTGGCTATTTCTCCCACATTTTGTGCAGGGTTTCACCTGGGCCATTACAATAGCTGCTATTTTAACTCTTCTGATTCCATACTTGTCCTATCTACCACAAATATTTCAAAGTGGTTTTTCTAAAATGCAGTTCTGATTCACTGTTTTGTAAAGACAGTTCAATAAAAACTCATACAATTGAATTCCATATCATGTTGTATAAAGCTGTCTATCATTCAGCCATTGGTTTATTTTCCAGGTTCATTTTGAGTCACCTTTTCCTCAATTTATGCACCAGAAGTATTCAAAATTTTTTTATGTACTCCTTTGAATATTGTTCACTTCACTACTACCATAATCTTGTATATATGAAAACTACTATTTTTCCTTTTTGGTTACCTCAAGAGTTATTATCTCAAGGAAACTATTTAGGTTATCTATTAACATATTTTTAAAACTCCCCAAAACCCAGTGGATCAAATTTACAACTTCTGTATTTTCTCACAGTTCTGCCACCAGGAATGGGCTCAGCGGGGTATTCTTGTTCTCATCCCTTCTTGTATAGGCTGGGTTCAACTGGCAGGTCTGCCAGGAAGGAGCTCCACTCAGCTGCAACATGGATGGCTGGACCTCTCTGCTCTAGTTGACCTTCGGAACTCTTCCACTCCACCTAGTCTTTATACATAGACTCCTCAGTAGTGTAGCCAGACTTCTTACATGGTGTTTTGGGGCTCCTGATAACAAAATGGTAGAGGCTACAGAGCACCTTAATGCCTGGGCATGAAACTGGCACACTGTCCTTTCCACCAAAGTATTTTGTTTCAATTGAGTAACAGGGCCAGCTCAAATTAAAGTGGATGGAACTCTGCAACTTGTTATTATTACAAGCTTATATGATAATCCATTAGATCACCAAGGTTGGTGTTGCCCTTCAGAATGAATTAGGTGTGCCTGCTCTGTGTTTTCATGATATCCTTCATGAATGTATTCAATTCTATTGAGTTTACAGTTTTGAACTATAATTATCTGCAACACCAAATCAACAATATACTTCCTTTCCTCATATTACATAATAAATAGGCTTTTGCTCTGGTAAGACATGCTCTATATGTTTCTAAATGCATGATTACAATATAAATATAATGAAAAAATAATGGACATTTTATTAATTATATTCATAATATTTGAAGTAGGTACTAATTATTGTACTATTTCTCTCATTTTGCCCATATCTGATAATTATCTGCCATTCTTTGATCTGTCCTGTAACCTGGGAAAGCTGTCCCTGTGCTTTTCATCACTCCAGCTCTTTGTTATCTGAACTCCCATTGGTTTGACTAAAGGGAGGCACTGAAAGACATCAATATCCAAAAATGAAAGGAGAGGAATCAGACTCCTTATTCCCTTTCTTGCTGCTTTACACTGGGATTCTAGTAGATGCCATGTTCCTCTGTTCCGTGACTGTGGCTTCTGGCAGATGGTCCACCTCTACCTTTTCAAAGCTTCAATTCTCACTGGCTCCAATAACATCTTTCTTCTCTGTGCAGTTTCATATTGGGAATGAATTTGTTTCCCACTCTTGGTATTCTTTGGTTGCCTTGGTTCTCTTACTGGTTTTCCTAACACTTCCTTCAAAAAAAAAGTCTTGTTATTAAATTTCATTCCTGATGAAATCCTGACAAGTACAATTATTTAATTAAATAAAATTAAATACATAATTATTGAGCATTAACCTACAATGGAAATAACATTGTAGGTGGTGATATAGAAAATTACAGTTCCAAAACTTTGATTCATCTTTCATTAACATTATAGTTGATACTATAATGAGAAACAATAAGAGGCTGAGAAAAATATTGTCACAAATGCCTTTAAGGATGTAAAAGAAGCTGGGAGTGGTGGCTCACACCCATTATCCCAGCATCTGGGGAGGCCTAGGAAGGCAGATCACTTGAGCCTGGAAGTTTGAGACCAATCTGGACAACATGGCGAGACCTCGTCTTTAACAAAAACAACAACAACAAAAAGAAAATTAGCCAGGTGTGGTGGTGTGTGCCAGTAGTTCTAGCTGCTCAGGAGGCTAAGATGGGAGGATCACTTGAGCCCAGGAGTTGGAGGCTGCAGTGAGCCAAGACTGTGCTATTGCACTCCAGCCTGGGCAACAGGGTGAAATCCTGTCTCAAAAAAAATAAAAAAAGAAAGAGAGAGAGAGAGAGAATGAATTTGCCAGTCATTATATTTTCTGTACCAAAAAAGGAAAAAGGTTGAAATATATTTACAAATCAAATACCCTAAAGATTCAATGAGTTAATAGGTCAGCCAGGACATTGGCAGTAATGAGGGCATTGCTTAAAAGAGAAGTATACACAGTCTGTATCTCCTAATAGCAAATGAGCTCTTGGCATGCTACATAAAAAAGGTGTATTTGCACAGTGGTTAAGAGCACATGACCACTAGAACCAGATGAATTGAGCAGAATTCTAGCTCTACCACCAGCTAATTTTGTGATTTTTGAAACAAGTTAGTTGATTTGTTTATGCTTCAGTTCCCTCACTTATAAAGTGAAGATAAAAATAGGACAATAATACTTAACTCAGTGGATTGATGGTGTGAAGACTGCTGCCCTCTCTATAAAGGATTATTTCACAACATTTTATTTGATGAAAAATATGAAAAGTTCTGTAGATTCTTCTTTCACTGCAAATGGCAATAATTATTTAGATGTCATTAAAACTTCCCCTCGAGACTCTGATTACTGCTAAACTTGTTCCACATATTGGTTGCAGGGAATTGTGTATATACTGATTCTATATATATTGTAGTTAATTGTGACTGATAAATTATATTCATTGTTGAACACTGCATTTACCTTATGGAAACTGCAAGTATACACCAGCATTCTTATGATTAACTTTCTGACTATGATGTTTAATGAACCTCCTTTCTATTTCTTACAATACTTTACTTGTTTTTTAGAAAGCATTAAGTCATTTTGTCTTGACAATCATGCTATATGGCCAGTGGAAAAATAAACCAATTGAAACATTGAGTTCTAAAGAAAATATGTCTGTTTTTTCATCATAAAGAAATAAAGATAAATATAACTTTGTTTTGCCAGCAGTAAGTCTATTGTCCTAAACTTAAGTAATTTAATCCCAACTGTTACTACTCATGTACAGTCATGACTTTGATAGGAATAGAGTGATCTTGCTTTTTAAGTTGTACCTATTTGTCCCAGCATAATTCATGTCTGCTCCTACACTCAGTTTCCCCAGCATGAAAAATGAGTTACATGGTCACACTAGATAGTTAATATTACCTATGTAACAACCCTCACTGGGAAACATGGTTCAGAACTTAAACATTGAGAAAATGGGCAAAAATAATATCGAATTACTAATTTAATAAAAGGCCACATGTTGCCATCTGAAGAGATGCAGGATATACCCTCTTCATAATGATCTCTACCTCCACCAACTGAAATGCACCATTACAGAGTCATTCCTGATGCCTACTGAGAAAGAAAGAATTACTTTTGTGGTATTTCAGTGAGAAATGAATAATCAGAATCTCATCATGAAAAAACTTCAGACAAGCTCAATTTTAGGAAAGTTCTAAAAAAAACTTGTTAATAGTCTTTAAAATCATGAATAACAAAATAAAAACTAGCGAACTCTTCTAGATTAAAAAGGCTAAATATACATGACCACTAAGTGTCAGAATACTGGATCAGTTACTAGGCAGGAAATGATTAACTCAGCAGGCCTAGGTTGCTCAAATTGCACATTTCAAAGGAAGACCTGTCTTCAGATTACCTCTTGATTGTCTGCTAAGAAATTACTTCTGAGTCCTTGGAATATTCTGCTTGATAAGAGAGTTTTCTGTATACCAGAGACCTCGAGGCATACTATATCAGTTTGACCTGAGAAGTGCATCCTAGTAATGAAATTTAAGATAAATATCTTTTTTCCTGGTGTTGGGGGTGGAGACTGGAGTCTGAGTAGCTAAAGTCAGTTAAGCAAGTGGTTAATGTCTGTGTGACTGACCCCCAATAAAAACTTTGAATACCAAAGCTTGTGTGAGCTTTCTTAGGAGGTAAAACTACTTTGCATCATTGGTGGGAAAATTAAGTTCACTCCCATATGACTCCAATGGGAAGAGCTGTCTCAACACTTATATCTGATTTCCCCTAGAGTTCATTCTGTGAACCTTTTCCCTTTTCTGATTTTAATCTGTATCATTTCACTATAATGAACTATAATCCTAATAGCTGTTCCATATCCTGTGAGTACTCTAGAATCAAGCCTAAGGGTGCCTTTGGGGACCCCTAACACAGTTCTTACACTGAAAAAAAATTGTTGTAGGCTAGGTGTGGTGGCTCACACCTATAATATCAGCATTTTAGAAGGTTGAGGAAAGAAGATCACTTGATGCTAGGAATTCAAGACCAGCTGGGCAATAAAGTGAGACAAAAAGTAAAAACTAAAAATTAGGTGCAGGAGTCTATGCCTGAAGTTCCAGTTACCTGTGAGGCTGAAGTGAGAGGATAACTTGAGCCCAAGAGTTCGAAGCTGCAGTGAGCCATGATCATACCACTGTACCACAGCCTGGACAACACATCTAGACCCCATGTGTTAAAAGAAAGAAAAAAATTATTATCAAAAACATTATTAGAGAACAATATTAACAGAAATATAGATGCAAATTAGATTTTAAAATATCATATTCCGGTCGGGCGCAATGGCTTACACCTGTAATCCCAGCACTTTGGGAGGCCGAGGTGGGCTGATCACGAGGTCAGGAGATCGGGACCATCCTGGCTAACACAGTGAAACCCCATCTCTATTAAAGATACAAAAAATTAGCTGAGCGTGGTGGCAGTTTCCTGTAGTCCCAGCTACTTGGGAGGCTGAGGCAGGAGAATGGGGTGGACTCGGGAGGTGGAGCTTGCAGTGAGCCGAGATTGTGCCACTGCACTCCAGCCTGGGTGATAGAGCGAGACTCCATCTCAAAAAATAATAATAATAAAATAAAAATCAATCAATTAATAAATAATCATATTCAGATTAAAATTATTGAATTTGATAACCAGGCTATAATTCTGCAAGAGATTATTCTCGTTCTTGGGAAATGCTCAAGTATTAGGAGGCAAAGGGGCGTGATGACTTCAACATACTATCAAATGGTTTAAAATAAACTCTACGGTCATAGAGGAAAAAATAAAGCAATTGTGTCAAAATGTCAGTAATTAGTACATTGGACTGAAATATATAGGAGTTCTTTGTATTATTCTTGCAAATCTTTTGTAAGTTCAAAATTATATCAAAATCTGAAAATTAGAATAGAATCCTCTGCAAAGGGTTATGTGTGTGTGCATGTGTGTGTATATGTTTAACCTTCATTTAAAAATCAATATGATTTTACTGAGCTTTTAAAATATTTGCCAAAGTACTAAATTTAATAAGTAGGTAGAAGATGGAGAAGTAGTTCAACATATAACAGACAAAATCAAGTTACTGAGCAGCTGCACGTCTGCTTTTAGGTGGGAATTGTCACTCAAAGGACAAATGGAAAGATTCTGAATAAAGGTGTCACTGATAAGAATGAATACTCAGTCTCCAATGGTAGCAGAGGCAAAGCTAAATTGGCAGACACTAGGATGGAAAAAAAGGTCTGCAGACTAAGCTGGTAGAAGTCAATAGTGACAATCCCATTTTCCAGTGATTCAGATAGGCAGATAAGTGGTGCCAGGATGTCTAGCATTGAATAAAGGACAGGATTCCAGAGAGGTGACAAAATGTAACTATAATGAGTCAGTAACAAACCCATTTCTAGGTCTCCAGACTGACATGTTGTATCATAGAAACATGGGAGAAATTAGCAGGCATCCCAAGGTGACAAAAGCTGGGGGAAAAAAGAGAGAGAGAAAGAGAGTCCAGACCCCAGAAATATTGGTGAGAACAACAGAAGAAGATTATGCCTCCGATGCCAAGTAACGGGATAGAGGGAATGGAACCTAGTCAACTCAGTAATTAATTCACTGAGGTACAGAAACTCAGGAGGATTAATAAAATAAAATGCAAAAGAATGAACCCTTGGCCTAGACCAGGGGTGTCCAATCCTTTGGCTTCCCTGGGCCACATTGGAAGAAGAATTGTTTGGCGCCACACT
>NW_012121821.1:11295448-11297433 GCF_000951035.1 Colobus angolensis palliatus | reverse complement strand
CATGTGGTAATAAAACTATATTGGAGGCTCCAGTTGTAAATGCCAAAAAATATATATATATATATATCATTCATATTTACACTGGGCCTAGGATCTTTCTTAGCTGGAAATCTGTTAAAAATATAAATTATATATAATTTAAATATGCAGACTGCAGCCTAAAAGTGAGATTAAATAATCACAAAATCAATATAATCAGTATTACATCACCATGTCAACAAGGTTTTATAAAACAAAACTTAGCACATTTCTTCATTTCTGATGCTCATCCTCAACTCTTTATTTCATAATTATTTGCAATCATAAGATGAACAGTAATCTATTATAGTTGAAAAAAGTTTTTGTTGATAACATTTTTGTATTTAATTTTTGCAGCAACTCTTTGGGGCAGTGAAGAATGTATGATATTCCTACTGTATGGATAAGAAATCTGAAGTTCAGAGAGTTCCTGTGACCTGGTCAAAGTCACACAACTACACAGCTGATAAGCAAATACCTAGAAATGGCATCTTCTCACTCCAAAATAAGCACAGTTTCTAATTTATTATTCTTCATATTGTGTCTGTATATGTGTAGGTGTATGTGTGTGTGTATTTTCTTGTAGAAGAAAAACATTCTTATCTATAAAAAGTTAGACTAAGATCCCTTAAAAGGCATTTGAGGTTAAAAAAATTTTTCATTTAAACAATATTAAATTCAGTCAGAAGGCACACTGATCTTCTAAGTTTGTACCTTGAAAAACACAGTGTCAGCATATAAAAGAATTAACTATTGTAAACATAAGAAAAATTTTACAAACTATAATAATATAAGAATTTATATAGAACACTTAGATAAAACAAGAATATGAAGAACTGGAAGAAAATTACATGCTTGGCTAAATGCATTTATTAGAATAAACTGAAAAATTGAAAAAAAGGCATGGAGCATTCAATTTAAGGAGCTGAATTTTAAAAAATAAGTGAAAAGAACAACAAAATTAATCAAAACAAACTAGGAGAAAGTAATTGATAAAAATAAAATCAGAAATATTTAAATTTATAAAACAATAGAACAGTAGAAGGGATCGATTACATCAACAGTTGACCTGGCAAGTCAGATGAAGAAACAACTTTAAGGGCAGTAAAGGCAAAAATAAACATCAAGGATGAAAACAAAACACAAGCACACATACAGAGAAGAGTAAAACTTACTAAGGAATAATATGAACAACTTTACAAATGCTAATAAGTAAGTCTAGATAGAATGGGGACAGTTTGAGAAAATGTAAATTTCAAATTGACTAAAGAAAAAGTAGACTACCTTACTCCACTGAAAACGATAGAAGAAATTTTAAAGACTGTTTAATAAATCTAACCTTGACCAAAGCATATGCCCAGGTTATTACTGTAATTGAATTCCACTAAATATCAAAAGATTAGTAAATATCTGTGTTGGTTAAACTGTCTTCGAGTATAAATAAAAATTGGAAAGCTTTATAAGTCATGATATAGGGAAGGCTATTTTAAAAAAACAAAACTTTGGGAGGAATTCCCCTACCAGATATAAATAGGTATTGTAAACCTATAAATTGAGGCATGTAATCTTAATACAGAAATAGAATGACCAACAGACGCTACCAGATTTCAAGCATAAATGTCCTAAAAATTTATGGTATCTTGGTATATGACAGAATGGATATTGGAGATCACTGAAGAAAGAATTAACCATTTAATGACTTGCACTGGAAAGGCTATATCCATATGAAAATTAAACTATATCTTAATCATATATGCAAAATCAATTCCACATCAGCTCAGTTTATTTAAAAATAAAGCTTTTTAGAAAAATGTAGGTGAGGCTGGGCACAGTGGCTCATGCCTGTAATCTTAGCACTTTGGGAGGCAGCGGCTGGTGGATCACCTGAGGTCAGGAGTTCGAGACCAG
Organism: Colobus angolensis palliatus; assembly: GCF_000951035.1. NCBI lineage: Eukaryota > Metazoa > Chordata > Mammalia > Primates > Cercopithecidae > Colobus > Colobus angolensis. The sequence continues at coordinate 11,295,507 of NW_012121821.1, read as the reverse complement.
CCTGGCCAACATGACGAAAACCTGTCTCTACTAAAAGTACAAAAATTAGCCGGGCATGG
>NW_012121821.1:11281688-11293968 GCF_000951035.1 Colobus angolensis palliatus | reverse complement strand
AAAAAAAAAAAAAAAAAAACCAAAAACAAAGCCAAACAAACAAAGAAGAAGAATTAAAAACTTTAAAAATCGTAAACATGACAAGGATGTAAAACAGTGAAAAACACTTCTGCATTGCGTACAGGACTATAAAATGCTACAGACTCTTGAAATTTCACAACATAGTAACGTTGAAAGTGTTCTTACTCTACAGCTCAGAATTTCTGCTCCAAAATCTCTGCTTCTATCCTATAGAGGCTTCTTTTGCTGGATAATTACCTAGAAAATGTTGTTGCACATATACATCAGGATGCTTGCATAATAATACTGTGTGTAAGAAAAATCTAGACACAAACTAAAAGTATACCAGCAAGGGAATTGATAAAACACTTGTGGTACAGTCATATTATAATACAATAAAATATTCTATAATAATGAAAATATATCAGCCACAGCTCCATTTATCAAATCTATAAATCTCACAAGCATGATATTCAGCAGAAATATTTGAAATTTAAATAATATATTATTTGCATAAATTTCAAACACTTGCCAAGCTAACAGTGTAAATAACAATATAAAAAGAATGAAGCAAAACAGAGAAAGGATTAGTCTGTTCTCACACTGCTAATAAAGACACACCCAAGACTGGGTAATTTATAAAGAAAAAGTGGTTTAACGGACTCACAGTTCCAAATGACTGGGGAGGCCTCACAATCATGGCAGAAGGCAAAGGAAGAGCAAAGGTACATCTTACATGGCAGTAGGCAAGAGAGCCTGCACAGGGGAACTGCCTTTTATAAAACCATCAGATCTCCTGAGACTTTTTCATTACCATGTGAAGAACATGGGAAAATCCCTTTTCCATCATTACCTCCCACTGGTTTCCTCCCACAACACATGGGGATTATAGGAGCTACAGTTCAAGATGAAATTTGGGTGGGGACACAGTCAAACCATATCAAAGGACAAACACAAAATTCAGAATAACATTTCCTTCAGTGAAGGAGATATCTTAACTTCAGTGGTAGGTATAATAGTCTATTACAATTTTTTTTAAATCAATTGTCTATGTATATGCTAAAAAAGAATTTAGTGTGTCATAGTAAATTAAAATTTTTAAAGCTTCAACATGATAGTCAAATTATAAAAATGGAATTTTTCTTAGTTGAGTCCATATCCCCAACACATCTATTTTGAGCTTTCATCAAGTTCATAAGATCATTAGGGTAAACGAAGATTATCTCTTCCCTCCATTGATGCTCCCCTGCTCACTTACCCTTGCAGAAGTGTGAATGTTTTCTATTATCTGGAGAATTTGAAATGGAAAGATTCTGTACTCAGAAGGAGAATCTTGTTGAAAGTGGGATAATTTAATCTGTATACTTAACCATGAAAGTCGGGCTCTGAATAAGAAAATAACTAAAGGAATAATTAAGAGTTCACCTTTACTCGTTGCCTTGTTCTCTCATCCCATCTCTTGATGGTCAGAAGAACTAAAAATTCATTTCAAGCAAAATTGAACAGTGTAAGAACCCACCTACTGATGGAGACCCTTCCTGAACTAGCTCATTCAGATGATCCTATAAGAAAGACCACTAGCTGACAAGGCTACTCAGGCACACAGAGTTTGCAATAGTGCTATTCTTAAATATGAAGGAACAGCCAAGTATTATTAGGCAATTGAAGAAAAATCTCTAACATTAGTAAATGAGATAAACATACAAAAAAATAACAAAAAGAAACTCAAAATAATTAAAAACACAGAAATGCATGAGAGTGGATGAGGGTGTATTGACCTATGCTTATTTTTTCTAAAAATGTTAAATATATATATTCCAGTATTTCTAACACTTTAATTTGTTGATTTTTTAAGAAATCTAAAGACTTTTAGCACTTAAAGAGCACTTAATAAATCTTATTTATTATTTTTAGTGTTTTTGTTTATCCTGATGAACTGTATTATATTAGGGAATATCAATACCTTTATATACAATTTAATTTATATTTTATTTTAGCTTATTTTATAGCTCTTTAGATCCTTCTTCTCATCCAATTATTTTTTACATTTTGAACTGATGTTTGTCTATTACTCTTTTATGAATCCTTATTGCTATTTCATTGGTGTTCTCTCTTAATTCATAATTATGCACTTTTTAAAATTTTTCTTTAGTTTCTTACTAAATCATTTCAAGGCTTGCATTTCTCTAAGTCTTCATGATGGTGTTTTCTTTCCCATCTTGATGTAATTTTTCTTAGGCCCATATTGTACTTTTGTTTTTGTATTTGTTCTTAAAATTCACATAGGGCAGAGATTCAGCTAAACTCTGTGTTACCTGCCCTTTGGGTAGCATGATGGTTCTTTATTAAAGTACTGTGTTTTGTTGTGGTTTTTGTTTGCTTGTTTTCTCACGGTAGCCTCTTTTCATCTCCTTTTAAGACTTGATGCTAGAGAGCATATTGATAATCAGTTGTGATCAAGAAGATCTTGATGTTCCTCTCAGCTTGATTAAACTTTAATTGAATTAATTTAGCTCCTTGACTCTAGGTCTCTGTTCTCCCTTTTCTTCGAGCATTTACTTTAGTAGATTTTTAATTTTAAATTGCTTTTCTGCCCCTTTGAGACATAAGTATCTTTAAAAGCCTCTTGCCAGTTATACAATTCAGGGATGTTTTTCCTAAGAACCTGGGAGCCACCTCTTTGAACCATAATCATCAAAACAGATAGTGCCTCTGTCTCTCAGCTTCTGTGGGAGAGCAGAAGCCTAACTTTGGAGGCAAGACACCTTGTTCCAAGTTGCAAAAGTACCTCCAGTCATAAAAATATGAGAAAGTTTGCTTTTCCCTGAGGTAATGCCAATTAGCAGACAAAGGGCCACCTCAGATCCCCCTACCTCAGCTCCTAAAACCTCTCCAGCATTGGGTTTCACTGGAGTTGAATTCCAACTGAGTTCTGGCTTCTCTCTCCTATTACAATTATCTTGAATAAAATCTTCCTGGTCTGTTTGACTTTGGTGCAATTTTTATTTTGATGTGTGTTATAGCTCAACTATCCTAAGGTTTCATTTAGAAAGGTTTTGCCATCTTTAGATGAGATGGACACTTATTGTTTTCCTTTTTTTGTTTGTTTTATTGGGAACCTGCATAATACCCAGGATGAAATGTAGTACTCCACTTTTGTCCGCCTTGTCATCTGGGAGGCACAGTCTCTGACCAGATTCGGGAAGAGGTATCAGGACAGTGAGAGAAGAGTTTTCTAACTTTCTCCTAATGTTTCAGTGATGCAGAAAAGGAAGCCAAAAGGAAGACAAAAGCAGCTCGACTTTCCTTCTTCTTTCTTACTTTTTCAATTTTTAAAATTTTTAGTTACAGAAAACATTTCTAATGAGAGAAAGAGATGTGTCTACTTACTCCCCAGGGCATTTAAACATTGAGATTAACACATTGTCTTTATTGTACGCATGTGGGTCACTTACAAATTTTGAGAACTAAAAATAATATGCTCTTGAGAGCACACTGATTTACACTCCCGTTTACATCAAAGTGAACTAGAATGTTTCAAGGAGGAAAATGGTAAGATGGTAGAAGTCGCTGGCTGGAACAGGAGATCATTTCAGATACTATCATAATTGTACAGGTGACTTAAAGGTTCTCACTAAAGATTGGAAATTTGGGTGAATAAAATGCGATGGATTCAAGAGGCTTTTGGAGGTAGATTTGACATGAATCTGTGATTAAGTTTGGTGGGTGAGGAAGAAGGAGGGAATAATTTTGTCTAAAGTTTCTAGGGGTCATGGTGGATGATCATGAACAAAACAAGAGCCAGTATGTGGTATATTAGGAAGATAATTTGTTTCTAATCTTGGATCTGCCTCAACAAATTGTATGACCTTATGAAAGTCTATTAAAATCTTGAGCCTCTGTTTATTCATTCAGTAAAGAGGTGGCATATTCTTGAATAAATTAATCACTTGATCTCTTTCAAATTAGGGTAACAGGCATCTATTACCCTAGCATCTATTGTGTGGTCATTTTAGCCTGAGCATTAATAAGAGAGATGCAAATTAAAGAGAGTACATTTATAAAGTGGAAGAATACTATTTACTCACATGAAGCATTTATAAAATAATGAAGCTAGAATTATTGAAATTCAATTTTTATACTACAAATGTAGATACTATAGAAGTTTAATTATTATAGAACAGATTAATAAAAAATTCACATTTTACATTTAAAAAGTCTTATAATGCATCCATGAAAACGCTGCTTCAAAAGGTTCTAATTATGAAGAGATTATTTGAGAATTGAGGTGGATAGATAAAACAACAACTATAACAAATTTTCCAATTTTTACAACAGGGAAACAGCAGAGCCAGTTTTAAATTCAGTTGTATCAGATTCCAAACTTCATGCACTTTAAGCTGTACCTTGTTAGGCTTCAGTATTACGTAATGTACTTCAATAGTTAAAACAGCTATTGCCTTCTTTACTTGTAGCAAAACAAATGCATTGGCCCTATTCTCAAGATTGTGTGTGATTATTTGCAACTAATATTTAAGACCAACTAACATTTTATTTCAGTATAATGTTTTTGTCATTGAAGTTTTTGAAACAAATGCCGGTAATAAGAAAAAAAATTACTGGTTGAAATGTATTTAAGAATTGAGTTATGCTGCCATCTAGTGATGATTTGCTGCTGATATTGCTTGAGTATGCCTCTTCCACCACCAAAAAAAACAAGTGAATTAAAGCTTTTTGTAAGTGCAAAAAGAAGGCTAACAAAACTATTAAGTAGGTGAACATATATTTGCATCACAAAGCTCACATAAGTTAATGTTAGCAAAAATATAAAGTAATAGTAAAAGACTAATACTAATGAAAACCTTTATTTTTCTTTTTCTTCTGTAAAGTGCATCAGTTTACATACAAAATATAATGAGGTCCTTGAGTAGAATATCCACACCTTTTGTTTTGTGGATTCTAGATTTTTGTTTTATTAGTTAAAATACATACTCTTTATCATATATACTTCATCTCAGTTTAGACAGATTATATTTTAAGCAAAGCAGCTTCTTTCGGCCTACTCTGGAAGTGAGAATAAGAGCCAAGAACATTAAAATGAAGCAGAGAGGTGGCCTTGTGGGGGTCACAGGCAGAGAAGGAAGCAGCAAGGAGAATGGAGAACAAAAAGGATTCATTCTTAATGTCAATTCGGTGCAGTACCCAGGAGAACTCAAAATTTGGTGGGAAAACTTTAAGGAAGAATCTAATAGGAACCTAGTAGCAGTGATCTCAAGGCATTGTAATTGGTGTATTATACAAAATAAACGCACAGGATTTCAATTTCCAATAATCAAATCTGAAGCTACTCTAGACCTATTAGATATTGATTCTGATTCAATTTCATACAATCAAATCTGAAACTACCCTAGGCCTATTAGTTATTGACTCTGGTTTACAGGTGATTATTATGTGATGATAGAGATCCGCAGCCTTAAAGGGTGGCACACGCAAAACAGTTGTAAGAACAGAGGAGAAGAAGGAGAGAGAGGAGATTCTGAAGCTCTAAAGCACATTCAACACATTCATTTCCTTTTTCAGTGCATTGGAATTACTTGCTAAATGCTAAGCATTGTGTTAGGCACTGTTATATATTAAACTTCTCCCCACTGTTAAGAAATTTATAACTGAGTCACAGAGAGACACAGCTATAAATTATTTATTGAATAAGCCAAAAGTGGGAGGCGTAATCATAAGACTATTGTTTTGTCCTCTCCTGCCACTATCTACACACTCACTCTCCCGGATCTCCATGCCCAACCTCCTAGCAACATTTTGGGAAATCCATAATTCTCTGGTAATATGAGGCTATTAGCATTAGAATTCAATTAGAATTGTCCAGTTTAAAAATGTACCACAATGTATAAACTAATCTGAGTTAAAACCTACTCTCTCGCCTACTTCAGTATTTCTTCCCCATAATCACTGGGAATCACAGAATCATAGAACTTCATATTGAAAAGGGCCTTAAAATAAAAGATAATAACAACTCAGCCTTTACTTGTGGCCCTGAAGTCAACAGGGAGGGCAAAAGACAGGCCCTGGAATTTTTTTTTTTTTTCCTCATTTGCTCTCCCTACTTGATTTCCTTTCCCATCAGCTGTTCTACTGTTGACTTCTACAGGAGAGGGTTAGAAGAAGGGATGATAGAAGTAAAAAAAAGGCCTTTTGATTTGGCTTGTGCTGTTTATTGTTTCTTTGTTGTGGTAGGGACTCAAATGATAGCCTTCTATCACAGAAGAACCCTGGATACCTAAGAGACACCTTTCCATACACTGTAATGTGCAAGAACTCTTTCTAATTTGTGACTTCAAATGTTTACTATCACTCACTCTCTTGTCTGTAAGCTCCAGGAGGGCAGAGACCGTATATTTTGTCACTGCTGTATATAGAGCACTAATATAGTGCTCTGTGTTTGTGTTTGAGCACTAGGAATCATAGAATTATAGAACTTCATATTGAAAAGGACTTTAAAGGAAAAGAGAATGACAAATGGGCTCCAGTTCAGGTAAAAGCAAACTGGGGACAGTTTGATGAGAAAAAGGAAATGTATGCTCATCTTTTAACATACATCTAGTTATGGACTTTATTTGGTTAGCTAACTGGTCAAGTCTATGTTCTATTCTCCACCACTGTGTGGAGATTCACCTACAAAACATGTCCTGGGAGGTGGGAAAGGATAGCGTTCACCTTTCAGGACGACCCACAAAGAAAACCCATACAGTCCACCTCAATGGTTTCCAAGGAAAATCCTATATTAACTTGAGATTAAAATTCCACTTAAAGTTTAGGAACTCTTAAAGGGAATGTTTGATTTGGTAAGGTCTGATTTCGGGTCATTTTGTTCTGGAACTTTAAATCAATTTATGGGAAGATTTTAAAATTAACCTCTTCCACCTGACTCTATATACAGGAATTGAAAGAAAAGTTAAAAGGAACATTTGAAAACGAGGACAGCAGTGTTGCCCAACAGTCTACTGTACAGTTTGTTGGGTTCAAGACTGAAGCCACAAACCTCATGTCTGTTAAATACAGTAAGAAGTTCTTCTCCAAAGGTTTAGCTTACCTAAGTTCCCTTGTTCTCTGTTTCCTGCTTTCAAGGCCATGCTTTCTTGCTCTTTGTGTCTCCCTGTCCTGGTCTCAGTGGACAACTCCCCTGTCAGTCCTTATCTACAGAGCCTACATTCCACATCTGCTGCTCATCCTGTAAATTACCCCTCTCGCCACAATGGCTTTTCCTGCCAAAACTGCCCTTCCCGCCAGTGTAACCCCTTTCCTGCACCCTTTCAGATTAGCTAACCGCAATCAGTTTAGATTGTGTGGTCCAGCTCCAGTCAGTGGAGACAGGACACCGTGGTAGAAACCAATTGCATTAGAAATAAAAGCCCCTGCTTTCCTTTGTTCAGCGTGCTCTCACCATTGCTCCATCCGCAAGATGCACCTTCTATATAAGTAAATTGCCTTGCTGAGAAAACTTTTGCCTGAGCACTATTTTCACTTGGCAGCACCGAGCATTTACTTCCAACATGTGGCTACTGAGCATAGAAATGTGGATAGTCCAAGTTCAGATGTGATGTGAGTGTAAAGTACATATTGGACTTTGAAGACTTGGTACAAAAAAAGTTAAACATCTCTAATATTTTTATGTTGATTATAATTTGAAATAATATTTTGGATATATTGAATTAAAATATGTTATTAAGTTCATTTCACCTGTTTATTTTTACTTTCATTAGTGTGGCTACTAAAAAGTACAAAATAACATGTACAATTTTCACTGGACAATATTTGTCTAGAAAATAATCTCCTGGGCTGGAAGAGCAAAAATTATTTGCCCTTAAAGGGAAATCGTGTCTTTGTCCTCTGAACTGGGGAATTCTTTCCTTCAGTAAAGTGCTGGTTGCTGTCTCTGTCCTCTCTCCCCTCATTTAAGACCTACACCCATGCATCCTCCTTAAAGTCACTGTAAATAATTTCCCCACAAACCCAGGTTGTGTGCTGTTACATGTTGCAACGTGTATTTTTACTTCAAAATCTAAAGAGAAACTCCTTGCCCACAGGTAAATCTTTGAAACACTTTCATTCCTCAGTGTTTCCAATTCCTGCTTCTGAAAATGAGATCATGGGAGATTCAAGAAAATCTTATCTTTATTTTATTGTGACAGCATTTCCCATCCTAGACACTGATGGAATTTATATAATACCCACCTGAGGCAAATGGCATGGAGGTTTTTTCCACTCAAGCAGTAATTATGTGAATTCTGACCACGTTACTTCCCATACTAGATATATTTTTCTACCGTATTTCTTGGTAATATTTTCCTTGCAAACAACAGCAATTGAAATCTATATACTTGAAATAAAAACAAATTAATTAGAAGGCTATTCAGATGCTATGAAACAACAAGGTTGTATATAAGGCAGGCATACAACTAAATCACAGGAAGAATTAGAACTAGGATTTGGAGATGCATTAAAATTCTTTCCTTGTGTCTTATATTTAATTCTCTTTTTTGTCTGTTTAATTTTTCTTTCTTACTTTTGATTGACTTTTTCCAAAGGACAGAAAAACATAACTGTGGAATCTTAGGGGAAAATTAATAAACACATAAAACATTTTCATATTTTAGTTCAATAGCACTTACTATTCTCTGAGTAGTCACCCAGCTTCAAACTTCATAGTTATTTCTAAATGTCCTGACACATTGCTTTTGTATAGAATTCGGGTAACACTCTTTTTTATTCCTCAGTTTTCCTTGGCTTTTCATTATAATTACTGTTATCCTAATTCAAGGTCACTTTGTTCCTTCCTTGACTTCCCATTTTGCCTTTCATCTCCACCTTTTTTCTTCTTTCATTGTACTTGAACTCAAATTAGAAATACTAAAAATCTTCTAATGGTAAGGATTGTGTCAATTGACTTCACTTGAGGCTTCCTTGCATTAGAAAATAATGTTAATATTAAGAAAAGTTACAATCATTGAATTGAAAGGAAAGTGTTAACTTTTGAAAAGAAAAAGCAGGAAACAATATTTTGCTTTTGAGTTGCATGAATTTCATTATAAGTAAAGTTATTCATCTTCACACTTTAGTACTTTGAGAAAATCAAAGAAAAATGTATTTAAAAGTCAATTGATTTCAGAATAAAATTTCCAAGAGAAGAATAAAGGCAAATTATTACTGAATTTCAAATAAGTCTTTATTTGTAAATATGTCTTCTCAAATATGATTTTCATTCAATTTGGCCACAGTTTTGGAGAAGTTGTTTAGTGACAGATGTCTGTGCTTGAAAAGCTAATAAAATGTGGAAAATAAACTGCTCTCTAAAAAGCTGCGAAGATGATAGAGACACACAAGAGAAAGAAACTATTTACTTTCTCTAAAGGTTAAACTACCAATATAGAAATAATTACAAGTTCTGGGAATGTTGTTAATGTTTTTCATTTATGATTCCATGCATTATTTATCCTATTTTCCTTCAATAAGATGAACTGTTTTTTCAATAGGTAGCACTTACCCTAGTTATTTTTAAATATAAATCTAATGATTAGAGCTAATATGCCAGCTAAATATAGTCAATATAGGCAGACATTATTAGCTGAAGAGAAAATGACTTTAATTTCTACATGTCCTTTATCTATCTATGATGTCAATAGAATGACCTTAAAATGCAAAACAGATTCCTCTATGAGATTTTAGTTTTAGGAGGTGAAATGCTTGCCCCTTCACCTCCTAGAAGATATATTGGCTGAAAAAGTATTTGCCCTGGGAGACAAATGAATTAAGGACCATCATATCAAATCAGGAACCAGACGGGTTTGGGGAAAGTGACAAATGTAATTTTGAATTTGATTTTAGAAGTATATACTTTTTAAAGGAAAAGATCAAATTATATTCATATTCTGTTCCTCATATATACATATTTACACATTCTTTGCCATTTGGAGATATTTTTATATATAGATAAAATATCTGTACAATTCAGTACAGCCAAATTTCATGGAATAACTAACAATCATTCTCATTCCTGAAAATGGGACCTGGAAGAAGAATTTTAGCATGAATTATTCTTACAATTATTTTTATCGAAAAAATATTAGACCATGTGGCTTTCTGTTTTTATCATTAGCTGTTTTGTTTCTTTGTATTTTTACATATTTTTATAATAGTAGTATGAACTCTTAACATGAAATGTACTTTCTTAACATTTTAAGTGCACAATGCAGTATTTTTAAAATTATACTTTAAGTTCTAGGATATACGTGCAGAATGTGGAGTTTTGTTACATAGGTGTACATGTGTCATGGTAGTTTGCTGCACCCATTAACCTGTCATCTACATTAGGTATTTCTCCTAATGCTATCCCTCCCCTATCCCCCACCCCCTGACAAGTCCCAGTGTGTGACATTCCCCTCCCTGTGTCCATGTGGTCTCATTGTTCAACTCCCACTTATGAGTGAGAACACGTGGTGTTTGGTTTTCTGTTCCTGTGTTAATTTGCTGAGAATGACGGTTTCCAGCTTCAACCATGTCCCTGCAAAGGACATGAACTCATCCTTTTTTATGGCTGCATAGTATTCCATGGTGTATTTGTGCCACATTTTCTTTATCCAGTCTATCACTGATGGGCATTTGGGTAGGTAGTAAGTCTTTGCTAATGTGACTAGTGCTGCAATAAACATCCGTGTTCATGTGTCTTTACAGTAGAATGATTTATAATCCTTTGGGTATATACCTATTAATAGGATTGCTGGGGCAAATGGTATTTCAGGTTCTAGATCCTTTAAGAATTAGCACACTGTCTTCCAAAATGGTTGAACTAACTTACAGTCCCACCAACAGTGTAAAAGCGTTCCTATTTCTCCACATCCTCTCCAGCATCTGTTGTTTTCTGACTTGTTAATGATCACCATTCTAACTGGTGTGAGATTCTAACTCATTGTGGTTTTGATTTGCATTTCTCTAATGACCAGTGATGATGAGCTTTTTTTTCACATTTTTTTGGCCACATAAATCTCCTCTTTTGAGAAGTGACTGTTCATCCCCTTTGCCCACTTTTTGATGGAGTTGTTTGATTTTTTCTTGTGAATTTGTTTAGGTTCCTTGAAGGTTCTGGATTTTGTCAGACAGATTGCAAAAATTTTCTTCCACTCTGTAGGTTGCCTTTCACTCTGGTGATAATTTCTTTTGCTCTGCAGAAGCTCTTTCATTTAATTAAATCCCAATTGTAAATTTTGGGTTTTGTTGCCATTGCTTTGGTGTCTTAGTCAAGAAGTATTTGCCCATGCCTAGGTCCTGAAGGGTATTGCCTAGGTTTTCTTCTAGGGCTTTTATGGTTTTAGGTCTTCTGTTTAAGTCTTTAATCCAACTTGAGTTAATTTTTGTATAAGGTGTAAGGAAGGGATCCAGTTTCAGTTTTCTGCATGTGGTTAGCCAGTTTGCCCACTCCGTTTACTAAATAAGGAATCCTTTCCCCTTTGCCTGTTTTTCTCTGATTTGTCAAAGATCAGATGATTGTAGATGTGTGGTGTTATTTCTGAGACCTCTGTTCTGTTCCATTGGTCTATATATTTGTTTTGGTACCAGTAACATGCTGTTTTTGTTACTGTAGCCTTGTAGTATAGTTGGAAGTCAGGTATCATGATGCCTCCAGCTTTGTTCTTTTTGCTTAGGATCATCTCGGTTATACGGGCTCATTTTTTGTTTCATATGAAGTTTAAAGTAGTTTTTTCCAATTATGTGAAGATAGTCAGTGGTAGCTCGATGGGGATAGCATTGAATTTATAAATTACTTTGGGCAGTATGGCCATTGTTGTGATATTCATTCTTCTTATCCATGAGCATAGAAAGTTTTCCCATTTGTTTGTGTCCTCTCTTATTTCCTTGAGCAGGTTTGTAGTTCTCCTTGAAGAGGTCCTTCACATCCCTTGTAAGCTGTATTCCTAAGTATTTTCCTCTCTTAGTAGCAATTGTGAATGGGAGTTCACTCATGATTTGACTCTCTGTCTGTCTATTATTGGTGTATAGGAATGCTTGTGATTTTTGCACATTGATTTTGTATTCTGAGACTTTGCTGAAGTTGCTTATCAGCTTAAAGAGATTTGGGGCTGAGACAATGGGGTTTTCTAAACATAAAATCATGTCGGCTGGGCGCAGTGGCTCAAGCCTGTAATCCCAGCACATTGGGAGGCAGAGACGGGCTGATCATGAGGTCAGGAGATCGAGACCATCCTGACTAACA
>NW_012121821.1:11236026-11281542 GCF_000951035.1 Colobus angolensis palliatus | reverse complement strand
CCGTCTAAAAAAAAAAAAAATCATGTCATCTGCAAACCAAGACAATTTGGCTTCCTCTGTACCTATTTGAATACCCTTGATTTCTTTCCCTTGCCTGATTGCCCTGGCCAGAACTTCCAATACTGTGTTGAATAGGAGTGGTGAGAGAGGGCATCCCTGTCTTGTGCTGATTTTCAGAGGGAATGCTTCCAGCTTTTGCCCATTCAGTATGACATTGGCTGTGGGTTTGTCATAAATAACTCTTATTATTTTGAGATACATTCCTTCAATGCCTAGTTTATTGAAAGTTTTAGCATGAAGGGGTGTTGAATTTTATCAAAGGCCTTTTCTGCATCTATTGAGATAATCATGTGGTTTTGTCATTGGTCCTGTTTATGTGATGGATTATGTTTATTGATTTGCATATGTCGAACCAGCCTTGCATCCCAGGGATGAAGCCAACTTGATCGTGTTGGATAACCTTTTTGATGTGCTGCTGGATTTGGTTTGCCAGTATTTTATTGAGGATATTCACACTGATATTCATCAGCGATACTGGCTTGAAATTTATTTGCTGTGTCCTTGCCAGCCTTTGGTATCAGGATGATACTGGCCTCATAAATTATGTTATGGAAGAGTCCCTCTTTTTCTATTATTTGGAATAGTTTCAGAAGGAAACCAGCTCCTCTTTTTACCTCTGGTAGAATTCAGCTGTGAATCCATCTGGTAATTGGCCTGTTTTGTTTGGTAGGCTATTAATTACTGCCTCCATTTCAGAACTTGTTATTGGTCTCTTCAGGGATTCGACTTCCTCCTGGTTTAGTCTTGAGAGTGTGTGTGTGTCCAGGAATTTATCCATTTCTTCTAGATTTTCTAGTTTATTTGTGTAGAGATGTTTAAAATGTTCTCTGATGGTCGTTTTTATTTCTGTGGGATCAGTGATAATATCCTCTTTATCATTTTTATTGCATCTATTTGATTCTTCTCACTTTTTTTCTTTATTAGTCTGGCTAGTGATCTATCAATTTTGTTAATCTTTTCAAAAAAAAGTCTTCTGGATTCACTGATTTTTTGAAACGTTTTTTGAGTCTCTATCTCCTTCAGTTCTGCTCTGATCTTAGTTATTTCTTGTCTTCTGCTAGCTTTTGAATTTGTTTGCTCTTGCTTCTCTATTTCTTTTAATTGTGATGTTAGGGTGTCGATTTTACATCTTTCTCGCTTCCTTTTGTGGGCATTTAGTGTTATAAATTTCCCTCTAAATATTGCTTTAGCTGTGTCCCAGAGATTCTGGTATGTTGTGTCTTTGTTCTCATTGGTTTCAAAAAACTTATTTATTTCTGCCTTAACTCCGTTACTTTCCCAGTGGTCATTCAGGAGCAGGTTGTTAAGTTTCCATGTAGTTGTGCGGTTTTGAGTGAGTTTCTTAATCCTGAGCTCTAATTTGATTGCATTGTGGTCTGAGAGACTTGTTTGTTATGATTTCCGTTCTTTTTATTTTGCTGATGAGTGTTTTACTTCCAAATATGTGGTCAATTTTAGAATAAGTGAAATGTTGTGCTGAGAAAAATATATATTCTGTTGATTTGGGATGGAGAGTTCTGTAGATGTCTGTTAAGTCTGCTTGGTCCAGAGCTGAGTTCACATCCTGAATATCTTTGTTAATTTTCTGTCTCATTGATCTGTCTAGTATTGACAGTGGGGTGCTAAAGTCTCCCATTATTATTGTCTGGGAGTCTAAGTCTTTTCATAGGTCTCTAAGAGCTTGCTTTATAAATCTGGGGCTCCTGTATTGGGTGCATATATATTTAGGCTAGTTAGCTCTTCTTGTTGCATTGATCCCTATACCATTATGTAATGCCCTTCTTTTTATTTTCGATCTTTGTTGGTTTAAAGTCTGTTTTATCAGAGACTAGGATTGCAACCCCTGCTTTTTGTTGTTGTTGTTGTTGTTTTCTCTTTTCTTCTTCTTTTTTCTTTTTCTTTCCATTTGCTTGGTATATAGTCCTCCATCCCTTTCTTTTGAGCCTATGTGTGTCTTTGCATGTGAGATGGGTCTTCTGAATACAGCACACCCATGGATTTTTGCTCTTTATCCAATTAGCCAGTTTGTGTCTTTTAATTGGGGCATTTAGCCGATTTACATTTAAGGTTAATATTGTTATGTGTGAATTTGATCCTGTCATTATGATGCTAGCTGGTTATTTTGCCAGTTAGTTGATGCAGCTTCTTCATAATGTCGATGGTCTTTACAATTTGGGATGTTTTTACAGTGGCTGGTACCAGTTTTTCCTTTCCATAATTAGTGCTTCCTTCAGGAGCAACTAGTAAGGCAGGCCTGGTGGTGACAAAATCTCTCAGCATTTGCTTGTCTGTAAAGGATTGTATTTCTCCTTTGCTTATGAAGATTAGTTTGGCTAGATACGAAATTCTAGGTTGAAAATTCTTTTCTTTAATTATGTTGAATATTGGCCCCCACTCTTTTCTGGCTTGTAGGGTTTCTACAGAGAGATCCACTGTTAGTCTGATGGGCTTCCGTTTGTGGGTAACCTAACCTTTCTCTCTGGCTGCCCTTAACATTTTTTCCTTCATTTCAACCTTGGTGAATCTGACAATTATGTGTCCTGGGGTTGCTCTTCTCAAGGAGTATCTTTGTTCTCTGTATTTCCTGAATTTGAGTGTTGGCCTGTCTTGCTATGTTGTGGAAGTTCTCCTGAATAATAACCTGAAGAGTGTTTTCCAACTTGCTTCCATTCTCCCCATCACTTTCAAGTACACCCATCTAACATAGGTTTGGTCTTTTCCCATAGCTTTATTTCATTAAGTTGATGGTCAATCTCTGATACCCTTTCTTCCACATGACCTATTCAGCTCTTGATACTTGTGTATATTTCACGAAGTTTTTGTGCTGTGCTTTTCAGCTCCATCGGGTCATTTACATTCTTCTCTCAACTGTTTATTCTAGTTAGAAATTTGTCTAGCCATTTTTCAAGGTTCTTATCTTCCTTGCATTGGATTAGAACATGCTCCTTTAGCTCAGAGGAGTTTGTTACTACCCACCTTCTGAAGCACTACTTCTGTCAATTCGTCAAACTCATTCTCCGTCCAGTTTTGTTCCCTTGCTGGTGAGGAGTTGTGATCCTTTGGAGGAGAAGAGGGGTTCTGGTTTTTGGAATTTTCAGCCTTTTTGTGCTGTTTTTTTCTCATCTTCATGGATTTCTCTACCTTTGGTCTTTGATGTTGGTGACCTTTGGATGAGGTTTTTGTGTGGACATGCTTTCTGTTAATGGTGATGCTATTCTTTCTGTTTGTTAGTTTTCCTTCTAACAGTCAGGCCCCTCTGCTGCAGGTCTGCTGGAGTTTGCTGGAGGTCCACTCCAGACCCTTTTTGCCTGGGTATCACCAGCAGAGCTACAGAACAGCAAAGATTGCTGCCTGTTCCTTCCTGTGGAAGATTTGTCCCAGAGGGACACCCGCCAGATGCCAGCTGGAGCTCTCCTGTTTGAGGTGTCTGTTGACCCCTGCTGGGAGGTGTCTCCCAATCAGGAGGAATGGGGGTCAGGGACCCACTTGAGGAGGCAATTTGTTTCTTAGCAGAGCTCGAGCACTGTACTAGGAGAGCCACTGCTTTCTTCAGAGCTGGCAGGCAGGAATGTTTAAGTCTACTGAAGCTGCCCCCACAGCTGCCCCTTCCCCCAGATGGTCTGTTTCAAAGAGATGGGAGTTTTGTCTATAAGCCCCTGACTCGGGTTGCTGCCTTTGTTTCACAGATGCCCTGTCAAGAGAAGAGGAATCTAGAGAGGTAGTCTAGCTACAGTGGATTTGCAGGGCTGTGGTGGGCTCCATCCAGTTCAAACTTCCCAGTGGCTTTGCTTACACTGTGAGGGGAAACCGCCTACTCAAGCCTTAATAATGGTGGACACCCCTCCTCCCACCAAACTGAAGTGTCTCAGATCAACTTCAGACTTCTGTGCTACCAGTGAGAATTGCAAGCCATTGGATCTTGGCTTGCTGGTCTCCATGGGGGTGGGATTCACTGAGCTAGACCACTTGGCTCCCTGGCTTCAACTCCCCTTCCAGGGGAGTGAATGGCTCTGTCTCACTGGCATTCCAGGTGCCACTGGGGTGTGAAAAAAACTCCTGCAGCTAGCTTGGTGTCTGCTCAAATGGCTGCCCAGTTTTGTACTTGAAACCTAGGGCCCTGGTGGTGTAGGCACCCGAAGGAATCTCTTGGTCTTTGGGTTGCAAAGACTGTGGGGAAAATGTAGTATCTGGGCTGCAATACACTGTTCCTCAGGGCACAGTATCTCATGGCATCCCTTGGCTAGGGGAGGGAGTTCCCCAACCCCTTGTGCTTTCCAGGTGAGGTGATGCCCCACTCTGCTTCTGCTTGCCCTCCATGGGCTGCACCCACTGTCTAACCAGTCCCAGTGAGATAAGCCAGATACCTCAGTTGGAAATGCCGAAATCACCTGCCTTCTACACTGATCTTGCTGTGAGCTGCAGACCTGAGTTGTTCTTATTTGGCCGTCTTGCCCATATAAGCTGCAGTATTGTTAGCTATAGACACTGTTGTATAGCAGATCTCTAGAAATTATTCAACTTGAACAACTGAACTTTATACCTGTCCAATAGCAAATACCTGTTTTCTTGTCTCCCCAGCCCCTGGCAACCATCATACCTTTCCCTATAGTATTAGTAGCTATGAGTTTTACTTTTTAATATTCCACATATAAATGATATCACACAGTATTTGTCTTTCTTTGCCTGGTTTATTGCACTTAGCATAATGTTCTCTAGGCTTATTTATTTATTTTCTAAGGATGAATAATGTTCTATTGTATGTATATACCACATTTTTCTTTATCCATTTATTTGTTAGTGTACATTGAGGTTGTTTTCATGTCTTATGTCTTATAAATAATGCTGCAGTGAACATAGGAGTGCAGCTATCTCTTCAAGATCTCTTGTAGCATTTTGTGATTGACATAGTTTTAAAATTTATAAATAGCTAGCCTTTTAATTTCTCATTATGGTAGCAGAATTCCTTAATTTAAGAATACTGATGGAGAGAGGCAAATACCCTTCTTCTATAAAAACTAAAAATGTTAGCTACTCATGATCTCACTCTTCCTTGCAGCTGACCTTATCTTGGTAGCTTCTAAAGAAGCATCTGTTTTTCTCAGCTGGTGAGGATAGTAGTAAATGATGAAAGGTGACATCTGTGAAAACATAAATACTTTAAGTACTTGAAGGAATATTCAACACATCAATACTGTAGTGTGTTTTTTGCCTTGTTTCTGGAAATTCATTAAAAACTTTGCTCTTTGGTCTTTCCAATGATTCATTTAACAAACTCATTTTCTACTTTTTCACAGAGAGGCAGATTCTGAACTGAAAATCTGACTGGTTCCAACTTCATACTTTGTTTTATTAAGACTTTCCTTCCTTTGGAATTTGCAAAGAATGCAGTCTTTATGTGTCATTTGTTCATCCATTTTATTATAAACTGCTTTTTCATGGAGTCCTTATTTTTTATATTTCTTTTTTATACATAATATTTAAGAAAATGACATTTTAATATGGATGATTGAATGAACACCTGATTACATATTAATAGAAAAAGCATAGGCCTGAGAAATACTTAAAGCAAATACTAACTTTTTTTTTACATAAGCCATAGTATCTCTGGGTCACAGATTTTTCACATATAAAATGAAATGGCCAGGTAAGTGTTATGGGCCTACAAATTACATATTATTTGTCTTAGCTTATTCTTTTCTGTATATCTTGAAGGTAAGGACCTTTTGATATAATATGTTCCTGTAAGATTTCAGAAGCAGGTGTACCTAAAATAAATTTTCAGCCCAAATTAGATTCACGTTTGTTTGTTTTTCTGCCCACAAACTAAAGATTGGCTAAACAAGTGCCAAAATAACTTCAGTTCAAGGGAAGAGACTACTTTGTGTATTTCTGTATTTCTGTTCCAGGATAGTCCTAATTCCATTGTCTCTTCTCTTTGTAATCTCAGTTCCTCCAATTCTACCTGAGACTAAGCAGTTTAGCAATTAGAGTAGCTTAGTGTTTTCCTGATCTTACTTCCTGTAATTGATCTGTCTCAGATCCCCAGCTGCCACTCTCTAGTGGCCTTTTTATTTCAGTATTTGCTTGGAGATGAAACAGTAAGTGTCAAGCATATCTAAACTTTCCCTCTGTATCTCAACAGATATCACTAATGAATCATGTCATGCTTTCTTGCTGAGCGTGCATATGTTCAGCCACTCCTCAGAACACCACTCCAGGAAGTCAATACCAATCAAGGTTGGCACAGTTTGTTGACGACACTTTATATTAACTCACTCACCACTCACACACTCATTTCAATACGTTTTTGGCTTGTTTTCTTGAAAAATAGAGGCTGGCCACATATAAGCTGCATTTTCCAAATATCCTTTTAACTAAGTGTGCAGGCATGGGACTTAGGTTCTGCCAAGCAGATGCAGCTGCATAAAACATGAATGAAGAGAAAGAACACGAAGCAACTGTTGCATGTCGGTTTCCCGGGGTAGATGTGATAACATTTCTAGTTTCTAGCTCCTATTGTAGAGGCAATGGAAATGGCAATATCTTTCCCTTTCAGTGACTCCATGATGTGGTTGGGCATATCTTCTAAATACTTTGTTCTTCAAGTGCATCTCCTACACATGTAGTAGCCAAGCTTAAAAACTACCACAACAATTCTGTATTATGTGGCTTCCACTAAGCAATTCCTTAAGAAATAAACCATCTAGATAGCCTCTAGTGTCTGCAGCTAAGAATGGTGACTATTCAAAGTTGAAATACACTTGTTACCTCTGTCGGTTAGTAATGCGTTTGTGAGTAATAAATCCAATGAATAGTGGTTGAAACATGGAACCTGTTTTTCACATGGTGCTCAACAATGTCATCCCAAACAATCTTCAACATCTGAATTTCACTTAATTGTTAAAATATGGGGCATTTACCTCCTTATATTGTCTGCACACTAGGCAGGAGGGAAAGGGCGGGCTAAAGGTTTTCTTCTAATAGTACATTATTTGAGAAGGGATGCCATATCAGGGATTATTGTTGACATCTCAGTGACTAGCACTGTGTCTCATGTACTCCCTGAGGCCTGAAGGTTGGTATTTCACTATCCTGTTTCTATAATAGAGACAAGCAAGGGAATCAATATTATACATTATATTGAGTTAGACAGCCTACAATGTTTGCAACACTGTTACTGCCTTATTTGCTGTTGTCACCTAGGGCTCCTCTGATAAACTCCAACCAAATATTACTCACATGCCAGGCTACCTTGAAGATATTATGGATTTGATTCCAGATCACCACAGTAAGGTGAACAATGCAATAAATCACATGATTGTTTTGGTTTTCTGGTCTATATAAAACATATTTTTACATTATACTGTAGCCTACTCACACGTCTCCTGATTTTGTGTGTGTGTGTATATATATACACATATATATATATACATCCCCCTATACTAACACAAGACTATAGATAGATAGATAGATAGACAGACAGAGATAGAGAAGGGGAGAGACACAGAGACATACTGCAGAGATATGTGTTTAGTTCTTGACTACTGAAATAAAGTGAGTCATACAATTTTTTTGGTTTCCCAGTGTTTATAAAAGTTATGTTTATACCATACTATAACTATTCAGTGTGCAATAGCATTGTGTCTAAAAACTAAGGTACATACCTTAATTTAAAAAATACTTGTTTTTTTTTTTTTGTTTGTTTGTTTTTTTAAGACAGTGTCTTACTGTCAGCCAGGTTGGAGTGCAGTGGCTCAGTCTTGGCTCACTGCAAACTTCTGGGTACAAGCAATTCTCATATCTCACCCCTCCACCCCGGGAGCTGGGATTACAGGTGCCTGCCACCACACCCAGCTGATTTTTGTATTTTTAGTAGAAATGGGTTTTCATCATGTTGGCCAGGCTGGTCTTGAACTCCTAACCGCAAGTGACCTACTTGTCTTGGCCTCCCAAAGGTCTGGGATTTTAGACATGAGTCACTGTACCCAGTCTAAAATTACTTTATTTCTAGAAAATTTTGATCTTCTGAGCCTTCAGCAGGTGGTAATCTTTTTATTGGTGGAGAGTCTTGCTTCGATGTTGATGGCTGCTGATCAATCAGGTTAGTGGTTCATGAAGGCTGGTGTGGCTGTGGCAATTACTTAAAATAAGGCAATAATGAAGTTTGACACATTGATTGATTCTTCCATTCATGAAGGATTTATCTATAATATGCAATGTTCTCTGGTAGCATTTTAGCTACAGTAGAGCTTTTCTTAAAATCAAAAAAATCCTCTCAAATCCTGTTGCTGCTTTATCAACTAAGTTTATGTACTATATTAAATCCATTATTGTCATTACAACAGTACTCCTAGCATCTTCACTACAAGTGGATCCCATCTCAAGAAATCACTCCCTGCTCATTCATGGGAAGAAACTCTCCATGCATTGATATTTTATCATCAGATTGCAGCAATTCATTCATATCTTCAGACTCCACCTCTAATCCTAGTTCTCTTACAATTTCCACCACACTTGACAGTTACTTCCACCATTGTAGTCTTGAACCCCTCAAAGTCAGCCATGAAGGTTAGAATCAACTTCTTCCAAACTCAAGCTAAATTTTTATTTTGATCTCCACACATGAATCACTAGTTTCCTGAATGGCGTCTAGATTGGAGAATCTTTTCCAGAAGTTTTTCAATTTACTTTGCCCAGATCCATCAGAATTACCAAAATGTGATACAGACACAGAGTAAGCACATACTGTTAGTAAAATGGCGCCAACAGACTTGCTAGACTGAGGATTGCCAAAAAACTTCAATTTCTAAAAAATGCAGTATCTGCAATGTGCAGTAAAGCAAAGCACAATAAAATCAGGTATGCCTGTATTTAGATGAAATATTTAGTTTCCAACTTGATGGAACACAAACATAGCAAAAAGCCCATCTGCTCATAAGTAACTTTCCGAAAGCTTGTCATTGAATGTGAATTTTCTACTTTTAGAGTCACATATTTGGATTAAGATATTTGGCATCCAGAGAACATATGCTCAATTGCATATTTATTATTCAGTAGTGGCAACTCAAAAACTCATCACTACTTATTATCTTGTTACTCCAGAAAAAATTATTAAACAGGCATGTAAATCTTCATGCAGAATAGAGCAGAATAGAAGCTGCATCTGAGGAAGGGAGAGGAAGCCTGGAGAGACTACTGGGCAACATGAGCAACTGGAAGGGATTCCAGGAATTAAGTGAAATGAAGAGGGAAACAAGTGCACAAAATCTTCTGTCCCAATCATACCTTTAAATGGGCCAGTTCCAATTAGGAATACATATGAAACGGTTCCTTCATATATGTTAGAGGTTTAGAAGATTAATTCATAGCACCCTTCTCTCCTCTGTTTGAGGTTGAAACCAACTGAGAAATGACTAGGTAGATGGAAAGTACAAATTTTCTCTTGTAATCATGTCCATATGCTATGCTTAAATATTTGGTAAAATCAGCTTATAACAGTTGATCTTTGAATTATCCTTATTACCCACTAACTGGCACACCTCAACATCCCCAGCCTTCACAATGCATATATGTGCACAAACACACACACACTGTGTTAGTCCATTTTCACACTGCTATAAGGAACTGCCTGAGACTGGGTAACTTATAAAAGAAAAGTTCAATTGACTCACAGTGCAGCATGGCTGGGAGGCCTCAGGAAACTTACAATCATGGCTAAAGGCAAAGGGGAAGCAAGACACCTTCTTCACAAGGCAGCAGGAAGGAGAATGCATGCGAGAGGAACTACCAAACACTTACGAAACCATAAGATATTGTGAGAACTCATTCACTATAATGAGAACAGCATGGGGAAAACTGTCCACATGATCCAAGTACCTCCTCCTGGTGAGTTCCTGGATATGTGGGGATTATGTGGATTAAAATTCAAGATGAGATTTTGGGTGGAGACACAGCCAAACCATATCACAAATACACATACACACACACACACACACACACACACACATACACGGAAGCTCCTTGTACTGATGGCAGGCAAAACTGAAGAGGAATGAGAGTAGGCTGAGTCACATGTAACCACTTCATATCCTCCAGTCATCCATTAGATTCTTTCCACTTGCTTCAGGTTGGTGAGTGAGAATACAGGCAAGGCAAGACAAGAGTACAGGAGCGGCACTGTGGTGGAAGGCTCTCCCCACAAAAACATGAAGAAAGGGGAATACACATTTATGTACTCTCCACTGACGATTCTTAGGAGTTAAAGTCAGAGAGCTAGGGTAAATAGTGACAAAGCAATTACAGACAATAATGCTATCATCATTAGTATTTCATCATCCTACACTATTGTTAAAGGATAATGAGAAGTCATATTATGCTGTTAGAGCATTATACTGTAGCCTTCCTATAATACTTACAGAAAAACATTTTAAAGGTAGAAAATATACTATGCCTTCCACTATCTTTCCAAAAGATTTCTATCTTATTTGTGAAGCAAAATAGAGATTAAATAACAATATAAACAATTTGGCTCACACATATGTCTCCAGTCTCAACCCCCTCTTGTTCTGAATTCATTCTATAGTCTAGAAAAAACAATCTGCCTATAATGATCAGGATACATTTCATATTACTCTTTGCCTCTGCACTTATGCTTTTGCTATTTCCTCTCCTCAAAATGGATTTTCATGCCTTTTTTATCTAACATTAAGTATATTTCAAATGTCAGTTCAAGTATTATTTTATTTCACTAGGAACATTTTCTTGAATCTTCTGGATGCAATAAGTAGCCATCTTCTGTGAGTTAATAATAACACTTTTGACAGTATTTGAAGTTGTATGTCATATATTTGTTAAGTCCACTGGAATATAAAAGGCTGAGGGTCATTATTTTTTTAAATATTTGCATCTTTCTAACTTAGCACAGAGCTTGTTCTATAGTAGGCACTTAAGTGCTTCTTTGAACTAGAGAGGGGAGAGAGAATAGAGTTATTAGGACAGAAAGGATTCTCAGGAAGGGCAAATCGTGCATGAAGAGACAATTAATCAAAATATATTTTAGAAATTTTGTAGATGGGATAGTTCTAAATATAGTAGATCTTTAAGTTTTGAAATGGCACATTAATTTTTTAAAATCTTAAAAGGGTAATATTTTTATAATTAAAAGGGAACACCTTTGAATGACACTGAATTCATTAAAAAAATTCCAGAAAGATAACTAAAGGGACTCTTGTAAAATGATCAGTCCCTAGATTTGTGTTTGTATTTTTCTATTTTGTATCATAAGCATCATTAGTTATTAATGATTAATTCATAATCACTCAACACTGTGATTCAGAATGTGTCAATGACATAAACTGCTCAATTCAAACACCAGAATGGTAGAGAATAAACTGAATTTGCATTCCGAGGTATATTCTAAGAAACAAATATAAATCATAATAATGTAGATATTTTTCATTCATTCCTGATTATAACACCACATTATGAAGTCAATAACCTGCTTCTTGAAGAGCATCTGTTGAACATGATATTGTTATATTTGGATAATCTGCAAGCAAAATCTTGTTTCTCAAATTGCTGGGAGAAATCCTGGCAGAACATTGCTATTCAGTGATAAAGTAGACTTGTTTTTTTTCTATCACATTTATGGAGATATTTTCTCCTACACAGATCTGACAAAATTGACATCTTTCTGTTCAATTCTTCTATGTAAAGGCTATAGAGGAAGCATTACACATCTATAACACCATGTAGAGACAAACTAGTTACTGGCTACTCTAGTTAAGAACCAAACTCCCTCATTCTCAACCTTTTGGTTTATGTCTTAATATATTTGAGTTCTGGCTTTAGTTTAAGTTTATT
Source organism: Colobus angolensis palliatus (assembly GCF_000951035.1). Taxonomy (NCBI): domain Eukaryota; kingdom Metazoa; phylum Chordata; class Mammalia; order Primates; family Cercopithecidae; genus Colobus; species Colobus angolensis. The sequence goes on along the minus strand of NW_012121821.1, from coordinate 11,269,620 downwards.
ATTCCAATTCTGTAATTCTGTGGTATTTATTACTTATTTAAATATATAATTAAAAACTTAGATCTGCAAATATTTGCATGAGATTTCTACAGAAACTTATGTTTTGATTTTCATAAAATATTAAAATTTATTAGAAAAATATTGATTTCATTTTTTAAGTTTTACAATTTACTAGGACCAAATTAAATGCTTTGTAGCTAATGCTAATTCATATAAATCAACCCTTTCTCACTTAGCAACGCCAAACTAAATGATAAAATTTTTATCCACCTACCTAACCATTGCTAGAACCAATCATTTATTTGAATTTGTGTTTTCTCAGTCATTCATGCACAAAGAATCACTCTTAGAACTGCCCAGTCCTAAAGAGATTTGACAAATGTTGCAATTAGAAACAGCTTTGTTTTCCAAATTGCATTTTCTGCACTTCACTTCTTTTTTATTACTAAACATATTTGCAGAAAAATAATATCAAATTAAAAGAGTTGCCAATTTCACTTTAATTGACTTAAAATTCTCTTGAAATTGTTATAAGCCAAAAAATATACAATTGTTTGCTATAGTTTGTATGTGTTGAAGAGAAAACACATCCAATTGAGTTCCTAGGTGTACCTTTGTAAATGTACTGCTTTATTCTATTATTCCAATCAAAAAACTCTAAAATATAACCTAAAAACTATCTCAACTAACTTTTAAATTAATCTCTGTGTCTCTGCTAATGCAAAACAGAAATATTTGATTTCATAAAATTAAATGAATTTTGGAATACTTAGGCCTTTTTATCTCTATGAGTATGCAAAATCAATTTCAGATTAATTATGAGCATTGCAAAGAGTAGTCACCTGAAAACATACTAAAAATATGTAACCAAGATAATTTTTACAGTTTTCTTCTTTTATTTCTTCCTTCCTGTAATTTTTATGTTTGCTATACAACAGCCATTAATACATCACAATGATGTCTGAAAAATAACATATTTGTTCTTGTTAATTTGTTATCATTTGATTTGTTTATTTGTTTTCACCACAGCAAACATTCAGACAACTACAACTTAAACATCAGGAACTTATTTTTCTGTTTACTTACTTTCATGGTAGACTTTTCTTTTGAAAGTGGTGATATTTCCACCCCTTTACTGTGATTCTTACTAAAATATATATCAATATTATAGTAACAATAACAGATTGCTTATCTTTAGGACTTTTAGTGAAGAAATGAATTTTTATTTAGTTCTGTAGTTTTTCCTCTCCATTTTTTTTTTTTTTTTTTTTTTTTTTTGTTTTTTGAGACAGAGTTTTGCTCTGTCGCCCGGACTGGAGTGCAGTGACTCAATCTTGGCTCACCACAGCCTCTGCCTCCCAGGTTCCAGTGATTTTCGTGCCTCAGCCTCCTGGGTAGCTGGGATTACAGGCACACACCACCACGCCCAGCTAATTTTTGTATTTTTAGTAGAGACAGGTTTCTCACCATGTTGGCCAACTGGTCTCAAACTCCTGGCCTCAGGTGATCTGCCAGCCTTCTGAAGTGCTGGGATTACAGGCTTGAGTCATTGTGCCCAGCCTCTCCTCTCAGTTTCATCTTGCATTTTTCTTTGTCTCCATCAATGTCATCATCACTGCTCAAGCGATGTTACGCCTATCTTAGACCTAGATATGTTATGCCTATCTTAGACCTAGATATTGCTACATCCTTTTGGCTATTTTTAAAACTTGAAATTTTCTTTCTCCCCTCTAATCAAACCTGTGCCAAATTTATAGAATTATCTCACACAAAAAAGTTTTATTCCTCTGATCAAAATCTACAAAAATTCTACCTATTTGTGTCATATTTATTGTAAAGCAGTTTCTCTGGTTTGAAATTTATCATAATGGAATAGAAAAATCAGTACTGTACAAAAAATTAATAAGCAATTTAAATTATTCAACACTGTCACCTTTGCTTGAAATCTCCCTCATTCTTCCTCACCTGCCTTTCTGTGAGCATTTTCCCTGCTTAAGGTGTGAGTCAGTTCTAGATCACGCTGGTGCCTCCTTAATAATTTTTTTTCTTACTCCATTTATATTTTTTATTTTTATTTCTGAAGGTCAGGAACATTATACCACAAGGTTGTCCTGATACTGGAAACATTTTCCATTCTTTGTCCCCTATTTTATTTGTCTCATCGCTAATGATTTCTCTAAGAAGTGACAACCTTGTCTTTTTTCTCATCTCCAATTTGTTGTCTGAGGCTTCACTGGGAAGCCATGAAGGCCTTTGATTCTGGACAGAAATACTATATCAGGTAGCCTGAATCCAACTAGAAAAAGTCAAAAGAAAAAGAATGCATTAACATTGTCATTCAGCTCAGTCACCTTGGGTAACTATTAGACTAATAGAATATATTTAATCTCCTCTCCCTGTAGAGAGCTGATCGCCATATGAAATCCCACGTCATCTTCCCAGGTATGTCCTCAAGGACATTAAGCTGTCCATGCTGGAAAAATACTAACTAGAAATATGTGCTAGTAATGTTTTAGCCTAGCAAATTTTTACATGCATTTTACATAAATTGTTAGTAGCATATGTAAAGATAAGGAGTGAAGTGTAAATGTAAGTAGAACTAAAAATATAGTCAATCAAGAGTGAAACCAAATGTTGCTGACTCAAACCCTTACGTTCCTCTAACTTCCTAGTTGTGATTTCCTACACAAATAAAGTCTGATTGGATAGCTTCTTCCAAATTGCCCCAATTTGACCAATTTCTCAAAGAAGTACAAAGTGGAACTTGAATATTCTGTGTGGGCATTTATTTAAATTTATTTCGCATACAAACACACATACACACGTACTTCGTATGTTTAAAATCTGAAATGAGAAAAAGATTCCTTTGTGGTCACTTTTGGGTTTGACTTTCTCAATATACTAGGAAACTAGAAAAACCTCATCTAGTTTCCTCAACTGTAAAACAGGGTTAGTATTCATAGCATTGTACCAAATACAGTCATGCACTGAGTAGTGATATTTTGGTCAATGACAGAATGAATACACTACAGTGATCCCATACTATTATAATAGAGCTAGAAATTTTCTGTCACCTGGTGATGTTGTAGCTGTCTTAAGCTCATAGGGCAGTGTACTACTCACGTGCTTGTGGTGATACTGGCGTAAACCTACTACACTATCAGTTGTATATAAAAGTACAGCACACACAATTGCATACAGTACTCAATGCTTGATAATGATAATAAATGACTATGTTACTGGTTTATGTATTTACTATATTATACATCTAGCATTATTTTAGAGTATACTCCTTTTACTTATTAAAAAAAAAGTTAACTATAAAATAGCCTCAGACAAGTCCTTCAGGAGGTATTCCAGAAGAAGGCAGTGTTATCATGGGAGATGACAGCTCCCTGTGTGTTACTGATCCCAAAGACCTTCAAAAGGGACAAGATATAGAGGTGCAAAACAGTGATACTGATGATCCTGACCCTGTGTAAACTCAGGCAGTTGGATGTGTTTGTGTGTTAGATTTTACAGAAATGTTTTAAAATAAAAAATAACACTTCAATGTAGAAAAAAGTTTGTAGAATAAGGATATAAAACCATGTTTAGGTTTTAAGCTAAGTGTTATTACCAAAGAACAAATTAAAAAGAAAGTTTCTACAGAAAAATATTATAGTAAGCTAAGGTTAATTTATTATTAAAGAAAAAAATTAAAACAAATTTAATGTAGCCTAAGTGTGCAGCGTTTATAAGGTCTACAGGAGTGTACAACAATGTTCTAGGCCTTCATATTTGCTCATCACTCACTCACTGACTCACGGAGAGCAACTTCCTGTCCTTCAAGTTCCATTCAGGATAAGTGCTCTATATAGGTGTGCCAATTTTTATCTCTTATAATCTATTTTCACTCCACCTTTTCTATATTTAGATATGTTTAAATACATAAATACTTACCATTGTGTTACAATTGTCTACAGTATTCAGTACACTGACATGCTGTATAGGCTTGCAGCCAAGGAGAAATGGGCTATACCCAATAGCCTAGGTGTGTGGTAGTCTATACTATGTAGGTTTGTTTTGTGTAAATACTGTATGATGTTTGCCAAAGACAGAATTGCCTACTGACACATTTTTTACAAAGTACCCCTATCGTCAAACCGGGCATGACTGTATGTACAAAGCCCAAAAAACAGTGACTTGTACACAGATATGCTATATAAAATGTTATTGTCATTATTGCCATCATCATTATCAGGTTTATACCTCCTTGTTCCGTATGATGCCTCCACAGCGTTTGAAGAAAATGAGATGGAGAGTCTCATCCGCCCCCTCCCCCGCCGCCGCCCCCACCCCCGCCCTGGGAGCCGCTGGGACCCTCGCATCCAGACCCCAGCACCATGCGGTCGGAGACCTTAGAGAAGCGCCCCACCTTCCAACGAAGGGTAGATGTCCGACTTATTCGAGTGCAGCATCCAACCAAAACCCCGGTGATAACAGAATGATACAAAGGTGAAAAACAGCTTCTTGTCCTGAATAAAACGAGGTTCCTTGTACCTGACCACGTCAACGTCAGTGAGCTCATCAAGATAATTAGAAAGCACTTACAGCTCAGTGCTACTCAAGCCTTCTTCCTGTCAGCGAAGGGGACACAGCATGGTGAGCGCCTGCACACCAATCTCAGAGGTGTATGAAAGTGAGAAGGATGAAGGTGGATTCCTGTACATGGTCTATGCTTCCCAGGAGACATTTGGGATGAAATTATCGGTGTAAAACTAGGAAAATGCATCTATTGTAGAATTTTTTCAACTCTTACTAAGGAAGAAAAAGGGATGTTACCAACTGAAATCGATCAGTTCATCTAATCAGAGATCTTCAAACAGGTAGTGTTCCCACCTAGGAGTGTTAGGAAATTGTGTTTGTACTTCAAGCAGAAAAACTAAGCTCTAAAGTGAGCGCGTTCAGCTTTGGAAACTGTATTATTTAATGTCGGTTAGTTGTTTTCAAATTTTAAAAGTTTAAAAATAAAACTTTGCATGAAAGAAAGAAAGAGAAAGAGAGAGAGAGAAAGAAAGAAAAGAAAAGAAAAAAAGAAAAGAAAAGAAAAAAGAAAAAGAGATGTACTGTCTTCCCCTGCCTTGGTGATTAGGGAAGCACATGCTGATGTGGAGGTGAGGCATTGAGCGTTACAGAGGGAAAACTTCCCTAGAGAATCTCCTGGACCTGCTGTGCACTGTACACATGAAAATCAACTTTTAAATGTTACTGAGAGTTGGAAGTTATTATTACTACATAACTTAGAATTTCTGACTAATAAATGAGTTTATTAGCAATGCAATGTAGCTTCTTAGGAAGTGACTACAGTCTTTACCAGTTTCAAGCTATGTGTTCCTAGGAACTCTGTATTGCTCTAATTTTTTATCTATTAAAAAGAAAGTGAGACTATTATTATTGTAAAGGATTAATATGACAGTAACGTAAACTTTACAGAAATGTAATATGATAGGATGTTTCACATGTAGGAACCCTTTATCAGTTATTACTATTTTTAATATTAAATTTGTTATTTTTAAATGAACTAAATACAACACAGGGCCCTTTGGTAACCAGCACATATAGTGGAGAATTCAGTTAAAACTTTTTGGAAATACAATCTTATCTGTATCTTGTGGGATTTGGTAGGGTTCTAAATTGGAATAATTGCTATGGATAAAATTTGACAATATCTATGTAAAACAGATATACAATTCTTTGTACAATGGCTATGTACATACACAGATATTCATTGAAACATTATTTGTAACAGCATAGGAAAAACCAAGGAAGCCTAAATAGCTATCAACAGGGAATTGGTCTACTAAATAATGATAAATTCACATACTAAAACACTATCAGCCATTTTAAACATGAGGTTATTAATACATAACAATATGGAAGGATCTCGAAAGATATATTGTTGAGTAAGAAAGGTAAGGTGTGGAACAAGGTATAATACAGTATTATTTACATGAGCGAAAGATATACATGCACAGAAAATCTTTGAGGCTAGAGTATGCACAAGTGACTGATACCACTATTGCTGTGGAAAGAAGTTGTGTTTTGAGAAAAGTAATTAAATGAAGGATGTATTTCTTATTGTACTTCATAAGGCAGGTTTTTTTTTTTTCATTTTTACCATGCAAACATATCACCTAGAAACAAAATAGACAAAAGGAAAGATGATCCATCAGACATACTTTGTCATTATACAGTTCTGTTTTTAAAGAGTTATTTACAGGTAAGTGAATTGAGTGACATTGACACAAGGTTTTTGATACACTTGAGGGTGATTTTGATATAAAATCACAATGAAAAGACTAGAAGAATTATTTTTCAAGTTTAAGACTAAATACTAAAATCATTAAAATTAAAAAAATTTGTACCTTTAACTCATTCTACAAATTTTTTATTCTATACATAAATTTATTGGATTTGAATAATGATTTCTAAGGGGACTTTAAGGAATGGTTAGTCTTGTTTCCAGATTTAATTACACATCGTCAAATTTTAAACAATAAGATTTTAAAATTATTATTTTAGATCTCTTTTTAATGTATTTCAGTTCTCTAGCAACAACAACAACAACAACAACAAACTTCCTAAATATTTAAACTTCTCTTATATATCTAATAGATCAAACTTAAATTACTAATTAAACTTTTAGTTTGGTTTCAATTTTAAGTTTGTGGTCTGGATCAATTACTCAATTACCTATTTTTAAACTGTCTTTAAAAGACTATCACTTTAATAATCAAACTATCTTAAATAATATTTTTACAAGAATACCATATATTGCACTGAAGTAGAATTAAGAACAAATTGTATATTTTACATCTGCAGAAAGGCTAAGTAACTTCACTGAATTCATATAACTAGATAAAGCAAAATTGGATTCAGGTTTGTCTCATTCTAATATCTATAACATTTACACTATGCTACCTGCCTTTTCTGATAATACCAGAAGCCAACAAAAAAGAATTGTATTAACTCATATATTCATATGTTCAAGGAATAGTAGTAGCTTCAAGTGCAATTGACAGTGGGGCTCAAAAGGTATCTTCAGCATCCAATTTTACCCACATTCTTTTGCATCTCTGTTTCCATTTTTAGCTGCAGAAACAAGCCTTACATCTACCTGTCATTTAATAGAATGCTGGTGTTTAATTTTTCTGACTTTTCCCAGCAAGGACTACATCACTTTCTCTTGCTCTGTTTTGGCATTATCCACATCTCTGAAATATAGCCAGTGAGATAAACTAAATGGATTCACATAGGTAAATCAAGGGTAAGCTTTGGAATGAGAGGGTTCTATTTTACCAAATCCTTTGTGTTGAGAGTGCCAGTGTGTTTGTCTGTAACAGAAATGTTAGGTTTTAGGAGGTACAAGTAGGGGGACAACTGAAATTGAAAAAGGAGATTCTGAAGTGGATTCTGCCCTACATCCACCATATTTGTCATTTGGGAACTTGTCAGAATTCTAGAATCACCTATTCATGTTAAAATGTTTGCTTTAAGTTTAATAAACCAATACCTTTAGTGTGATCTGATTAGCTGTGGGTGGCAGGTGTGAGCAAGTGGCCTATACCGGGACAACCCAAGTTTTCCAGAGTAAATGACGATTGGCAGAGAGCCGGTTTGAAGACCCTTAAAAAAGAGAACTGGACTGTATGAAAGATGCAACAAAATTTAGTCACGTGACATTGGGCTGTGGCGAAGTCTCTCGGCAGATAGTCAAACCCCAGTTAAGCAGCTAGGTATTGAATCAAAGCTAGGAGATTGTGATACTAAGAATATTAAGTAGGCATGGCCAGTGTTGAAGGAATTGGACCTCTTGGCATACAGTTAAGACAGAGACAAAGGGCGAAGTTCTAGGAACCAGAGCTCTATGAGGCAGTGACCAAGATTTAGCTGGACACCAAGGCAGACTTCACAGCTAGACTGGTAACAGCAGATTTTATAAAAACGAGAAACTGCATTCTAACTTAAGATTCTCCTACCTAAGGTAAGTAATAGTTATAATAAAAGTGGCTCTAAGCAAGTGGCTTCAGAGTGGAAGAGACAGCTCCGGAGAAGTAGAACCTGAAAGTTTCCAATCGAGGTGCCATGTATCCTCAGAACCAATTTCTTGGCCCCTTCGCTTAGAACATTGTTTTCCTTTCTTTACCCAAAACACTGCCAATACTTATATTTTATGTCTTCATAATTTTAATAATTGGCTGAATGTACATTTTTGTGTTCATGTGTTCTTGTGCAATTTACACTTTTAAAGATCAGCATAGGCAACAATAAATCAACTAAATAACATTGATGCTAAATAACTAATTTTCAGAATTTCAGAAATGTTAATGCATAAGTGCAAGAATACCTGTAGTTGTACACAAATTAGAAAGTACACAAATTTTGTACAGAAATTAGATTAGTACACAAATTTGTGTACTAAGTTGTACATAAATTAGTTTAAAAATTAATTTCGTTTAAAGTTGAATTCACTGTTGAAGATAACAAAGCTGATCCTATTCTTAAAAAAAAAAAAAATATCTGGCCAAAATTGCAGATACAGCTTGGAGCATCTTATAGTTGCAGAAGGTAAGAAAGTTATTTTTTAAGAAAAAAACCTACAAGGATGCAGAGGGGATATGTCAGAGGGACATAGGACTCAATTGAAAGAGCTCCCAATGGCCCAAGCTGAAACAATTTAGATAGCAAAGTAAACAAAGTATTACAAGATTATAAACCAAAGCATAAAATAATTATCCATGAATCCATTGATATAAAACACTGAATAAGCAAGTAACTAGGGGAGAATAGACAAATCTATGAATCTGAAGAATTATAATAATTTATGTAGATACTATGCTCTCAAGCAGGTGTAGCATAACTTCCCATTTTTTAAGTGTTGGTGTACCTAATGACTTCCATCTAAACAGGACAGTATGGGAAGGGGGAGAAGAGTAATTTGATAGCAGAGAAACTGACAAACACTTCCTCAGCCAGGTGACTATGGTGTTTCTCCCAAGAACAAGTGACATCAAACTAATGAGAAAAGCAATTAACTGTGACAAATACACCACACTAGTATGTTAATAATAGGAGAAACTGTTAATAGGTGTGATGGTACATAGAAACTCTCTGTATTATCCTTGCAATTTTTTTTTTTTGTAAATCTAAAACTATTCTAAACTAAAAAGTTTATTTTTTTCAAAACTAAATGAAAGCAACTTTTGACATAAAACCGCTAATTAAAAAAATAAAAATAAAAAAATAAAAAAGCTCTGCCAAAAGATATTTACTCACCAAACCAAATTCCTTGTTGGACCTAACTTTAAATTTAGCCCTTATTTTATTATTCAGTATTTAAATGATATAAGTTGACTCTTATAACAACCAACTTTCAAAAAAATTAGTTACTCTGGCACATAAAAAATGATCCTGCCTTTATAAAAAAATATTTAAAGAGAAAAAAACGCAATAGACACTGTCAAAATTTCTCTAAATCAAGTAATTAAACTGAAAAATAGAGGAACTTAAAGACTAACCCATTTTTTCAAAAACTGGAGAAAAGTGATTTTATGTTAGAGTACTGCAAATGCCTGCAAGTTTTTGACTAGGTTTCTTTCATATTTACACGTGTGTGAATTGCAGTACTTTCTTCCTCTTATGTACTAGCTCATTCTTCTAAGCGGTCCTAAAGACAATCTTGACAATGACCATCAATCCTTGAAAAATTAAGGACTCCATGAACCTTAATTAATGTATGCCTACTTTAAATGTTCTCACACCTTACTCATTTCTAGAACATTATTGTGCCAATGATGTTTCATGTGTTAATTTTATAATTTTTGAAATAAATCATATTTTTAGAACAATTTTATATTTACAGACATATTTCTAATTTAGTACATATATCTTGCCCCTAGTTTCCCCTACCATTAACATTGTACATTATTATGATACATTTTTTACAATTAGTGAATTAATATTAATACATTATTAGTAACTACAGTCCACACATTATTTAGATTTTCTTAGGTTTAACCTAATGGTTTTTTCTTTACCGGGATTCCATCCAAGGTCCATTACATTTACCTTGGATATCACCATGTTTTCTTTGGCTCACCATTTTTTTCTTTATTAAATTAACAGTTTTTAAAAACAGCTTTACTGAGGTATAATTTATATATTAAAACCTGCACATATATAATGTATAAAATTTGATGAGTTAGGATTTACATATATATTGTGAAACCACTACCACAATCAAGGCAATAAGCATATGTATTACCTCCAAAAATTTCCTCCTGCCCCCTGTTTTGTTTTGTATATGCATGTGTGTTTGTTAAGAGAACTCAACATGAGTTCTACCTTCTTAAATAATTATTAAAGTGTACAATATAGAACAGTACTCTAATTATAGGCACTATACTGTAGAGCAGATCTCTAGAACTTATTCACTTGCATAACTAAAACTTTATTGAAAAACAACTCCCCATTTCCACCCAGCCTCTGGAAACTACCATTCTGTTCTACTTCTGAGTTTGAATATTTCATTTTAGATTTCTTTTGCTTTGTTCTGTTCATTTTTTTGATAGGAGAGGACAAGGTAAAAACAAAAATTGAGTTTGTATTCCAAAGACTTTTCCCGAAGATTGGTGATTCATTTCCATTTCACATTATCATAGATGAACACTTATCCTGACTTTCATGATGGTTTGAATTCAAGGTAATGTTTTTAGCATGTGTTTTTCTGAAATCCAGTGTATTCACTGGATTCACGAAAGAACACAGGGTGTTCTTTGTGTTCTTGTTCTTATGTGAAAGGAATTGGCACTTCAGCTTCAGAACAAATTTTAAAATGACAAATTCAATTTGTCTGTGATTTGGATCTAGGTTAATTACTAAGGCACCATTCAACAGTAATGGCTTCAAACATCTAAATACCCTGTGAAACTGCAATTAATTAAGGTTCTGCTGATTCTCAAAGCTATGCAATAAATAAGGAATGAGGGAAGAATTATAAACCTGGATGCTAAGTTCAGAGCAAAATGTCCATAATCTCCTCACTTTTGCAGTATCTGTAAATGGAGGGACGGGATAGGAATTATGTGAATAACATTAAATTAAAAGTACATAAAAACTTGGAAGTTATTTTTCATTAAATTTGCCATGTATTCCAGTTCAATGAAATGCCTGTGAGGAAAATAACTACTTGAGGCCAAAGACTAGTTCCATTGTCGCTATTCAGAATTTTTGAGAGTGAAAGGATAAATATTGGTCAACATTCCTGGTTTAAACTTACATCTTTTAAAACGTGATTTTGTAACTTAAACATCTATGTTATGCCTTAAAAATTCAACGTGAGTTCTACCTTCTTAATTATTAAATTGCATAATTGCATAATATAGTACAATATTATATGTGCTCTACTGTGCAGCAGTACATACAGGATTTGTGCTTAATATTATCAAAGGACAAATTAAAATTACAGAAAGTCAAAAATGTCATAACACATCTAAATAGACAATTGTTTGTAGTTTTTTTTAATACAAAACCTTTTTCCCATACAACATAAAAATTCCCTTTTTGTGGGCACAGTCGTGATGGTAATGAGAAGCTGGTTGGTAAGCAGAACTTATACAAATTCTACAAGTGGGAAACTTATTCTTCCCAGTTGCATTAACTCTTACTTTTTTTTTAAATAAAAATTTTATTTTTATTTAGCTTTTCTCTACCAATTTCTATGGTATTTTTGTGGCTTCTTTCCATGTATCTGGAGTGATAATAGTACCAAGTTTCTATTCATATTTTTCATGCACCGTCCTTTCACCAAAGTTTCCTTCATCACAGAAGCAACAGCAGCTTGAAAACAGTAACCGAGTTTAGCCATTTTTGATGGCTTATACAAATAGAACCATGTCCTTCAGTCACTGGCTTGTTTTACTTAGCATAGAGTTCCCCAGACTCGTTCATGTTGTTGCATATGGCAGGATTTCTTTCTTTTTTAAGACTGAATAATTTTCCATTTTATGTGTATATATTTACATACACACATATTCACACAATACACATATACATAAAGAAAATGTGATACATATATGTATTTTCTTTATTCATCTGTCAATGTGCAGTTAGGTTGCTTCTATATTTGACTATTGTACATAATGCTGCAATGAAGATAGAGGTGCAGATCTCTTGAGGTCCTGGTTTCAATTCTTTTTGATATATACTCAGAACTGGGATTGCTGGATCATATGGTACTTCTATTTTTAATTTTTTGAGGAATCTCCATATTATTTTCATAGTGACTGTACCATATTACATTCCCACAACAGCATACAAGGGTTTCAATTTCTCCATATTCCCATCAACAGTTATCTTTTGTTTTTTTGGTAATAGCCATACTAATAGGTGTGAGGTGATGTTGTAATTTTGATTTTCATTTCTCTGATAACAAGAGATATTGAATATGTTTCGTATACCTGTTGGCCGTTTTGCAGATGATGTGATTTTTAAAAATTTTTAAATTTATTTCTATAGTTTTTTTTAATGTTTAAGTTCAGGGGTACAAGTGTAGTTCATCACATAGGTAAACTTGTGCCATAGGGGTTTGTTATACAGATTGTTGCATCACCCAGGTATGAAGCCTAGTACCCTTTAGTTGTTTTTCCTGATCCTCTCCCTCCACCCTCCAAAAGGCTCCAGTGTATGTCGTTCCACCCTATGTGTACATGAGTTCTCATCATTTAGCTCCCGCTTATATGTGAGAACATGCTGTATTTTATGTGTAGAAAATCTTAAAGCCTCAACAAATGAACTGTTAGAACTAATGAATGAATTCAGTAAACTGCAGTACAAAATCAACATACAAAAATCAGTTGTGTTTTTTACACTGACAGCAAACTATTTGACAAGGACATTAATAAAACAATCCCATTTTCAATAGCATCAAAGAGAATAAAATACTTAGGGATAAACTTAATCTAAGAGGTAAAAGGCTAGTACACTGAAAGCAATAAAACATTGATGAAAAAAATTAAAGAAGACACAAATAAACAAAAACATTCTGAATCCATGAATTGGAGACTTAATATTATTAAACTGTTCGTTCTACCCAAAGTGATTGATATGGTTTGGCTGTGTCCCCACCCAAATCTCAACTTCAATTGTATCTCCCAGATTTCCCATGTGTTGTGGGAAGGACTCAGGGGTGTGGTAATTCAGTCATGGGAGGCACTCTTTCCCCTCCTATCTCATGACAGTGACTAAGTCTCATGAGATCTGATGGGTTTATCAGGGGTTTGTGCTTTCACTTCTTCCCCATTTTCTCTTGCCATTGCCATGTAAGAAGTGCCTTTCACCTCCTGCCATGAGACTGAGGCCTTCCCAGTCACGTGGAACTGTAAGTCCAATTAAACCTCTTTTCTCTTTCTCTTCCCAGTCTCGGGTATGTCTTTATCAGCAGCATGAAAACAGACTAATGCAGTAAATTGGTACCAGTAGAGTAGGGTGATGCTGAAAAGATACCCAAAAATATGGAAGCAACTTTGGAACTGAGTAACAGGCAGAGGTTGGAACAGTTTGGAGGGTTCAGAAGAAGACAGGAAAATATGGGAAAGTTTGGAACTTCCTAGAGACTTGTTGAATGGCTTTAACAAAAGTGCTGATAGTGATATGAACAATAAGGTCCAGGTTGAGGTTGTCTCAGATGGAGATGAGAAACTTGCTGGGAACTGGGGCAAAGATTACTCTTGATATGTTTTAGCAAAGAGACTGGCACATTTTGCCCCTGCCCCAGAAAACTGTAATACTTTGAACTTGAGATAAATGATTTAAGGTATCCGGCGGAAGCAATTTCTAAGCAGCAAAGCATTCAAAAAGTGACTTGGATGCTATTAAAAGCATTCCATTTTAAAAGAGAAACAGCACAAAAGTTCAGAAAACTTGCAGACTGATGATGCAGTAGAAAAGAAAAACTCAAGCTGGCTGCAGAAATTTGCATAAGTAGCAAAGAGTCTAATGTTAATCCCCATGTAAGTGACCTTCATAGCAGCCCCTCCCATCAGAGGCCCAGGAGGAAAAAGTGCTTTCTTAGGCTGGGCCTAGGGACTTTGTGCAGCCTAGGGACTTGATGCCCTGTGTCCCAGCAGCTCCAGCCATGGCTGAAAAGGGCCAGTGTAGAGCTCAGGCTGTGACTTCAGAGAGTGGAAGCCCTAAGCCTTGGCAACTTCCACATGGTGTTGAGCCTGTGAGTGCACAGCAGTCAAGAATTGAGGTTTGGGACCTCCATCTACATTTCAGAAGATGTATGGAAACACCAGCTTGCCCAGGCAAAAGTTTGCTGGAGGGGCAGGGCCTCATGGAGAACCTTGGCTAGGGCAGTGCAGAAGGGAAATGTGGGATCAGAGCCCCCACACAGAGTCCCTACTGGGGCATCATCTAGTAGAGCTGTGAGAAGAGGCCCACCATCTTCCAGACCCCAAAATGGTGGATCCACTGACAGCTTGCACCGTGTGCTGGAAAAGCCACAGACACTCAACACCAGCAGGTGAAAGCAACCAGGAGGGAGGCTGTACCCTGCAAAGCCACAGGGATAGAGTTCCAAGACCATGGGGACTAATCTCTTGTATCAGCATGACCTGGATGTGAGACCTGAAGTCAAAAGAGATCATTTTGGAGCTTTAAAAATTTGACTGTCTCACTGGATTTCAGATTTGCATGGGCCCTGTAACCCCTTTGTTTTGGCCAATTTCTCCCATTTGGAATGGCTGTATTTACCCAATACTTGTACCCCCATTGTATCTAGGAAGTCACTAGCTGGCTTTTGAATTTACATGCTCATAGGTGGAGAAGACTTGCCTTGTCTCAGATGACACTTTGGACTGCAGATTTTTGGGTTAATGCTGAAACGAGTTAAGACTTCAGGGGACTGTTGGGAAGGAATGATTGGTTTTGAAATGTGAGGACATGAAATCTGGAGGGGCCACGGGCAGAATGACATGCTTTGACTGTGTCCCCACTCAAATCTCAACTTGAATTGTATCTCCCAGAAATCCCACGTGTTGTGGAAGGGACTCAGGGGAAGGTAATTGAGTCATGGGGGGCTAGTCTTTCTTGTGCTACTCTCCTGATAGTGAATAAGTCTCACGAGATCTGATGGGTTTATCAGGGGTTTCTTCTTTTGCTTCTTCTTCATTTTCTCTTGCTGCCACCATGTAAGAAGTGACTTTCACCTTCTACCGTGAATCTGAGGCCTCTCCAGCCATGCAGAACTGTAAGTCCAATTAAACCTCTTTTCTCTTTTTCTTCCCAGCATCAAGTATGTTTGTATCAGCAGTATGAAAACAGACTAATAAAGTGATCTACAGATTTAATACTGTACCCACCAAAATCTCAATGACATATTTTTTTACAAAAATGTAAAAAAGATCTTAAAGTTCCCATAGAACTACAAAAGTCCCTAAATAGCCAAAACAATTTTGAGAGAAAAAAAAAAAAGAACAAAACTGGAGGCATCACATTTACCAATTCCAAAAATATATTACAAAGCTACAGTAATTAAAACAGTATGATTTTAGCATAAAGACAGATATATAGGCCTACAGCGCAGAATAGAATAGAGAGCCCAGAAATAAACTCACACATATGTGTGTGGTCAATTGGTCTTCAACAAAGTTGCCTAGAATACATAATGGGAAAAGATTCTTTCTTCAATAAATAGTGTTGAGAAAACCTGATATCCACAGGTAAATAAATAAATTGGACTCTTATTTTATACCATATATAAAAAGTAACTCCAAATGGATTAAATATTAACACTTAAATGTAAGACTAGAAACTAGAAAACTCCTAGAGGAAAACATAGAGGAAAAGTTTCACAACATTGGTCTTGTCAATAATTTTCTAATTATGACACCAAAAACACAGACAATAAAAGAAAAAAATAGGTAATTGTGACTACATCAAACTAAAAACCTTCTGCAGAGCAAAGAAAAATAATCAACAGACTGAAAAGGTAACCTATATAATGTAAGAAAAGAATTGTAAAACAAGTATCTGGCAAGAGTTTAATTTTTTAAATAAAGAAATCCTACCACTCAACAGCAGAAAAAGAAAAAAACATTTAAAAATGGGCAAAGATTTGAATAAACATTCTTTCAAAGGACACAAACAAATGACCAACAGGTATATGAAAAGGTGCTTGACAGTTTTAAGTAGTCCTAATCAGACATTTTGTAGAGTGTCTCTCAATTGGGATTAGACTTAGTTTGTTTGTTTGTTTTCATTAATTATCTGGTGTTATCTGTTCTTAGGAAGAAGACCATAGAAGCAAATTGCCACTTTTATCACATCATACCAAGGGTAAATATTATCAGTATGAACTTTTTCTTTGTTGATTGTATCCTTGGTCACCTTCCTGAGGTGGCATTTCTCCGGTTTCTTCATAGTAAAGTTCTTCTTTTTCTTATTTCCACACTGTATTCTTTAGATGGAAGTCACCATGTGCAGCTCACACTTGAAGGGTGAAGTTTATGCTCCACCTCCTTGAGGGTGGTTACCAAACTGTTGGTTATTTATTAATTCATTCAAATATATCTGTTGAAACTCTAGCATTATCTAGCATTGACTGGCATTGCACCTGACACTAAGTTTAAAATGATGACCAAGACTGGCAGGAACCCTGCCCTGGTGGATCTGACATTTTTAGATAAGTAACACATGGAACGTACTTTGATGACAAACCAAAGAGAGAAAGAAAATAAACACTACAGACATATGACAAAGAATCAATGAGACATAATAGACTTGTGACTGGGCAGCCCAGTTCTGGTCTTAATTTTGCCACTTTATAAAGCATAAATTCTTTGCTTCTTAAAGGCGAACTAACTTTTCTAGATGGCCATGTCTGAAGAAAAGCCTCTTTCCCATTGCTCTGGTTTCCATAAGAAAGAAATGTTCTCAAAAAAAAAAAAATCTCTGCTTTACCTTATTCCTTCTAGCAGTGGAAAGAATTTTCTTGACAGTAGGTGATAGTCATTAATTTAAGATTTTTTTATTTTATGATACTAACCATAAATGGTTCTAAATGAGACAGATTTGGTGTCATCCTATTTTTGTCCTACTCTGGACCAGTGTGAGGAAGCTGAACAGTGACTGTAGGATTTATTTGGACAAAATGTTCCATTGGGATGCACTATATTCCTCTCCTCTTTACTGAGACCTTGCTAAAAGCATCATCAGCAAACAACACAGAAGCCATCTAAATGCTGGGAAAGGAAATTATTCTAATTTTATAAACTTTCTAGAAGAGGTAGAATGAACAAAATGGTTTGTAATTTGATTATTTTACACCAAGACAGGGAATGAGCAGTCCCCTTTGGGCTTCAAGATATGTCCTCAATACTAATTTTATTAGAAATGTAGATGGTTTGACTTCTCTTCTGACTTTGTCTTATGCTAAACTGGTTCCAAACTTCAATGAGAAAAGGGAGGTGTTATTCAGTCTTATGGATTGCTAATGGTAGCCTAAATATAAATATAAATTGTTAACATAGTAAGCATATAAATATAACTTAATGTTATAGTAATATTGAAACTTTTGAAACTAACAACCACAGACATTCTATGTCTATGTAGGGAATATTGAATTGTTACAACTTCTGGTACTATTCAAAATAATAATGAAATTCTCAACTTGTTTAAAGTTTCCGGCAAGCTTGCTAAGCTTTATAAAGTGGACTCTTACATATTCCTAATTGCCAATTATTTTTCCTCTATTTCTGCCCAGTGCATGCTCAATATAAAACTATGCTTTTAATTAACTCCTTCTCAGTAAATAGGTATTCAAATGCACATTTTGTGCATTAGAATCACAATTAAAGCTGTAGGGTTAGTTTTTGCAACGTTATTCTAATTAAAATACTTTCAGCTGTATTTGGCATGCATTAAAATGTCAAGTAATTGACAGCCCATAAGTGAAAAATTGATCCAATTATCAAGCCAACTAGGATTTTTTTTTCTTTTTTCAACTGCTGAGATTTATTACAACCATTAGAATTACAGATGTTTATATGTTTGCTTTTAGTAATTGGAATTCATTTAACTTTGCCATGCCGTCGGTGCTGTGTCTGCTCTTCAGTGGGATAGACAATTTGTCAATCTTTGAAGTGCACATTTAGAAAAAGGTTCCCAAATCTCTCTTCACATGGAGTAGATAATCAGGCTTTCATTGGAGTTTAAGGAATAGATTTTTCTTTTCATGTCTCCAGATGGGCCTTTTGGTAATGAGTCACAGAGGAACACAGCTTGTCCTAAGATATAGCTTCTACACAATGTGTGTTTTTTTAAATTAATAACATACATCTCTAACGAATTAATTAATTTAAGTCATACAAATTGAATAAAACAAAAGGAAATATAACAAATGTGATTTTCTAATTGTAGCCATTTGGTTTATCTCTCCTGCAATGTAGTAAAAATATTTAATTTTCTCAATAAAAGTCAACCAAATAATCTCCCCATATATCAATTTTATATTTGCTTGAAAGATACTTAAGTTAGAACAATTACTAATTTTACAAAATTGGGGTATTAATATTTACTCAATTATATTGAATTTGTGGATCAGTATTATAGGGGTAGTAATATATATTGTTTATAAAGAATCTTTATTAACAAATCAGAAAAGAAGTTATTTCAGAGTATAAATTATAGATATTAATTTATCTGGGTCTATAATTGATAATTATAATTGGAATAAATATCAACTGATTTATTTGTTATGAATATCATAGACATATTTCAATGATTGCATTTAACACATTCTCAACAAATATATTTAAAACCTAAACAAGTCTTATCTTACTCAAGGCTTCAAAATAACATTATCTTTTAAGTAAAGTCGAAGTCCTCAGCTTAGTGGCTTGTGTTTTTCATCACTAGACCCTCTACGCATCCAAACACATTCCTGGGGCTCCTGATCTAGACCAACATTAACATCCAGCGCATCTTGATTAAGCTCACCTCTTTGCTTTTTCCTTTGCCTGTGCTTCTTTTAAACTTCACAGAAGTCTTACAGTGTGCTTCACTGTGAAAAACTGTATGTAAAGTCGATTTTCATTATTCATGGTAATTATGTTCTCTAAAGTTACTGTGAACACTGAATTAGCAATAATTGAATCACTGCTTCTTTGTGAAATAAAGACAAAATCGAGAGTTAGGTTTCTGGAAGCCTCTGGTGTATAACATCGTCTTTAACCTATAAGCAGTAATCTTGTTTTATGCATGTTTCTGTTTTAAGACACCTTATTTAATATATATTGTTGATTCATTATGCTGAATTCATGGATGACAACACTATACCTCATGATTGAATGACATTTATCTCACACAGGTATTTTTTCCTAAGGCACATCAGAGCTGTTTTGACACTTAGAAACCTTAGACAACACTGCAACACTAGGCTTGGGGGTCATTTTATCACGTTAGACAGTAAAATCACCAAGAAAAGGCAAAAAAAAAAAAAAAAATGAGAGTAACATGGTACTAAATGAATATTTAAAAAGGGTATTTTCTACCATATGAAAACTGAAATAAGATGGCAAAGCAATGTCTTATTCAACCCCAGCCAGGATCATGTGCATTGGTCAACTAAAATTTTTCATTGCAAGGAGCATGCACATGTTCCAAATGACAGTGAAAGCCTTGGGTATTGATTTGGATTTACAAATATATTTTAATGAATAGGCAAATTCACAAAAATGAAATCCCTAAATAATGAGGATTACCTGTATATTTTGTAGTTTCTTCAACATATTTTTGTCTTCAGTATGTCCCCCTTAGCATTAATGAGAATCCATTGTGATACCTTCAATACATATTTGCTGAATGTGGAAATAAACCTTATTTTGACACACATTGTATCACAAGTGTGAATATCAATATCCAAATATGTTGATTATGCAATCTCTGGCCTTATCTGGAAACATGTAGTTAGAGGTCTCCAAGTAAAATTTATATGAAATGCAAAATTTAAATACATAGGAATAAGCCTAATAGTAACAAGCGATAATGTTAAAGAAAAACAGAATATAATATCAATGTTGGTAGTATAATCCTGGAACAGCTTACAGGACAGTAACTAGACAGGCAAGTATAGCAATAAAGCTCTGGAAATTATCTAGATTTGTGTTACATTGGGCTTACAATTAGGGCAGCTACAATATAAAAGAATGGCTGTTCAAGAGAAATTTTTTAAAGAATCGATTTGAAACCTCATAAGGCAGTTGTTTTCATATAGTAGAAATAAAAATAATTTCTATTCCAGTCTGCATATAGCATATGACAGGATTTAAGGATTATTCTGCAAATATAGAAACATAACATGAACCAAGACAACAAAAGACAATAATATCAAAGCTGATTGTTACTACTAGTGAAAAACCATAATAATAATTAATAAATGATTTCTATTTTAAAAGTTCAAAAAACAGTTTTGCCTTAAAGAAAATGAACCACATTTAATGTTTTTAAATCATCTTGCTGAATTCCTTGATTTCTACATATGACTATGTCTTTGAGGAGTATAAATGGAAATAGCAGATGTTAGTAAAAATGACTGTGACTTCACAAGCATCTCAAACAAAGCTAACAAAGTTCCCAAGTCCAAAATAATTGCTTATTTGTGTGAAAAAGACTCTGAATCATACATGCAGCCTCCTCTCATCTGTATAAACTAAAATGATCCTTCATAGCTTGCTAAACATTCAAGAAGCTGCCAAATTGGAAAGGAAGTGGTTTTGCTTTAATTTGCCCATGCTTTGTGGGATTTTGTTATCCTTAACTAAATACAGTGGACAATTTTCATGAACCTAACTTTTTTCTAAGTCTCAATTATGCCACACTCAAATTTGGCCAAAACACTGTCTTGTTTCTTGTTTAATTAATGCATATGTTCAAATTGTTCATAGAAAAGATTTATATTTTCCTTCCTTTGGTAATTAATATATAGTACAATCTAATAACTGTAGTAGAATATTCCCCAACCTTCCCTATGCGGATATTAGCATAGTTGGTTTATAATATATCTGAAAAATAAGCTGATCTTTATTTCAACTGTTTCTCTGTCCATAGGGAGGAGCCATTGCCCTTCAGGACGAGAAGAAAACATTGTTAAAGAGAAAGCTGTCTCTTTGTTTCTAGTTTCATCTAGCATCATGCCTTTATGGCTGTGGATCAAAATTACATTCCAGAAAACATGGGTGTTTTAGCTATCTTTGTGTTATTACAAACACTGTTCATAATAGGCAACTGTACAAAGCAGTTCCTTTTCAGTGGAGATGCCTCTGTTTCTGACATAATGTGTGGTACAATAATATAACTATTTCAGAAATAAAAGAACCAAATTAAATTACATGGCTTTTGTATATTTGTTGGCTTTTAGAAAAACTGAATACAAATGTTCACTGGAAAACCTTAGGCAAAATTGTCTCTAACTTTTTCTCAATTTTCAGATACTTCTTCAACTCTATAAATATGTAAGCATTAAATATGTTTAGATAAACTTTGTTAAAGCATTTAACTATTTGATTGGTTGCAAGAATTATAACTGAAAAATGTGAAATATTTGAGAATCAGTCATATACTTATTGACTGAACAAAATCTAAAATTAAATTTAGTTTTATGTACTTACAATTAGTAATCAAACATGTTTGATATGATTACTTAGAAAATGATCTTTTGATCTTTTTCTGGAAAATCAGCTATTATAAAAAACATGATGCAAAGAAATAAACAGTGGTGCATAAAAGAAGAACAATGAATAAAGCCAATACAGAAAAATAATAATAAATTCAATACACAAATATTAAAACACTCAGGCCCAAGTTCTCCACAGAATTTAAAAGCAGTATCACTTGTTGAAGGGATAGACCTTCAGTTGGTTCATGAAGCAGCAATTAACAAAATAAATTTATTGTCAGTGATCTGCCTTGCAGTTCTTATTACTGTAGGTTAAAATAAAATTTTTTTAAAATGTTCAATTTTAAAAGTGTGTCCATATTCTAATTTAGTAACTGATAAAATGTAACATTTATTCAGTGTCTACCATGTGCAAACTCACTAAGCTTTAAATTCATTATCACCTTTGACTCCTTGAATAAATCTATAAGGTAAAAAGTATGTATTTTATTATATTTTTTATTTCTTTAGAGACAGAGCCTTGCTGTCACCCAGGCTGGAGTACAGTGGCACGATCTCAGCTCACTGCAACCTCTGCTTCCCAGTTTTAAGCAGTTCTCCTGCCACAGACTCCGGATAGCTGGGATTACAGGAGTGCACCACCATACCCAGCTAATTTGTTTTTTTGTATTTTTATTAGAGTTGGAATTTCACCATACTGGCCAGGCTGGTTTCGAACTCCTGACCTTAGATGATCCGCCCGTCCCGGTCTCCCAAATTGCTGGGATTACACATGTGAGCCACCCCACCCAGCCTATTTTTATTTTAGTCTTAAGAATTTCAGGTTTAGCGAGCATGGACAGTTTAAATAGTGGTATATGGAATTTTCAAATGTAGATTTATATTACTTCAAAGTTTGGACTCTACCCATTTGAAAGTACTTCTCCAATTAACTGTATCTAATCTTCAGTTCTCAGACTTCATATGAATTGACCTGTAAGGCAGTTTGACACAGTTGATCATTCCCTGTGGAAACACTTCCTTCACTTGGCTTCTAGAAAACCACACTCTTCTATTTTTACTCCCATCTCACTGGTTTCCAGAAAGGCAAGGCTTTTGCCCATTTTATTCACTGCTAGACCATTAGCACATAGAACTAAGTATAAAAAGCACATAAGTAGAAATCAAATATAAGTGTTGAAATAAAAGCAATTTAAATTTAAAGAAAAAAATGAAAATATAGTTCTTAAAATTTTAACATTTAATAAAATAGTATATTAGTGAATTTTGAAAAATATGTAGCTTTTATATATGTACCTTTCTGTATAAGAAATGTTACTTAAATCAATTTTAAACACTGTTTTAGTTAATGTACATATAGTAGATGGCATTGATGCAGAGTTATAGAAACTTGATTCACATTTTTCTCTAAAAGAAAACATTCATTTACTCATAGAAATGTCCTGAAAACTACTATCCTAGGCTCTGTGGATATGGCACAGACCAGCATTGGCAAGACTATTGTAGATTAGGTAGTCAAAAAGAAATATATGAAGAAGTTTCATCTGAACAGACTCAACTGATGAAAAAGTCACTGCCCTGAGGATAACTGAGAAATGAGTATTCTAAAGAACATCAAATGTGAAATCCTGGATGGGATTTAGTAAAGAATTTGCTAGCAGAAGAGGGAAGAGAAAAAGGACAATCAACTGCCTGAGTTACCAGCTCAGTGGGCTTTGTGGCCATGCAATTCAAATAATGGTGAAGCTACTAATGGAATATGATAGACTGACAGAGATGCAGGGTTAGGACAAAAGTTAAAATTCAAAATATGTTAAGTTAATTTTGAGATGCTTATATAAGTCTCTATTTCAATGTATGTATGTGAGGCATAGACAGATAGGGATAAAGATATAAATAAACACATTTGGGTATCAATGACAGAGAGATGATGCTGAAAGCCACGTAACTGAATGAGATCACCAGGGAGAACATACAGATAAAACACGCAAGGAGACAGACAATGATTGAGCCCTGGTACAGGTAACCTTTAATAGCTATAATGAAGTGCTATAGTGTTATTTTAAGGAGGATATTGATTACTGTAAAAGTGCCACAAAATCAAGCAACCACTAAAAATGTAAACAAACAAAATTGTAATTGATATACTAAGAGAGGAGAGGAAATAAAAGTATGTAAAATGATCAATGAAAACCAGAGAAGTAAGAAGAAAGTGGAAGACAAAACAGAGAAAAACAACAAAGACAATGAATAGAAAACAATATCAAATATGGTATATATTTATTTATATAACTATATTAACCATTTTAAAGATAAATACCCTAAATGCTAATTAAAATAGACTATAACAATGGATTAAAAAAACCACAACCCAGCTATTTGTAATCTGCAAGAAACCCACTTGAAATATAAAAACACATAGATATTAAAAAGTAAAGGGATAAAGATGAACTATGCTCTGCTATCACTAATCAATAGAAAGCTAGAGTAGCTATATTAATTTCAGACAAAGCAAACAAGAAAAATGTTCGAGAATGAAAAGGGGCATTATGTAATAATAATGAGGTCAATTCTCCCAGAAGACATAACAATCCTTAAAGAGTATGCACCAAACAACAGAAGGTCAAAATATCTGAGGCAAAAACAGACAGAACTTCCGGGCAAGGCGGTTCACTTCTGTAATCCCAGTATTTTGGGAGGCCGAGGTGGGCGGATCATGAGGTCAAGAGTTCAAGACCAGCCTGGCCAACATGGTGAAATACCATGTCTATTAAAAGTACAAAAATTAGCTGATCATGGTAGCGTGCACTTGTAATCCCAGCTACTCTTGAGGCTGAGGTGGGAGAATTACTTAAACCTGGGAGGCGGAGTTTGCAGTTCGATGAGATCACATCACTGCACCCCAGTCTGGGCCACAGAGCAAGATTCCGTCTCAGAATAAAACAAAAACAAAAACAAAAAACACCCCATAACTACAAGAAGAAATAGATGAATACTGTATTAGAAAAAAAGAAAGAAGAAAAGTCTAAAATTTAATTTTAGACTAGCTATTTAATTCCAAAGTATAAGAAATTACAAAATAAAAATTAGGACAGAAATTGATAAAATTGAAAACAGAAAATCTATAGAGAAAATCAACAAAAGTAAAAGTTGCTTCTTTGAAAAGATCATTAAGTTTAATAAACATCTAGCCAGATTAACTAGGGAAAAGGAGAGAAGACACAGATTACTAATATGAGGAGTGAAAGAAAGGCCATCACTAGTTTGCATGAACATTAAAAAGATATTAAAAGAATATTATGAACAACTCTATGTGCCCACAAATTTGATAACAGAGATGAAATTAACCAATTTTTAAAACATACACTGTACCAAAATTCAAAAATAATTGGATAATCTCAACAGGCCTGTATCTATTAAAAACATTTAATTCATGATTAATAACCTTCCAAAACAGAAAACACCAGGCTCAGAATGTTCACTGAGGAATTCTACTACACATAGAGATGTTGTGGGAAAATAAGAGGTGAAATTTTAAAAGACACCAATATAATTTTTTAAATGAATATTGTCATTTATGTAATGTAAACTTAGAGAAAATTGAGAACACATTACAAAGAAATGAAGGTGTGGGCACCAATAATAAATGGAAATTAAAGGCCAGGTGTGGTGGCTCAAGCCTGTAATCCCAGCACTTTGAGAGGCCAAGGTGGGCGGATCACGAGGTCAGGAGATCGAGACCATCTTGGCTGTACTAAAAATACAAAAAAGTTACAAAAAATACAAAAAATTTTTTGTACTAAATTTTTTTGTACTAAAAATACAAAAAAATTAGCTGGGCATGGTAGCTGGCGCCTGTAGCCCCAGCTACTAGAGAGACTGAGGCAGGAGAATGGCGTGAACCCAGGAGGCAGAGCTTGCAGTGAGCCGAGATTGCGCCACTGAACTCCAGCCTGGGCGACAGAGTGAGACACCGTCTCAAAAAAAAAAAATAATAACAATAAAATAAAATAACAATAAATAAGAGAAGTGCATAAAATACATTTCAATATTTACTGAATATGTAAAAGTGGGGATGGGGAAATGATGATAGAGGCAATATGACAGAGACAAAGGCAGAGAGCTTTCTAAAATGGAAGACCATCATGAGTATTAGGATTTATAAAAGCATATGAAATACATGAAATACCAAGCAGGATATATTTTTAAAAACCTATAGAAAATCATCTGGTATAACATGATAGAGAATATGACCTTAAAAACAACCAGATAGAAAAGAAAGGTTATCTGTTTAACAATCAGATTGACAGGAGATTTCTCATCAACAACTCTAAACTCCAGAAGCCAAGAGAATAATTGGTGTAATGAAGTAAGTGAAAAATATTCCTGTAAAGAAAAAAAAAAAAACCTTTATTCTAGAATTGTATAGTCAGTGAAGCAAATTTTTTAGAGAAAGGTGAAACAAAGTCATTTCATTCCAACAAAGGCAATCAGAATTTATGTTAAATAGACACTGACTGAACAAACCTAAATATTTAATCAGGGCATGTCAAGGAATAGGTGTATTTTCACTAATCTGTCTGAGAAATACTTACATCTGCATTTTAACTTCTTGGTCAGTTGTCTTCAGTGATGCCTTTGTTTATAATCAATTTGAATGCTCAGGTATATATGTATTTATATCTAACATGCTTGAATAGATGCTTATGCACTAATCTACATGTGTCTTCCTTTCAGTAAATGATATAATTTACATTTATCATTTATATCACTATTTCATCACATCCAAACTGACTTTGTTTCGTGGCAACTCGTGGTTAGGAACCTGTTGTGCTGGAGGGCCTGAGATGTTCCCAGACTGCTGACCATAACACTCCAAAGGATGGTGCCAGACAAAGCATTTCACCTGGTGGTAGCAGCAGGATCTGTGCTCATTTGCTCACGTCAGCAGTAGTGGCAGCATGGTAAGGTGCATGCTTGTCAACTGCGGCAGGGCACTGGTGGGTGTGGGACTGCTGGTCTCCATGCAGGCTTTGGAAGTGGTAGCAGTGGTGGTGCAGGAGTGGAAATTGGGGACAGGGCCACTGGCTTCTGTGTGCCTGTTTGCATCCACAGTGGTGGTGTTGTGGGCATGCAGCACTGGTGGGGGTGAGAGGCTGGCTACCTCCACGCATATTTTTACATCAGTGGCAGTGGTGTCATGGGGCAGAGGGCAGGGCTGTTAAGAATTCTTAACACTTGTCTAAATAGGGAGTCTGTCATTTCTCATTATTGTACTGAAACATTGTAGTCTTTCAAATTGTAGCTAAAATGGAGTATTATGAACTCAAAACAGGAGCTTAAAAATGTCTCTGACTACTTCAATGCCACCTGACATAAAGAGGAAGTCAGAGTGGAAAGAGACAACGGTTTTAGCCAAATGTAATTAAAATATGGGGTTTTTTTGGCAAGTTTTACAAAAATACTTGATTATGCAAATATATGTCAGGGATGCTCTCAGTCTCTTGGAAGGAAACTGTGCAAATAAGAAGCACAGAATTTTAAACCTAAGTTTGTAAATCTGTCTTTAGTCAACATTGTGTGATTTTCCTGGTTATATTACAGTTTTATTGATTTTCCCACAGAATCTTTGCAGGTTCATAAGACATATAATATCTCTCTACATTCTTACTTTATAAGATTATTATAGAAATAATCTCTCTCTCTCTCTCCCCCGCCCAAGGAATTTCCCTCTGCAGTTAGAAATTGATTTCTCAAAGACTGCAGAATCTACTTCTGTAGCTTAGATAAAAGGTGATAAATAAAGGAAAGAAAATTAGCTCATGATAAAGGAAGGATAAATTACACTGTCCAAACTCAAATTAAAATAAACTTCATCATTAAATAATTATATAATTGATATTGTTGTAGCTCTTTTGGAAACAATTGTCTGTAAAAGGTATTGATGATCCACTTGGTCTCATTTATTCATGTCTATCTGTCTACACATATCTACCTATTTATACATCTATCTATCTTCATTTACATTTATCTAGCTATCTTTTCCTTTCTCTTCCTCAATAACATCTAGTGAGGTTATTTTACCCACAAAGGTAAGTTAGGGATTTTTTGAAGATGATGAATTATGGAAGGCTTGAACTCAATAAATATATGCAGTTTACTGCAAAAGATTCTACAAAAAACGAAGAATGCAGAGTGCTGACTTTATCCTTCAGTACGCACCACCACACCTGGCTAATTTTTGTATTTTTTAGTAGAGATGAGGTTTCGTCATGTTGGCCAGCCTGTCCCCAACTCCTGACCTCATGATCTGCCCACCTTGGCCTCCCAAAGTGCTGGAATTACAGGCATGAGCCACCGCACCTGGCCAGCATGTATATTTTTTAAAGTCGCATTACTTTTACTGACTTATTTGAGAAAAAGTACCTCAAAGTGTTTCTTCATTACTAATATATTTTAGTTGCTACATCAACACTTTATTGAGAGAAGAAATAACATTATCTCTATGAAATATTGCTTAACAGTGCCCCCATAAATTCAATATGCCATGTATTTAAAAAGACTTAATTATATATTTATAAGTGTGCGTGTATATATACATAAACAACACTATGATTGAATCAATACATACATGCATGTATGTATACATATACATTCTGTGAAGAACGCACACGAAGACAAACACAGATTGTATTCCTAACAATCTCTTTCTTGAGAAACATAGTTATGATCCTATAAGTGAAACTTGAAATCAATGAAGAAAGTTCCTTAAATATTATTCATGTGTTCTATGGTCCAAGCATATTGGTATTAATGAGAGTTAGATTTACCTATAGACCTAACTTGCATAACATTTGTAAGACACTTTAAAAAGTGCTTTACATAGAGATGTTTGGAAAGGTTATGGTGTGTTTAATATACTCTACTTCGGAAATCAAGACCAGATTACCAATTCAAAATAAAATTTGAGTAATAGCTCCCTGCATAGTTACTCTCAACATCTCAATAAATAGCCACATAGACTTTACACAAGGGATTACCTAATACCAAATACTATTAACCTAATAAAAGCAACTATGTAGAAGGATTTTTATTCATTATTGGGTATAATATCATGATCAAGCTAAATGTTTGGCCAAGCATTTCACAAAATTATACCCAGAATATTTATTAAGAAATACATGTCTCTTAAATATGTACAGAAAATTATTTCAGAAATAGTTTAATATCAATCATTCGAGCCACAGAACAAGAATTAGTAAATACCATAACTTTGTGCAGGTATCTTTCTTTTCTTCTTTTTAAAATTAATTTCTTCATTTTAATTGACAAGTAAAAATTATATATGTTTGTCTTGTACAAAATATTGTTTTTAAATATGTGTACGTTGTGAAAGTGCTAAATTGAGCCAAATAACAATAGTCACCATGTTATGCAATAGATCTCTTGAACTTATCCTCCTATCTAATTTAAATTTTGTGCCTGAGCACAGTGGCTCACGCCTTTAATCCCAGCATTTTGGGAAGCCGAGGTGGGTGGATCACCGGAAGTCAGGAGTTCGAGACCAGCCTGGCCAACATGACAAAACCACATCTCTACTAAAAAATACAAAAATAAGCCAGGCATGGTGGCACGCACCTGTAATCCCAGCTACTTGGGAGGCTGAGGCAGGAGAATTGCTTCAACCCAGGAAACGGAGGTTGCAGTGAGCCGAGATCACACCACTGCACTCCAGCCTGGGCGACAGAGCTAGACTGCATCTCGAAAACAAAATTTGAAAAAAATTGTAACTTTTGACCAACACCTCCTAACTCTCTCTTCAACCACTGCCTCTGCCCTTGGTAATCATCCTTCTAATCTCTACTTCTGTGACATCAGTTTTTTCACATTCCACATGTGAATGAGATCATGTGGTTTGTCTTTGAAATAAGCCATGTCTGACCTATTAAACCTAATATAATGTCCTCCAGGATGATCCATGTTGTTGCAAATTACAAGGCTGAGTAGTATTCCTTTGTGTATATATTACATTTTCCTTTTCCATTTATCCATTAATGGACATTTAGATTGATTTCATGTCTTGGCTATTGTGAATAATGCTGCAATCAACATGAGAGTACAAATATTTTTTGACATAGTGATTTTATTTCCTTTGTATATATACCCTGAACTGGAATGGCTGAATTACATGCTAGTTCTATTTTTAATTTTTTGAGGAACCTCCATACTGTTTTTCATAGTGACTGGATTAATTTACATTCTCACAGAGTATGTAAGGATTCTCTCTTCCACACGTCTTCGGAAGCATTTCTTACCTTTTGCCTTTATGATAATAGCTATTCTGAAAGGCATGAGGCAATATCTCATGGTGGTTTTAATTTGCATTTCCCTGATGATTAATTTTATCACATACCTCTAGGCTATTTGTATGTCTTCTTATGAAAAATGTCTATTCAGGTCCTTTGCCCATTTTTTAAATTGGATTTCTTTTTTTTTTAACTATTGAGTTATTTGAGTTCCTTGTATATTCTGGGTGTTACTCCCTTGTCAGATAGTAGTTTCCAAATATTTACTCTGATTCTGTGGGTTATTTCTTCGCTCTGCGTATTGCTTTCTTGGCTGTGCAGAGCTTTTAGTTTGATTCAATCCTGTTTGTATATTTTTGTTTCATTTCCAGTGCTTTTGGATTCATATCCAAAAAGTCATTACCCAAAACAATGGCATGGAGATTTCCTTCCATTTTCTACATTAATTTTACAGTTTCAGGTCTTACATGTAAGTTTTTAATCAATTGTAGTTGACTTTTGTATATGGTGTGAGATTATGTCTGATTTTATTCTGCATGTGGATATCCAGTTATACCAACACTGTTTATCAAAAGCACCTTCCTTTCCTCATTGTGTGTTCTTGACACCTTTGTCAAAAATCCATGGACTGTAAATGCATGAATTTATTTCTGGGCTCTCAATTCTATTCTCCTGGCCTATGTATCTATTTTTATGCTAGCAATATGCTGGTTTAACTGCTATAATGTTGGTAATATTTTAAAATTGGGTAGTGTGATGTCTTAAGCTATTTTCTTTTTGCTCCAGGTTTCTTGATTGTTCAGGGTCTTTTTGGGGGTCTTTTGTGATTTGGTATCAATTTTAGGATTTTTTTTTTCTATTTATGTGAAGAATATCATTGAAGTTTTGATAGGGATTATATGGAATTTATAGATCTCTTTAGGTAGGATGGACATTTTAATAATATAAATTCTTCCAATATATTAACACAGAATATCTTCCCATTTATTTCATCATTTTTTAAATAGTTTTCAGTGTATAGGGATTTTACCTCCTTGGTTAAATTTGTTCCCATTTTATTTCTTTTTAACTATTGTAAATGACACTGTTTCCCTGATTTATATTTCAAATAGTTCATAATTAGGACACAGAAAAGCAACTGAGTTTTATATGTCCATTTTATATCTTGTGTGGTATCATAAGTGAAAGTGCAAGAATATGGATTTAGTTCATTTCAAACATCTTCCTATATATAGGAAAGGGCAATAATTCTCAGAAAATAAATAGCTATGACCCACCTATGTGGTTGAAAGTAACCTAGAATGTAGTTGAATAGGCAGTGAGCAGAGATGGAAAATCTCTTATTATAAAGTTTCTGAAACATGTAATTCTTGATATATCCTTCTATACTTTATTAGGTTACAATTCCTGAGTTCCAGAAAATTATAATTGAACAAAACCCAGAAACAAGGGCAAAAGTTTTATATTGGTAACACTGAGAATGAACAAATATGAAGAAAGGAAAGAAGGAAGGAAGGAAGGAAGGAAGGAAGGAAGGAAGGAAGGAAGGAAGGAAGGAAGGAAGATAAATATAGAAGAAAGAGAGAGGAAAAAAAAGAGAAAGAAATAGGAAATAAACAAAGAAGAAAGTGAAAGAAAGAGAAAGAAAGAAGAAAAAGAAAGAAAAAAGAAAGAAGAGAGAGGAAGAAAGAAAGAAGGAAGAAAGAAAGAAAGAAGAAAGAAAGAAAGAAAGAAAGAAAAAAGAGAAAGAAAGAAGGAAGAGAAAGAGAAAGAAAGAACCTGCTTTTGAGAAAACATTGTGAGGTGGGCAGGGGCTGGGGTAAAAGAGGAAGAAACTAGCAACCAGACAAAAGAAAAAAATGTAAGAAATGCAGAACTCTAAAAATAATCTACTGCTGAATACGAAAGAAAAGGGAATGTTATTTTTATTATCACAGAAATAAGAAATGGCAATGGCCTCTCTGAAATAGGAGCAAATGCTTATTAAGACAAAAGAAATTGAAACAGAAATTCTCTACAATGAGTTGAAGAGTCAAAAAGATAAAAGGATACCTTTAAAATGATCTGACACAGGAATTTGACCTGATTATGACAGAATGCAAGAATATAAACAAATGCAATGAGAAAATTAAATCCCCCATGGAAAAAATAAAGGGTAAAATTTACATTATAGGAAATTAAGTCACTCACCTAAAGGTCAAACTTGAAAGTCCTTTAGGACTGCAAAGAAAGAGGAAAAAAAAGATAAAATGAATGATCATGTTAAATATGCAAAAGAAAGATGGGCAGAAAATATGCCAAGGAGAAAGGAAAACAAATAAAAAATATATATATAAGGTAACATGGAATCAACATTCTTAAAATTAAGCAGGGTGATTATATTATAATTGGAGTTCCATCCCATTCAGAACAAAATAATATATATATATATAATATAATGTGCATATATATATATACACACATTTACAAATATTTTGGAGCATTTTTGAATAATAAGCATTACTTGGGATGCTCAGGCATGAGAATTGATTGAAACCTGGAAGCAGAGGTTGCAGTGAATCAACATCATGTCACTGCACTCCAGCCTGGGCAACAGAGCAAGACTTTGTCAACAACAACAACAACAACAACAAAAAGAATAGCAGACATAATAAAACCAATTTTTAAGTAAGTGTTAAGTGTTAAATATAGGAATAAATATTGGGTTGGCTTCAGGCTACTTGTTTTCAGAAGGCAAAGGATAAATAGCACAGGAAAAAAAAGATTCATATTCTCAGACAAAATTTTTATACAGGCCAAGTATATATCAACCATACACCAATAGTTGAAAAAAATACTTAAAATCCTTTATCTGATCATAAAGCCAAATTATGAAACCAAAATAACATTACAGAAAATTCTGAGTAAGAATGACAGTGAAAGGCAGGATTATGGAATACCACTCTCTTAATACGCAATAAAACAGACAAAAAACTAAACAAGTTAATTTACAGACAGGAAAAGTTCAGGAGAAAGTAAACAAAGAAAAGGAAACAAAAATAACATCCAAACTTCAAGTGGCAATGATCAAATTAAGAAAGAAGATGCTCTGCTGTGAAGAGAGAAGTTATATTAGAAAGTTCTGAGAATACTTTCTAATGTCTTCAAATTTAGAGAAAAGAGGATTAAAGGAGTAAGGAGTTTAAGAAAAAGGCAAGGGGCCAGGCTCAGTGGCTCACTCCTGTAATCTCAGCACTTTGGGAGGCTGAGGCAGGCAGATCACGACGTCAGGAGTTTGAGATCCAGATTGACCAACATGGTGAAACCTTGTCTCTACTAAAAACACAAAACTTAGCCAGGCGTGGTGGCTCACTCCTGTAATCTCAGCACTTTGGGAGGCTGAGGCAGGCAGATCACGAGGTCAGGAGTTTGAGATCCAGATTGACCAACATGGTGAAACCTTGTCTCTACTAAAAACACAAAACTTAGCCAGGCGTGGTGGCACATGCCTGTAGTCCCAGCTGCTCAGGAGGCTGAGGGAGGAGAATTGCTTGAACCTGGGAGGCAGAGGTTGCAGTGAGCTAAGATCAC
>NW_012121821.1:11100353-11235801 GCF_000951035.1 Colobus angolensis palliatus | reverse complement strand
AAGAAAGAAAGAAGAAAGAAAGAAAGAAAGAAAGAAAGAAAGAAAGAAAGAAAGAAAGAAAGAAAGAAAGAAAAGAAAGAAAGAAACCCCTTGCCACTGCCCTGATGAAGCACCTTTGCCACACCTTCCATTTGTGTTGTTATCAGTGGACCAGGAATACCCTGGCCCCTCCAGTGCAGTAGGTGCTTGATCTCAAGGGGCCAGAGAACAAAGCCATAGGCCTGGTCCCAACCTCCCAGAGTGAGAATCCACAGTCCAGCAGTACTGAGCTGATCCTTGACCCCCTGAAATCATTCAGAAATGAAGCCAGTCAACTAAACCCAACTTAACATCAGAGCCAAACCGTCAAGGGCATCACAGAGTACAAAAGCAAGAAGCCTCATGGAAAGGACAGCAACTTCAAAGACGAAAAGAACCTCAGCCCACACAGAAGAAAGGAGCCAGTGCAAGAACTCTGGCCACTCTGAAAGTCACAATGTCTTTTTACCTCCAAGTGACTGCACTAGCTCCCCAGCAGTAATTCTTCATGACTGAAATGGATGAAGTGACAGACAGAATTCAGAGACTGGATGGCAAGGAAGATCACCAATATTGACAGGAAAGTTCAAACCCAATCTAAGAAATCGAAGGAATCTAGTAATACAATTCAGGAGGTGAAAGATGGAATTAGCCATTTTAGGAAAGAATCAAGCTGATCTAAAAATAGAGCTGAAAACTCACTGCAAGAATTTCATAATTCAATTGTAAGTTTTAACAGCATAATCGACTAAGCAGAGGAAAAAAATTTAGAGCCCAAAGACTGGCTCTTTGAATCAACTCAGTCAGACAAAAATAAAGTAAAAAGAATTTTAAAAATTGAACAAAACCTATGCAAAATATGGGATTGTTGATATAGGCAAAACCTACAACAGACACATTGGTATTCCTGAAACAGAGGGAGAGAACAAGCAACTTGAAAAACATATTTGAGAGCATTGTCCATGAGAATTTCCCCAACTGTGGTAGAGATGTGGACATTCAAATTTAGGAAATTTAGAGAACCCATTTGGGATACTATAAAAGAAAAGTATCCCAAAGACACACAGTCATCAGATTCCCCAAGGTTAATGTGAAAAAAATATATTAAAGGAAGCTGGAGAGAAGAGACAGGTCATCTACAAAGGGAACACAATCAGTCTAACAGTAGACTTTTTGGCAGAAATCCTACAAACCAGAAGAGAATGAGGGCCTATATTTAGCATTCTTAAAGAAAATAATTTCCAACCAAGATTTTCAAATCCAGCCAAATTAAACTTCATAATTGAAGGAAAAATAAAGTCCTTTTTAGACAAGTATATGCTAAAAGACTTTGTTACCACCAGATCTGCCATATAAGACCTCCTGAAGGAAGTGCTAAATTTGGAAATGAGAGCTTGTCACTGGCCACTACAAAAACACATTTAAGTACATACACTAGTGACACTATAAAACAACTACACAATCAAGTCTACATATCGACCAACTAACAACATGAGGACAAAGTCAAATTTTCACATATCAATATTAACCTTGAACGTAAATGGGCTAAATGTTCCATTTAAAACCCACAGAATGGCAAGTTGGATAAAGAAGCAAGACCTGACTGTTTGCTCTCTTCAAGAGACTCATCTCAAATGCAATGATACCAGTAGGTTCAAAGTAAAGAGATGGAGAAATATCTATCACACAAATGGAAAGCAAAAAAGAGCAGGGTGGCTATTCTTATTTTAGACAAAAGAGACTTTAAACCAATAATCATCAAAAGAACAAAGAAGGGCATTACATAATGATAAACAAGTTGATTCAGCAAGAGGACTTAACTATCTTAAACGTATATGCATCCAACAACGGAGCATCCAGATTCATAAAATAAGTTCTTAAAGACCTATGAAGAGACATATATCCAAATGATAATAATGGGAGACTTCAATGTCCGATTGACATATTAGACAGATAATGAAGGCAAAAAACTAACAAAGATATTTCAGACCTAAACCTGACAGTTGACCAAATGGACCTGACAGACATCTACAGAACCCTCTACCCAACAACACAATATACATTCTTCTCATCTACATATGGCACATACTCTAAAATTGACCACATGCTTGGCCATAAAGCAATTCTCAACAAATGTTTAAAAACCCTGAAATTATACCAAACAAACTTTTAGACCAAATGAAATAAAAATAGAAATCAACATCAAGATAATCTTTTAAAACTATACAATGACATGGAAGTTAAACAATCAGTTCATGAATGATTTGGGTAAGCAATGAAATTAAGGCAGAAATCAATAACTTCTTTGAAACTAATGAAAAAACTGTACAACATGCTAGAATCCCTGGGAATCAGCTAAGGTGGTGTTAAGAGGGAAGTTTATAACATTAAACATCCACATCAAAATCTTTAAAGATCTCAGATTAACAACCTAACATTACACCTAGAGGAATTAGCAAAACAAGAGCAAATTAACTCCAAAGCTAGGAGAAGACAAATATTTTAACAAATATCAGTGCTGAACTGAATGAAACTGAGATGTGAAAAACCATACAAAAGATCAAAGACACAAAAGTTTGCTTTCTGAAAGAATAAATAAGATTGATAGTCCACTAGATAAGCTAATAAAGACCAAAAAGAGAATCTCAAAATTAACTGAATCAGAAATGACAAAGGGGACATTACCATCTTCCCCATAGAAATGTGAAAAGTCTCCAGTGACCATGACAAACGCTTGTATGCATATAAACTAGGAAACCTAGCAGAAATAGAAAAAATTCTTGAAACATAAAACCTCCCAATATTGAACAAGGAAGAAGTTGAAACCCTGAAAAGACCAATATGGATTTCTGAAAATGAATCAGATATTAAAAAAAAAAAAAAAAAAAACCTGCCACCCAGAAAAATTCCTGAACCTGAAGCATTCACAGCCAAATTCTACCAGATGTATAAAGAAGAGCTGGTTATAATTCTCTTGAAACTATTACAGAAAATTGAGAAAAAGGGACTCCTTCCTAACTGATTGTGTGAGGCCAGAATTATTCTAATACCAAACCCTGGCAGAGATACAATGAAGAAAGAAACCTTCAGGTTAATGTCCCTGTTGCACATAGACACAAAAATTATCTACAAAATAATAGCATACTGAATTCTGCAGCCATAAAAATGCCAATCTACCATGATCAAGTAGACTTTATTCCTGGAACTCAAAGTTGGTTCAACATATACAAATCAATAAATATGACTCATCACATAAATAGAAATAAAAACAAAAACCACATGGTTACCTCAATAGAGACAGAAAGGGTTTTTGATATAATTCAACATCTCTTAACGTTAAAAAAAAAAAAAAAAAAAAAACACCCTGAACCAGCCTTGCATCCCAGGGATGAAGCTGAGTTGATCATGGTGAATAAGGTTTTTGATGGGCTGCTCGATTCTGTTTGCCAGTATTTTATTGAGGATTTTCGCACTGAAGTTCATCAGGGATATTGGCCTGAAATTTTCTTTTTTTGTTGTGTCTCTGCCAGGTTTTGGTATCAGGATGATGGTGACCTCATGAAATGAACTAGGGAGGTGTCTCTCTTTTTCTATTGTTTGGAATAGTTTCAGAAGGAATATCCAAATCAATGAACATAATCCATCACATAAAAAGAACCAATGATAAAAACCGCATGATTATCTCAATAGATGCAGAAAAGGCCTTCAATAAAATTCAACACCCTTTCATGCTAAAAACTCCCAATAAACTAGGTACTGATGGAACTTTTCTCAAAATAATAAGAGCTATTTATGACAAGCCCATAGCCAATATCATAATGAATGGGCAAAAGCTGGAAGCATTCCCTTTGAATACCAGCACAAAACAAGGATGCCCTCTCTCATCACTCCTATTCAACATAGTATCGGAAGTTCTGGCCAGAGCAATCTGGCTAGAGAAAGAAATAAAGGGTATTCAAACAGGAAGAGAGGAGTCAAATTGTTTCTGTTTGCAGATAAAATGGCTATATATTTAGAAAACCCCATTGTCTCAGCCCAAAACCTCTTTAAGATGATAAGCAACTTCAGCAAAGTCTCAGGATACAAAATCAGTGTGCAAAAATCACAAGCATTCCTATACACCAATAATAGTCCAACAGAGAGCCAAATGGTGAGTGAGTGAACTCCCATTAATAATTGCTACAAAGAGAATAAAGTACCTAGGAATGCAAATTACAAGGGATGTGAAGGATCTTTCGAGGAGAACTACAAACCACTGTTCAAGGAAATAACAGAGGACATAAACAAATGGAAAAACATTCCATGCTCATGAATAGGAAGAATTTATATCATGAAAATGGCATACTGCCCAAAGTAATTTATAGATTCAATGCTATGCCCATCAAGTTACAATTGACTTTCTTCACAGAATTAGAAAAAACTACTTTAAATTTCATATGGAACTAAAAAAGAGCCCATAGAGCCAAGATAATCCTAAGCAAAAAGATCAAAGCTGGAGACATCTACCTACCTGACTTCAAACTATACTACAAGACTACAGTAACCAAAACAGCATGGTACTTGTAACAAAACAGATATATAAACCAATGGAACAGCACAGTGGCCTGAGAAATAACACCACACATCTACAACCATCTGATCTTTGACAAACCTGACAAAAACAAGCAATGGGAAAGGATTCCCTGTTTAATAAATGGTGTTGAGAAAACTGGCTAGCCATATGCAGAAAACTGAAACTGGATCCCTTCCTTACACCTTATACAAAAATTAACTCAAGATGCATTAAAAACTTAAATGTAAGGCCTAAAACCATAAAAAAACCTTAGAAGAAAACCTAGGTAATATCATTCAGGACATAGGCATAGGCAAAGACTTCATGACTAAAATACAAAAAGCAATGGCAACAAAAGCCAAAATTGACAAATGGGATCTAAGTAAACTAAAGAGCTTCTGCACCACAAAAGAAACTGTCATCAGAGTGAACAGACAACCTACGGAATGGCAGAACATTTTGCAACCTATTCCTCTGACAAAGGTCTAATTTATGTGGTCAACAAATATATGAAAAAAAGCTCATCATCACTGGTCATTAGAGAAATGCAAATCAAAACCACAATGAGATACCATTTCATGCCAGTTAGAATGGCAACCATTAAAAAGTCAGGAAACAACAGATGCTGGAGAGTATGTGGAGAAATAGGAACGCTTTTACACTATTGGTGGAAGTGTAAATTAGTTGAACCATTGTGGAAGACACTGTGGCAATTCCTCAATGATCAAGAACCAGAAATACCATTTGACCCAGCAATCCCATTACTGGGTATATACCCAGAGGATTATAAATCATTCTGCTATAAAGACACACATACACATAGGTTAATTGCAGCACTGTTCACGATATCAAAGACTTGGAACCAACCCAAATGCCCATCAATGATAGACTGGATGAAGAAAATGTGGCACATATACACCATGAAATACTACACAGCCATAAAAAAGGATGAGTTCATGTCCTTTGCGGGGACGTGGATGAAGCTGGAAACCATCATTCTCAGCAAACTAATGCAGGAACAGAAAACCAAACACCACATGTTCTCATTCATAAGTGGGAGTTGAACAATGAGAACACGGGAACACAGGGAGGGCAACATCACACATTGAGGCCTGTCAGGGGTAGAGGGCTAAAGGAGGGATCACATTAGGAGAAATACCTAATGTAAATAATGGGTTGATGGGTGCAGCAAACCACCATGACAAGTATATACCTATGTAAGATTTCTGCACGTTCTGCACATGTATCCCAGAACTTAAAGTATAATAAAACAAAACCCTGAACAAACTAGGCATTGAAGGAACATAACCCAAAATAATAAGCACCATCTATGACAAACCCACAGCCAATATTATAGTGAACAGGCAAAAGCTGGAAGAATTTGCATTAAGAACTGGAAGAAGACAAGGATACCCACTCTCACCATACTTATTCAACATATTTCAGGAAGTTCTAGCCAGAGCAATGAGGAAAGAGAAAGAAAGAAAAGCCATCCAAATAGGAAGACAGAATGGCAAACTATGTCTCTTCACAGCCAGTGTAATTCTATATGTAGAAAACCCTATAATCTCTGCCCAAAGACTTCTTTGCTGAACACCTTCATCAAAGTTTCAGAATAGAAAATGATTGTAGAAAATCAGTAGCATTTCTTTCACCAAAAATGTCCAAACTGAGAGCAAAATAAAAAATGCAATCCTATTCACAGTAGCAAAAAAAAGAACAAAATACCTAGGAATACAGCTAATCAGGGAGATGAAGGATCTCTACAAGAATTACCAAACATTGCAGAAAGAAATCAGTGTTCACACAAACAAATAGAAAAATATTGCATGCTCATGGATAGGAAGAATCAATATTGTTAAAATGGCCATATTGCTGAAAGCAATTTACAGATTTAATGCTATTTTATCAAATTATCAATGACATTTTTACAGAATTAGAAAGTATTCTAAAAGTCAAATGGAATCAAAAAAGAGATTGAACAGACAAAGCAATCCTAAGCAAAAAATAACAAAGCCAGATGCATCACGCTACACAACTTTTATCTGTACTATAAGGCTGTAGTAACCAAAACAATATGGTACAGGCATAAAAACAGTCACATAGACCAATAGAACAGGTTAGACAACCTACAAGTAAAGTAACACATCTACATCCATCTGATCTTCAAGAAACTTGACAAGAGCAAGCAACAGAGAAAGGACTCCTTATCTAATAAATGGTGCTGGGATAACTAACTAGCGATATGCAGAAGATTGAAAGTGGACACTTACCTTTCACTGTTTACAAAAATCAAATCAAGATAGATTAAAGGCTTAAATGTAAAACTGAAAGGTATAAAAATACTAGTAGAAAATCTAGAAAATACCATTCTTGACATAGGTCCTGATAAAAGATTTTTGATGAAGACTCCAAAAGCAAAAGTAACAAAACAAAAATTGAGAAGTGGAACCTAATAAAACTAAAGAGCTTATGCTTGTCAAAAAACAAAAATAAACTGTCAACAGAGTAAACAGACCACCTATAGAATAGGAACAAATATTTGCAAACTATGTATCTGACAAAAGTCTAATATCCAGAATCTATAATGAACTTAAATCAACAAGCATAATACTACCCTTTAAAAATGAGCAAAAGACATTAACAGACCCTTCTCCAAAGAAGACATACACATGGCCTGCAAGCATATAAAAAAAATGCTCATTGTCACTAATCCTCAGAGAAATGCAAATCAAAGCTACAAAGAGACACAATCTCACAACAGCCAGAATGGCTATTAATAAAAGTAAAAAACATAACAGATCCTGGCAAAGTTGCAAAGAAAAGGAAATGATTATACACTACTGTTGGAAATGCAAATAATTTAGCCACTGTGGAAAGCAGTTCAGAGATTTCTCAAAGAAGTTAAAACAGAGCTACTATTTGACTCAGCAGTCCCCTTACTACCATAATGGCACGTGCACACTTACCATCATGGCAGTGCCATTCACAGTAGGAAAGATATGGAATCAACCTAGATTCCCATCAGTAATGAACTGGATTTTTAAAATATGATATATATACACCATGGAATACTACAAAGCCATAAAAATGTTCAAAATCATGTCCTTTGCAGCAATGTGCAAGCAATGCTTGTGGAGGCCATTGTCCTAAGCTTATTAATGCAGGAACAGAAAACCAAACACCACATGTTCTCACTTATAAGTGGGAGCTAAGTACTGAGTGCACATGAACACAAGAAGGAAACAATAGACACTGGGGCCTGCTTGAGGGTGGAGGGTGGAAGGAGGGCAAGGCTAGAAAAACTACCTATCACGTACTATGCCCACTATCTGGGAGAGGAAATAATTTGTTCACCAAACCCCACTGACACAAAATTTACCCATCTACTGGGAGATGGAGCTTTCAGTGAGCCGAGATCACACCGTTGCACTCCAGCCTGGGTGACAGAGAGAGACTCCGTCTAAAAGAAAAAAAAAAAAAATTACCCATCTAACAAACCTGCACATTTACCCCAGAACCTAAAATAAAAGTTGTCAGGGAAAACAAAATTGTAGTAAGAACATTTAACATGAGATCTACAATATTACTAATTTTTTTCTTTTTTTTTTGAGATGGAGTCTCGCTCTGTTGCCCAGGCTGGAGTGCAGTGGCCAGATCTCAGCTCACTGCAAGCTCCGCCTCCTGGGTTCACGCCATTCTCCTGCCTCAGCCTCCCAGCTGGGACTACAGGCGTCCGCCATCACGCCCGGCTAGTTTTTTGTATTTTTTTAGTAGAGACGGGGTTTCACCGTGTTAGCCAGGATGGTCTCGATCTCCTGACCTTGTGATCCGCCCGTCTCGGCCTCCCAAAGTGCTGGGATTGCAGGCTTGAGCCACCGCGCCCGGCCAATCTTACTAAATTTTTAAATGTACAATACAGTGTTATTAACTATAGAAACAATGTTGTTGAGTAGATCTCTAGAACGTATTCATTTTGAGTAACTGAAACTCTATACCCATTGAACAGCAATTCCCCATTCTCACTTCCCCAACCCCTGGAAGCCACACTTCTACTCTCTGTTTCTATGAGTTTGACTATTTTACAGACCTCGTATGAGTGGAATACTGTAGTATTAGTACTTCTGTGAGTGGCTTTTTTCACTGAGCACAATGTCCTTTGTGTTCCCATATACATTGTAGAGAAATAACTAAACAAATAAGTAAATAAACGAGGTTTGTCTTAATGAAGATGTGCTTTAAGCATAGAATATACACTACATTTTAAAGACTCATTACAAAAATGTAAAATACTTCATTTATTTTTCTTATTGTTTTTATGTTGAATGATAATGTTTCCAGTATTTTAAGTTAAATGAGTATACTAAAATTCATTTCACCTGCTTCTTTTTACTTTTCTAATGTGCTACTACAAAATTCAAAATTACACATGTGGCTTATGTTACACTTCTGCTGTACAGAACTGATCCATAATCCAAAGTGGGCAGTGCAAACTGTAGGGAATGCATAAGTGGATCCATTTGTGGTAACGGAAACAAGTAGAATAACTGTCACCTCTGCTAATTTCTAAACAGAGAAGAAGGAAATCTAAATTTAGTAATACATTAATGCAACAAATGAATGAAAACTAGTGTCTTCACTTGCCCGTGTCATATCTTGAACACAACAAATTTTATGGGCAGAGTAGGACAAAACAACTCTCTGTGCAAAACGAAGGAGGCATAATAGCATGCTCACCCGTTGCTGTGCTTCTCATCCCAAGGCATTTCGACAGGTTATGATTTGCAGCTCCAAATTCATGAAATAGATTTTCTAAATTAATAGAATCTTTACAATAAATAAGAGTAACCCTAGGTATATTGTATAACAGAGATTTAGTCATAACACCATGGCAAATTTTATGAAGTATTTAAAAATATAAAGATACACTAAGCATTTGTATCCTGCAAAACTAGAAATTTCTGATCTTTTCTGAGACTAGCAGCCACCAGAAGTCTACTATCTAGCAAGTAGTGAATCTTTCCCTTTGAGGTAAAGTTGGCATTTAAAAATTGTTTGGAAAAAAAATCCATCAGCATGGAGAGAATATTGTGAAAGCAACTGTCAGAAAATATTCCTCTAATTATGTGGCATTATTTAAGAATAAGATGAATGTATCATCTATAACAGACTCTCAATACATTAAAGAAATAAAAAGTAAAATTTATCGTCTGTTTAAAAATTTTCCAAAAATGTAGTTTCAGTAGACATTTCTTTAAATACAGCTTGAGTATCCCTAATCCAAAAATTTGAAATACAGAATGCTCCAAAATATGAGACTTTTGAACACCAACACGACATCACAGGTGGAAAATTTTACACCTGACCTCATGTGATAGGTTGCAGTCAAACACACTAAAAACTTTCCATGCACAAAATTATTTAAAATATTCTATAAATTACCTGTAGGCTATGTATATAAGATATATGTATATAAGATATATATAAAACATAAATGAATTTTGTGTCTAGATTTGGATCCCATCCCCAACATATCTCATTGCATGTATACATCTATTACAAAATCTGAAAAAAAAATCAAAAATCTGAAACACATCTGGTCTCAGCGTTTTCGACAAGGGATATTCAACCTGTACATCACTTTTAGGTCATTCACATCAAAATTGAGTGGAAGGTACAGAGAGTTCCCATATACCCCTGCCCACACACATAAAACATACCTCCAGAGTGGTACAATTGCTGCAATTAGTAAACCTAAATAAACTCATCATTATCATCCAAAGTCCAAAATTTATGTTAGGGTTCACTTGTGTTGTACAGTCTATTATTTTTTTATAAATGTTTGATGACATTTATCCACCATTATAATATCATACTGAATATTTTTACT
Source organism: Colobus angolensis palliatus (assembly GCF_000951035.1). Lineage (NCBI taxonomy): Eukaryota > Metazoa > Chordata > Mammalia > Primates > Cercopithecidae > Colobus > Colobus angolensis. The sequence continues at coordinate 11,225,341 of NW_012121821.1, read as the reverse complement.
GCCCTAAAAATTTTCTATGTTCTGCTTATTTCTCCTTATCTACCTCCTAATTTCTGGCAACTACTAGTTATTTTACTGTCTCCATAGTTTTAACTGTTCCAGAATGGCACATAGTTGGAATCATACAGTATGTGGCTTTCTTAAATTAGCCTTTTTACTTAGTAATTTGCATTTAAATTTTCTCCATATCTTTTTGTATCTTGATAGCTCATTCATTTTTAGAGTTTCATAGTGTTATATTGCCTGAATATGTCACAGTTTATCTATTTATCTACTGAAGTACATCTTGTTCGCTTTCACATTTTGACAATTGTGAGTATAGCTTCTGTAAACACCCATGTGCAGATGCAGGTTCTTGTGTGGACATAAGTTATCAACTCATTTGGGTAAATACTAAAAAGAGTTATTTACGGGCACTATATTTAGTTTTGTAAGAAACTATCAAATTGTCTTTCAGCGTTGCTGTACCATTTTGCATTCCTGTCCGCAATGAATAAAAATTCCTGTTGCTCCATATCTTTGCCAGCACTTGGTGTTTCAGTGTTTTGGATTTTGGCCATTCTAACATGTGTATAGAGCTATCTTATTTTTCTAATTTGCAGTTGCCTAATGATACAAGATATTCAACGTATTTTCATATGTTTATTTGCCATCTATATAATCTTCTTTAGTGAGGTGTCTACTCAGACCATTTGCCCACATTTTAATTAGGTTGCTCATTGACTTATTACTGAGTTTTGAGCATTTTTTTATATTTTACATAAGTCCTTAATGAATTATGTCTTTGCTAACATTTTCTTTGAGTCTGTGATTTGTTTTCTCATTCTCTTGACAGTGTCTTCCACAGAGCACAATATTTTTAAAAAAAAATTTAATGAGTTTTGTCTGATCAATTATTGCTTTCATGGCAACAAATAAATTTGCATTATATCTAAGGCGTTGCCAAACCCAAAGTCATCTGGATGTTCTCAGGTCTATAATCCAGTTTTAGTTAATTTTTATGAAGGTATAAGGTCTGGGCTAAATTTCTCGTTGTGATCGTAGGTGTTTAGTTGTCCCCACCCTCTTTTTTCCATTGTATTGTCTTTGCCCCTTTGTCAAAGATTGTGATTATATTTTTTATGTCTATTTCTCTATTGTGTTCTATTTATGTCTTTAGTTTTTCACCAGTACTACATTGCCTTAATTACTGTAGCTTTGTAAGAAGTCTGACAGTCGGGTAGTGTCTATTCTCTAATTTGTTCTCCTTTTTAATACTGTGTTTGCTATTCTGAGTCTTTTGCCTCTCTATACAAGCTTAAAAATTGGTTTGTTGGTATCCACAAAATAACTTGCTGGGATTCTTATTGGGATGGTATTGAATGTATAGATCAAGTTGGGAGAAAATATCATCTTGACGATATTGACTCTTCCTATGCATGAACATAGAAATGTCTCTATTTAGGCCTTTTTTGATTTCTTTCATTAGAGTTTTGCAGCTTTTCCCATATAGATCTTACAAATTTTTAGATTTATCCCTAAGCATTTTATTTTGCGAGGTGTTAAAAGAGCACTTTTAAAGTATAAACAGTGTGGGACTTGTCAAACTTGAGCACTCAGAAAACAAAATTTTTAAAAGAACCACAGCACATGAGGAAAAGAGGCCCAACACCACATGTTAATATAAACAGTGAGTGTAAGCTTTAGAAATAATGATTGTCAGCCCTGCACCTGTCAGTAGATGCTGAAAACAATAATGTTTTGACTCGTAGAATGGATGCATTTTGAGTACTTGAATAAACTGAAGCAGCTGAATAACCATGAAAAAAAAAAAGCACAGAATAAGAACATGTTTCTTTCTTTGTTGTGATTTTCTTAGTATTATAATAAATATTTATCACTCAGATAAGCATTAAACTCCTTATTTAAAATAAACTCAAGATGCAAAATAATGAACTAGAATTTTGAAAACTGTAAAAAAGTGTCTAATTATTACAACCTGATTATAAATGATGCAATTCTCAAAAATTATTTTTGACATAAAAATATAATATAAAACAATGAAATTTCCACCTGCAATAAAAATGCATTTCTAATTTAAAAAGTTGAAAAAGCACATATGTAGATAAGTAATGATATATACAACTTCTTTTAGTAGAATTGTATTGAAAGTTATTTTTCCTTATATTGTTACAAAAACATATAACATATATGAACAAGTACACATGAAGCGTCCAGTAAATATAAAAATAGCACATACAAAGCTTTTAAAAGAGTAGATGAGGCTGGGCTCGGTGGCTCACGCCTGTAATCCCAGCACTTTGGGAGGCCGAGGCGGGCGGATCACGAGGTCAGGAGATCGAGACCATCTTGGCTAACACGGTGAAACTCCGTCTCTACTAAAAGTACAAAAAAAATTAGCCGGGCGTGGTGGCGGACGCCTATAGTCCCAGCTACTTGGGAGACTGAGGCAGGAGAATGGCATGTACCCGGGAGGCGGAGCTTGCAGTGAGCCGAGATGGCGCCAGTGCGCTCCAGCCTGGGTGACAGAGCGAGACTCCATCTCAAAAAAAAAAAAAAAAAAAAAGTAGATGAGAACATAAAAAGAAATATAACCAATATATTCAAAATAGAAAACCAATTAAACAGCAGACTAAATAGACACAATTTCAGTTTGTGCATCTTTATTTTTTGTATGTGTGTTCACTCACTGCTTGGATTATCTTAAAACTAAGTTAATATTTGTAGAGAGCAGTAAAGAATAGAGTGAGGAGGCAGAGAGGGAGAAAGGGAGAAAGGATAGAACAGTGACAAATTGGAGGTGAAAATGAGATTCCTGTAGACATTTTTAAGGAAAAGTAATAAAAAAGTTCTCACAGGTGTCAACTCTGATGATTTCCTAATTTTCTTTGCCCCTTCCCTCAAGTTGGCTTCTTTAAATCTTTAAATTTAGCTTCAAATTTCTTAAGCTAGTTTTTAACACAAATTATTTATTACCTACACTGAGTTTTGAAAGTAGTCTCCAGTCTCCTTAGCACAGCATTAAAATTACACCATCACTGTTGGATTATAATGTGAAATTGATCTTATTGTATAAGAGACATTGTCTCAAAAATATTTGAGACGTTTATATTGGCTCAAAAACTTCATTGAAAAATACTGGAAAACAGTGTGGATAAATTGATTAACACTAAGAATGTTAGAAAGTTTTTGAGCAAACTTGAAATATTAAAAGGCTCAGAAATAGCAGCTGAAAAAAATTAAAAATACAAGAAAGCTCAGTAAAATATTATTCTCACATATTTTGTTCATGTTAAACTATTAAAATGAACAAATCTTGAATCAGTGTCATAGTTTCTTATGTATATCCAAAACACTTCACTAATTTTTATTAAGGTGGAAACTACATGCCTTTTCATTGTAAATTATTCTAAGAGTCAGAACCTAATACATCTTAGATGCAGTCTAAAATTATTTCATGTAGTTGTTCATTCTCTTCAAATACATATGGTCCAGTAAAGTAGACTTATATAACTTAGCAGAACATTAAATGATTATTTTTTCATTGATGTTGTGTGTGTGTATGTGTGTATACATACACACATATATATGTACATATAATTGTTTTAAACAACAGAAAAATGTTAGAAAAGAAAACTTAATTGGCAATTTTGTGAATGGTTAAGAGAAAAATCATACAGACCTAACCATAAAGAACATGGTTACATTTTTCTCTTATAACCTGTATCAACGATTTCAATTAAAATTTACTGAAAAAAATAAATTAGTTATTTCCATTAAGATTTCTCATGAGTTTCACTTGTAAGCAGGATAAGACACAATGACCTTTTCTGTTAACTATTTGGAACAGAATCAATCTGTGTTCTCCTTTCTCCCTCTCTCTGGGATACATAACTGAATGATCATCAGTCTGAACTCCAAGCTACATGACTGTAATTAATTACATCACAATTGACCTATTGCTCAGGTCTCTATTTGCCCTATGCCAACCTGGATTCATAATTTTTCACTAATGGATAAATTACATTTTCTACTCTTTCACTCTAATGCAAAAAAGAAACAAGCACACACAGAGAGAGAAATAGTGACATAAATGGCCCATTTAATGCTAGAAAACAACATTTTGTGAGAAACCTTCACAAAATGTAAGTATGAGAAACCAAAGTGCAGTTCATACAAAGAGCATAGAAAAGGAATTCTAAGAAAATTAAATAAATGACATTTTTGAACCAAATAAGACATGAAGTAAATGATACCTTAGCTATTACAATAATTCCTCAAAAAAGTCAGCATATTTATTTTAGAGTCAATACTTCAGCTGCTACCAAAATCAACAAGCAAAGTCATACCTCAGAGTTTTAATAAGTCGATACTCTACTATGTTTTATATTTCCAAATAACAATTTTATGTGCTTATAAAATAATACATACTTTGTAAATAATTTTATCTGATTATAACACAATACATAGTTGTTTGTATTTCTATGGCTTTCTCTCTGTCTCAGGAGAGAGAGACAGCAAGAGAGACAGCAATACAAACAGGTATGTATCTCTCCTGACAGAGAGAGAGAGAAAGAGAGATTTTGGGAATTGGCTGTCATAATTGTGAAGGCTGAGGAGTCCTATCATCAACTCTGCAATCTGGAAGAACCAATAAAGCCAGTGGTATTATTTAGTCCAGGTTGATCAGGAAACCCGAGGAGCAAGGTTCCACCTATGGTGTAAATTCCAGCCCATGTCTGAAGAGCTGAGAACCAGGGGTTGGGGGGAAGGAGGGGTGAGGGTATAAGTTCTGGATTCAGAATCTATAAAAACCAAAAGCTCTTACATTCAAAGGCAGAAGATGGATGTCCCAGCTTAAAAGGAAAGAGAGAATTTGCCCTCTCTTTTTTGCTTCTTTAAGGTGCTCAAAAGATTGAATAATGCCAGGCCACCTTGTGAAAGGAATGATCTTCTTTACTCAGGCAACTGACTCAAATTCTAATCACTCCTGGAGATATCCTCACAGACACACCAGAAATAATCTTTTGCCAGCTATTTGATCAAGCCCAGTCAAGTTGACGCATACAATTAACCAGCAAATGCTAACCCTTTATCAACTTGGCACCCATACACAAATAAAGACAACAATAAGGTCATTCTATGTAACATAATACAGCTATCTTGCATATAACCAAAAATCTAATCCCTTCCCCAGAAGAGAATGTCAAGTCCTTAAGTAATATCACATAACTTAAATACTATGACGTAGGGGTAATAATGCTTAATACTGATATAAAGTTAATAATTTTATGTTACATCATAAGGGAATTAGAGAGAAAGTAAGTATTCAAGACAATTTCTTAATTTCTGAAGTCACACAGTATAGCTCGTATTTATAAATACCTTCTACTCCTCATTCTGTATTCTCTTTGCCTTCAGTAACTACCTCAGCTGGTTATGTTCTTTACCTAATAAGGTGACCCAAACTTAATTCCTAAAGGGTCTGGGCCATTTGTAGTCCTGCCTGGATGGGGTTGTAATTTCCTATTGACCTTTAATCACAGGGTATAGTAACACTAAGGACATCCTAAGGGATCTCCTGTACCTCAGACATATTCTTCCTTACCTCCATTGTAGTCCAATTTCCCCTTGGTAGTCAGGATCAATTACTTTAGCCAACACTGTTACTCTCTTCTTTGCCTGTTCACTCAGAGGTGTGAGGAGTGCATGGTGGCAAGGGCTGGAGAGAGGCCAATTGGTATTTACAGAAATTGTCATCCTGTCCACTTGATTACTAAAATACTCCTCTGTTGAGGCCACCTTTTGGTGAGTTTCACATGGGACACAAATATTATTATGTCCTTTGCCCATTCTAACACATCTATTCACATTCCTCTTTCCCAAATGTCTTTGTCACCAGTTTTCCAATCATGTTTCTACCAAGATCCTGACCATCCAAACAAACAATTGGCTACAGTCCATGAATTGCATGCCTGGCCACTTGTCCTTCAAAGCAAAGCAGATAGCTTTGAATGTTTTCCTGAGAAAATTTCCCTTTACCACTGTTCTTCGGGAGTGTTCCAGAGAGGATCTGTGGTTCTGCAACTGTCAACTTTTATGTGCTGCCTGCATACCTTGCAGAATCATTTTCTATTACATGGATAGACCACAAAATGGGTCAATTTTGGAACTTATCTTGAATTATTATTTGAAGTACCTGAATTATAGTAAACTGTCAAGAATTGTTATCTATTATTGTTCTTTTCCATGAGCATTTTGATTGTTTAACATTATCTGTTATAAACAATACTTTAATCAAAATTATGAATTTAAATATTTCTCTGAATCTCTAATGACTTGAGATAATTTCTCAGAAACTATTGGATGTGACCTATTTGAAGCTCTCAGTATTGAAAGCTTGTAATTACATGTCTCATTATACTCTATTATTATTTTTATGTCAAAATTTATTATAAATAATAGAAAAGATGTATCATCACCCTTTAACATACATTTAATGCTATTAATATGATTAATAGAAAAGTAATTTGTTTATATATTTATTTCTATATGCTTTATTCCTATTTAAAATTAATTTCTCTTTTAGAGCAACAGTTTCCAGATGGTATATCATGGAGATCTAGGGAGCCAGATAACATCCTCTGAACCAAGGGAATTAGGAGATAAAGAGAGGCTGGAGGAGCACAGTGGATGTTTAGACCCCAGACTTTGACCTGCCTCTACCTACTTTACAATTTAGGCCTCAATTAAAGACAAAATGTGAAGATGCTTTGGTGATTACTCTATTTTAGTATTAGTATTTGATTACTGATTCATAATCACTCTATACATGTTAATCCTATTGATTCCTTGTATTTGATAAAAATATTTCTGGGTTTCTTTTTTATTTGAGTTTGATGATTTATCATCACAAAAAATTGTTTTTAGGTAGTAAAATGTATTAATTCATTTTATTCATTATATCAAATATATGTATATTTGAGAAAAACACAAAACATTACCAAGACACATTTGAAAAATAGTCTTGAATAAAGGAGAATGATACCATATTTATGAGTGGAGATATCAAAAATTAATATGTTTTAAGTCAAGTTCCACTGGAAACAAGCTCAGGCGGAGATTGGTTTGAAGGCAGTTTGCTGAGGAGTGCTTTTGGTAACAAAACTCATGAGGATACAGGAAGCAGGATTTGGCAGAGAGAAAATTTGAACTCTGATCAAGTTGCAACCAATGTCTAAGCCAATCCCATGAAGAGCTCTGGAGCTGGGATAGTCCTTTAGAAATGTCTTTAATTGGGCAAGGAGTTTAGACCTTTGTCCTTCCACATTAATCAGTAATTGCAAATAGGTACCCTGGAGAGGGGCTTACCTTTGGGCAATGTCTAGGGAGGAGACCTAAACCAATGTCTAGTGAAGAAACTACAGTGTTCTTGGCAGCTTGTATAATACGACTCCCACTTCCCCTATATGACAAGATGTCAATTACTTTTCTATAGTGCCGTTGGGAGTATAAATTGATATAAATTTACATAAAGAAATTTCAGTAGAGCAAATCAAATTTTCTCAGTTTCTAGATTATTTTTCTAATAAAATAATTAAATATATGAAAAAGATTTATAGGCGAGCAGCATGTACATTTTATATTCTTATTCTCTATATACCCATAAATACAAATACATAATTATAACTAAAGTATATAATATATATTGTAATTGACATACACCATGATATAATACATTGATATTACGTATGCTAATATATATGGAAATGTAGTAAAAGATTTTTATCAATTGCACATAAACAGTGTAATTCTGGCTGATAATTTTTCTCTACTGTTTATTTTTCTATATTGTCCAAATTGCTTGTAACTAATATTACTTTTTAAGGAGAAAAAAATATTAATTATCCTTCTGATTCATATGCCTTAAACTATCTCTTGGCTTCTTTGTTTCAAACACACAAGTAGACTAAATTTTTGTTTTCAATATTGCTCTGTTTCTAATTATAATGTAAGTCATACAAGTCTAGGAAATATATATCTTCCTACCAAAATATACCTCACTAGAGTATATTGTTAAGTTGTTTCTGAAGATGAGAGACAAATTATATGGCTATTTCTCAAATTGTGATCAGATCATCTGGGATCAGCTTGTCAGTAATTTAAACTTGGTAGTACAGAATGCTGTTAGTCAGGGTAAAGAGTACAGATATTAGCATTAGCCAAATGTGGACTGAACTCTTAGCTCTATCATTTGGCAGCTATGTAGTCTGGAGAAAGTTTTTAACTTCTCTATTCTTCAGCCTCACTATCTGTATAATGGAGATAACAATATAATATTGCATAGAATAAATAAGAGAAAAGATGTTGAGTAATTCCTATGATTTTGGTCAAATTTGTAGGGATACATTGGTGATCAAAAATCATAGCTGTTTTATTATAATTTTTATGAAAATGTCATTTTCTTAGAAAGTCTTTGGCTCTAATTTGGATACAAACTGAAGGAAATAAACTATGAAGAGAACTCCAAGTCACAAAATTCCCATAATATTTTGGTCTAATTACTATAATTTTGTGAATGCCAGTCAATAATTTATTTTGCTTCATTCAAAGTAAAGAAAAATATACTTTCTGCCCAGTAGTTTCAAGAAAAAAACTCTTGTAACTATTGTAACATACTAGTTTAACACAAGAAGATTAAATGATGGAGGGAAAACAATTATTCTTAAATGCCCATACATTTTACATATATATATATATTTGAGAAATGTAAGTAAGTTTTTAGTGCTTGAAATACAGGTTTTCAGGACTTATTACATCTAATGACCTAAGATAAAGGGAGATATATATATATTGAGAGTCTAGAGATCTTCTTAATACATTTGATAACAGTAAGTTATGCAGAATTCTAATAAAAGCACAAAGCTACCTCAAAATGTATTTTACCCTATCAAGGAAGCAAATCTGTGCCTTTCTTCTCAATAATTATTTGGCAAAACTACCAAACAATTTTAACATGATTTTATTATTTTTCATTTTAAATTACACATAATTAATCAGAATCATGGTCATGCAATCTAATATACCTGGAATATTTGCTTTGCAAACACGTTCATTGGGAAGCTCTATATATGAGCAATATTTCACTTTCTCAATTTTTGTGCCAGGTGCCTGAGTCTCTATCTCTGCTCTGGGAAGTGATTAAAATTGAAAGATAACCTAATAAGCAATTTTGCAATTTCCCTGAGATGGAGATTAGCAAAGCAGTCTTCTTCAATTAAATCTGAAGGCTGGTGAAATGAAAGGGCACTTGATTCATCTGTTTCTACCCTTCTGACTATGACATGAACAAATAAATTCTGTCAACAAATGGAGAGGACATATCAGGGTTGCTTTATTTATAATCTTAAATTGTAAAAAGCAATTAATTTTATAACCCTTCTAGAAACTGATGTAAATTTGACTCAGATTTCTACTTTATTTTCAGAGTAGCTCTTAGTATGATGTATTGCATAATTAATTTTATTGAACCTTTATGAAAATTTTTCTCTGCCAACAAAATAACACTACTGTTGCTTCATTAGTTTCTTCTTCACAGTTTAAGGAACAGCCTATGGTAAATTAATCAAGTGGCTTCATATTTTCAACCATAATTCTACAAATTTAGGTCAGAAATTTCTAAAACTTTTTTTTCTTGGAAAGTAACTATTTATTGAAACAAACGTTTAGTGTATAGAGAATCAGCAGTCATGACCTTTAGTTGAGTTTCATTTCTTATAATGTTATGTATGTAGTCTTAACTAAACCACTGAATTCTGTGGGTTCTGCATATTTTCATTTGGAAAATGTAAAATTGCCTTTTGATAATTTACTTTTTTCCCATTATAAAATTTAACTTTTTAATAAAGTGTATGATTAAATAAATTATTCTGGAAATCTGGTATATGGTTGTCTGTTGTCTCTGAGGAAAATTTTCTGAGTCCCATTTGAATCCTCTAGAGTCAGACCCTATATAGAAACCATATTCAGAATCCATATTCAGGAGGCCTCTCCTCTCAGATGATTTGATTAAGTGCAATTATTAACAGGTACAGTATGCCTTGCATCACTTCCCAACATTTTTTGTTCTTGTTGCTGAGGACCTTTTTCTTCAGGTTGATAAGAACTCAATGTTGCTATATAATATTATGCAGAAATTTGAGAACAACTGGAGAAAATGTAAAGATAAATGACAAGTTTTCACTTACTTCTTTTATTATGGAACATGTGGCAGTAGAAATAAAGGAATGAAAGAAACATCATTAATATGTCTATTTGCCAGTCTTCTTTTGGAAGAAGTAGGAAATAAGTGAATTATGAAAATTCACTTATCTTTAAGTTTCATCTACCTTAGCAGAGTAAATTGCTTTTACAATTTATAAATTCTAAGCCTGCTATAAATATAATTTCATGACCTATCCACATTTAAATAAAAGCTACCAAATGTTTAACCATGTTAACTCAATTTTACTTGGCTATGAGTCAATTTATACAAAAAGTTGCACTTAGCCAAGTTGTGCACTTTGGTGGAAGGAGTAATGGAGCCTAGATATGAAGACTTGGAACTGGTCCCAAATCTGCTACTAATAGTCATAGGCATTGTTTCTTTATCAGTAAAATTGCTATACAGCCTTTGTGACTATGGCTTTATAAATTTCAAGTAATACATATTATGTTATTATGCTTTGAAATGTTATGTAAGTTATATAATACCTTGCAAATGAAAGATATTGTTTTTTTTTTTTTATTTATTTATTTTTTTTTTTATTATACTTTAAGTTCTAGGGTACATGTGCATAACGTGCAGGTTTGTTACATATGTATACTTGTGCCATGTTGGTGTGCTGCACCCATCAACTCGTCAGCACCCATCAATTCATCATTTATATCAGGTGTAACTCCCCAATGCAATCCCTCCCCCCTCCCCCCTCCCCATGATAAGCCCAGTGTGTGATGTTCCCCTTCCCGAGTCCAAGTGATCTCATTGTTCAGTTCCCACCTATGAGTGAGAACATGCGTTGTTTGGTTTTCTCTTCTTGTGATAGTTTGCTAAGAATGATGGTTTCCAGCTGCATCCATGTCCCTACAAAGGACGCAAACTCATCCTTTTTTATGGCTGCATAGTATTCCATGGTGTATATGTGCCACATTTTCTTAATCCAGTCTGTCACAGATGGACATTTGGGTTGATTCCAAGTCTTGGCTATTGTGAATAGTGCCGCAATAAACATACGTGTGCATGTGTCTTTGTAGTAGAATAATTTATAATCCTTTGGGTATATACCCAGTAGTGGGACGGCTGGGTCATATGGTACATCTAGTTCCAGATCCTTGAGGAATCGCCATACTGTTTTCCATAATGGTTGAACTAGTTTACAATCCCACCAACAGTGTAAAAGTGTTCCTATTTCTCCACATCCTCTCCAACACTTGTTGTTTCCTGATTTTTTAATGATGGCCATTCTAACTGGTGTGAGATGGTATCTCATTGTGGTTTTGATTTGCATTTCTCGGATGGCGAGTGATGATGAGCATTTTTTCATGTGTCTGTTGGCTGTATGAATGTCTTCTTTTGAGAAATGTCTGTTCATATCCTTTGCCCACTTTTTGATGGGGTTGTTTGTTTTTTTCTTGTATATTTGTTTGAGTTCTTTGTAGATTCTGGATATTAGCCCTTTGTCAGACGAGTAGATTGCAAAAATTTTCTCCCATTCTGTAGGTTGCCTGTTCACTCTGATGGTAGTTTCTCGATATTGTTTTATTAAATATAATGCAGGCCTTGTCTACCTAAGCCATATTTGACCAAATAGTTAACTAATTTGACATATAGCCTCTGGTATATGTATCTCTAGAAACACGAAGGAAATATAAGTTAGAAATGTAAGTTAGCTAGTGTTTCATGTCATATATATAACTATTTTTTTGCTCCAGGGTAAAAATCTATTTCCTAAATAATTGTGAGTGTATTTTACAGTAATATTCCAAGCAAAAATTTAAAATGCAAATGTAGGCTTTAAGTGTAATGATGTTTTATTAAGATAACAAAGCAAAGAAAATATGAAATGCAAAGACGATATTAAATGTAAAAAGAATAGGAAAAATGTATTAAATCTAGAAATACTTAAAGGAAGGCACATTACAATATAAAATCTGGAAAGACTAGCAGAGCATGTTTTGATGTATGTAGAGTTATAGAATTAGCTAGCAGAGAATCACTTCATGGTTTGAAAATAATGAAATGCAGCTTCTGATTTGTTTATTTGCTTTTTAAAGGAGATCGGAATGAACTAGGAAAAGGAGTCAGAACAGTTGAGTAAAATTCTGGGAATGATAGAAACTACATAATTGAAAAATAACTGAATCCAGAGGGAATAGCATCATTCTAGTGGATAAGGATTACATAAAACTTGAATGGAATGATTAAGTCATCTAATGACAAGTTTAAGATTATTTTCCAGGAAATAGTGTTCCAGCACCTGAAAATTCATACTACCCAAGCTGCTATAAATATGAATTAGTGAAATAATTTTCCCATTTCTTTACCATTATGTAAATTACATTCAACTTATCTTCAGTGTTAAAATAATCTACTTGGACTAATTATGGATTGGCTTGAAGAGGTTGGTGACTTCTTGAAGAGAGAAAAGAAATGAGTACAGTCTGAAGGTTTTGCTTTGTTAGAATAGAGATTTTCTGAATCCCTGTCACCTATTTTTTAGTGGTAGTAGCAACATTAAAAGTTCTCAGGGATCCCTTTTTTCAGATGTTATTGTGCACCAATATAACACAGCCATCATAGTAATTTCAATTTAATACATAGCTTGGGAGTTAAGCCATATGACAAGGGTACAATCTATAGTCCACCAATTTGATCTCATAAACTGATAAACAGTTTTTCACTGACCTCTCCTCCTTTATTTGGAAAGTTTAGGATTTCTTTTTCTGTTGCTGGTTGTTTTATTTTATATTTAACATACTCAACTTCCTATAATTGATTCATTATTTTATTGACATTTTCAAAGAAATGTTTCTCTATCAAATTCTGGAGCTCTTGACAGGCCACTGATTAATCAAATAGAATCAGTAGAATACAGTAGTCATTTAAATCCCTGTTTTGCTTTGTTTTTTTCATAAATCAGTGTAAAATGCTAATCTATGCATAATAGAAGGAAGTGTTTGGTTTTTATGGAGGTTTTAAATAACTAATGTCTAATTTCATATCTGAGGCAGGATTTTATATTTTACTGGTTACAACTTCTTGTAAAGCCAAGTATACATTTCTACTAATTCCAAAATTGTTATGTTGAATGTTCACAATGGCCTTGTAAAATTACCTATGAAAAAAATCTAATGGTATAATATTTACATTACAACTATTCCTTAGATAATTTACATTTTCCAGTAAGCCTAGGTAATAATTCATGATGGCAGAAAGGATTATTTTAGAAGTCTGTCTTTTCAGTTTATGTCTTGAATTAATATTTGCCAGTGGAGAGAACTAATTGAAACCATTTGGCTGTTTTGAGAGGGAATTAAAAGAGTTTACAAAATATTATTACAGGTGCTGTTATATTTTCATCTATACTCTGCTTATGATCAAATAAATTAAGTACTGTTATTTCGACAATTTATGTACTTTCATTTTTTGCTGTTAAGTGTTTATAATATTCTTTTTTCTGTAATTTTTTTTTTTTTTTTTTTTTGAGACGGAGTCTCGCTCTGTCACCCAGGCTGGAGTTCAGTGGCGCGATCTCGGCTCACTACAAGCTCCGCCTCCCGGGTTCCGGCCATTCTCCTGCCTCAGCCTCCCGAGTAGCTGGGACTACAGGCGCCCACCACCTCGCCCGGCTAATTTTTTGTCTTTTTAGTAGAGACGGGGTTTCACCGTGTTAGCCAGGATGGTCTCGATCTCCTGACCTCGTGATCCGCCTGTCTCGGCCTCCCAAAGTGCTGGGATTACAGGCTTGAGCCACCGCGCCCGGCCCTTTTTCTGTAATTTTAATCTGAGTTCTTATCTCTCCTTTCGCCGTGAGGTCAACAAACATTCTAATTTTGAAATGGCAGTTCTAATATTTACCTTTTTTCATTATCCCAGTTTCACAAGATAATTTTTTAAAAATAAATGGATCTATATTTTTTCCTTGAGATTTTCTCACTTTATCTCAAGCTGGAAGCTCTGCATTGACCTTTGTTGCAGAGATCAAGGGTTATTTGAGGTGATTGGTTCTTCTTTTCTTTGTAAGGGTTTCGATGATTATGGTCAGTGTCTAGGATGATAAACACTAAACACAAATATGTGTTTAAGTCTGTGATTGGCACAATTCTAAGTATATCACATAATTATTTCTTTTGTTTCTATCACTCTTATAAGACAGGTCAGTGCTAGCATTAACTCCTTTTGAAGATAAGATATTTGAGGATAAGTTGTGCAAAGCAAGCAGTCAAGCTGTTGAGTGGCTGAGCTAGGGTTTGAACTCAAGCAATATTTCCAGTCCATTGGTCATAGCCACTATATTTTCTCTAATACACTAATTGTTGTTTATGGAAGTCTGAATGGACAGGGAGAGGTGAAGGATGTGGTTTGGACAAGATCCTGACTATATATCTGCTAGGTATACCTAGGGTGACAAGACCCTTAATACAATGACTTCAAACTCATAAAGATTTTAGTGTTCCAGTTTATCCCAGAAGCAGCACATAGCCATGCTGGACTCACCTACAAGGCCTCTCACGGGTTGTAGATTTCCAAGGCAGGATAATAAAGGATAAATAAGATTAAAGTTTAGTTGAATATAAGAAACAAATAGTCTATAAAAGGAGAGGCAGATTGGGCTTTATGAGAACAAATGAGACATGATTCTTATTATTTTTAGCCTTTCCAGCAGTGACAAACACCATTTTAGACTTATGAAGATTATTGTATTGACATAACATCCCTATGAAGATGTCAAACAGAAAACTGAAAACTCTCAACCGCAGGGACTATGGTAGAAATGGCATTATGGTTTGGGGAGTCTTCTACACATAAATGAAGTTTCTTTATAAAAATTCTTAATACATATGTTTTTCAATGAGTGACAAAAGAAAGCTATTGTTTTGTTTCTACTATTATTGGTCTTAAAAAAACTGTGTGAAATATGGAAAGGAGGGCATGCAAATTTGATTTAATTACAATTTCCTATCTAGAAAAGTCAAGAGGATCATTTAAATATCAAAATCAATTAGCAAAGTTAGAAACGTGGCTAACTATATACCTTTCTCTTGTTTTAGATAAAGGAAATTGTATAATACCTATATGTACATTAAAATAAAATGTATATGAAGACACTCATCCAAAGGTTAACCTGGGTTACCTTTAGGTTATGAGAGAGAAAATGTGAGGAGAGGCTTCAGTTTACTTTTAAACCTTTATACTACTTGAACTTATAAGAGTAAAATGTATGTTATTTTAAATTTTACATGAAAATAGATTTGGGGGTAAGTTGAAGTTAACTTTATGTAAAACATTGGTAACTTAGCTTTAAAATGTGCCATCCTAATTCTACCTTATCATTTCTGCTCCATTATTCCCACCTGTTAAATCGGAATATAGCAGAATGGGCCCCAAGAATCCATATTTTAACAGAGTTTCCCTGTTTTTTATGCACACTAAATTAGAGAGTCACTACTTTAGAGGATAGTTTCAGTACAGATCTAGGAGCAAAAATAAAATTGGAGTAAGAAAATGGGTAAATAAAAGATGCAACTATTGAGGCAGAAAGTAAAGTGCTATATGGAGAAATTTTGAAGGAAATGGGAAATAGATAGGGAATTGCTATTATGCTGGTAACCAGATTGCATTCAGGTATATTTCATTAATTTAAAAATTGGCTGGAGTGGCTCACCTCTGTAATCCCAGCACTTTGGGAGGCCAAGGCAGGACAGATTGCTTGAGCCCAGCAGTTCGAGACTAACCTGGGCAACATGGTGAAACCCCATCTCTACAAAAAGTACAAAAATTAGCTGGACGTGGTGGCGTGTGCCTGTAGTCCCAGCTACTTGGGAGGTTGAAGTGGGAGGATCACTTGGGCCCATGTAGTTGAGGCTGTAGTGAGCGGTGATCACACCACTGAACTCCAGTCTGGGTGACAGAGTGAGACACTGCCTCAAAAATAAATAAATAAATAAAATTAAGATTTATTAGAAAATCTTACTTTTTAACTTCTAGAGATGAAGGGCATTTTTATCTTTGATTTTGCATAATTGGTAGAAGGAGCCTGAATAAGTCAAAGGAATAGTAGTTTGAGTTACACTTCAATGTAAACATTAGAACTTTTGTTTTTGCCTATCTTTATTTCATTTCTCCAATAGACATATGTTTTACATTGTCCACCCTAGCTATAATATCTTTAAACCTTTTACTGCAAGTGGCAATAAATATATTTTATCCCTGTTAATTTACCAGAATCTGATATTTTTGCTCTTTGCAATATGTGGAGAAATTCACTACTTTTAATAAATCAGAATTCTGCTGATTCTTACTGGACAACTGGCATTCCTGTTCATAGCCTTAAAGAGAATGTGCTA
Organism: Colobus angolensis palliatus; assembly: GCF_000951035.1. Classification (NCBI taxonomy): domain Eukaryota; kingdom Metazoa; phylum Chordata; class Mammalia; order Primates; family Cercopithecidae; genus Colobus; species Colobus angolensis. The sequence continues at coordinate 11,208,736 of NW_012121821.1, read as the reverse complement.
ACATCAGCATTTGATAAATAACTTCATGTGTCTTGTAGTTCCTTCAACAGAAATTGTTCAGAGGTTTGGAGAGCTAGTGATAAATAAATAATGAATACAGAAGCAATATTCTCACTTTATCGCCAGACTTAGGAGAAACACACAGTACAAGCTGTGAGCCAGACTTTCCTTTCTCTTTTGTCTTTCCTTTGACTAGTCATTTCGTTGACTGCAGACTCTGCCACTCAGAAAACCTCCAGGCTTATAACATATCTTCATTTTATCTTGTCTTTAATTCATTTTGTCAAATGAATATCATGAATATTGAAAGCTTATGTCTTTCAAATGCCACTGAGACATGACTCCTGGATGCAATAACTTAACTGGGATGTGGCGATTATGAGCACATCTACTTTTCAGTTTCTATTTTAAGAAATGTCTTGGTTTTGTAATTTTTTATATAATTAAAGAAATCAAACATTTAAAAATTACAGCAAAATGGAAAACTTATGTGTAAATTCTGTATAAATTTTAGAACCATGGTATGAACATAACTAGCCATGCAATAGTCCCACAGATATTAGTGTTCACTCCTAAAGATTGACTCGTTTGGAATGCTTATACAGATAGAGTAACTGAAATGTAATATGAGCATTTATGAATACAGTGATACAAGCACTAATAGAGATAATTTTGTATAAGATGAGATCTTTCAAGGTACTCTGTATATTGTACTAGCAAGTTAAAGAAATGGAACCCACAAAAAGAGTTCTTCCATGACACTTGGTATAAGGAATTATTCATTTAAAAACAACTTTTTATTTTAATCATATTTGTATAAATTGTTCTATTATAAAATTTGAATTAAATATGTTTCCTAAGAATGACAGCCATTGAGACAATAAAAAGTATCGATAAGAAAAATAAAACATATCTACATTTATGCCAGGCACAGAACATTACAAATATTACCTCACTTAATCCTCCCAATAACTTGCATAATACATATCATGTCTACTTTACAGATGAAGATAATTAGGCTAGAAGATAATACACTTTTCTTCAGTTCTCATGGCTCCTGAGTACCATACCAGGATTCATACATAGACTTGTCTTTCTCCAAAGTTTATGTTCATTCCACTCTACTGTCTTGTAGAATACCTCATTTCACCTGGTATAATGTTACTTCTGAGTACTTGATTACATAAGACTGCTTCTTGGCATCAAATCATCTAAATCATACTATCATTCTCTGGTGTACAGGAATGAGATAAAAATGCTGTGCATATTATGCTTCCAGTGTCATAGTTTGTAACATAATTTCTGACCATTTTCATAGTTAGCTTAGTAGCTTTAATTCTCCCCTATTTTCTTTTTAAATTATTTATTTTAATTGACAAAAATTGTATACCAGGTATTTGTCATGTACAACATGTTTTGAAATATGTATACATTGTATTCAATGGCTAACTCGAGCTAATTAACATCCGTATTGTCTCACATCCTAATCTTTTTTTGTGATGAGATTCTCAAAATCTTAAAATCTTAAAATTTTCAAGAATACAATACATTATTATTAACTAAAGTCATCATGTTATGCAATAGATCTTTAAACTTATTCCTCCTCTTCAACTGAAATTTCGGTTACCTATTTTATTTATTTATTTATTTTGAGACAGTCTCTCACTGTCGCTCTGTCACTCAGGCTGGAGTGCAAAGGCGTAATCTCAGGTCACTGCAACCTCCGCCTCCCAGGTTAAAGTGATTCTCCTCCCTCAGCCTCCCAAGTAGCTGGGATTACAGGCACCCGCCATCATGCCCATATAATTTCCATATTTTTGTGGAGATGGGGTTTCACCATGTTGGCCAGGCTAGTCTCGAACTCCTGACCTCAGGTGATCCACCAGCCTCGGCCTCCCAAAGCTCTTGGATTACAGGCATAAGCCACCGAACCCGGCCCCCTATTTTCTAATAGTGTGTCTTCATCATCCTCATCATGATCTATATTAATCTATCTATTCATCTATCTGCTGAGTGTTTGTGTACTTTACTGTCTTCCTAATCATTATTGAATGTTTAATGAAAGCGTGGATCATCACATTCATTCTTGCTTCTTCAGTTACTTGCACAGTGGCATTAAAATTTGTTCAGTAGAAAGGAATGTAATATTTTACTTACGACGGGATTACATTGAAAGGCCAATGGATGCCCAAGACTGTTGTAAATCAGTGAGGTAGCTAGGGAACCAAAGATTAAAATAAATTTGCTGGTTCAATTTTCAATTGAATGACATTTTCTACTTATTAAGAGTGAATACACATGGAGAAAAAGAGATACCTGACAGAGAAAATAATCATGGTTGTTACGATTTTTTCCTTTATATGGATTATAGAGCTAATAGATCAGGGGAATGATGTAGTGGCCTCAAATTCAAATGTTTTCAGGGGCCAGACAAGGAGAATACATTTGACAAAGTTTTATGTGTAAATCAATAAGGAGTTCAAAGGCCTGTGGAAAGTGGAGAACGCATGCCTCTCCTAAAGTCATTGAATTTCATTCTTCTAAATTTCAAATAGTGTATCCTCAATTATAACCTGAATTTTGTTATGAATTTGATTAATGTCTATCAAAATATTATGTGGACATAAGATTGTTAAGATTTTAGTTCCTGCTAATAATGACTAATTCCCCACAATACAGAAATTTTGCTTTAATTGATCGTGCTGATAACAATACTATATTTGGGTTATACCTCTTCAAACAGCATCATTCCCTTTTTTTAACTTTAGTTTTCCTTATGACTCAGAAGTGTATTGATGTCTGAGGAACAGAAGCCAGGTGTAAGAAATCTAAGTTCTAGTTCTGACTATTCTAAATATTAGATCTAAAATTGGGGGTGTTTCCTTGAACCTCAATTATATAATACAAGGATTTTAATACATGACTTGTCTATACAATGTTTTGCTTAATTTACTGAAAATCAATAATATGTCAATAACAGAGAAACATATGCTACAGTTTTTAGTTATTTAATAATCATGAAAATCATCATGTAAGAGGTTTTACTGCAATTTCATGTTTGATTAAGCTGAGCCCATAAAACCTCACCAATTTATGTAGACTAATGCAAGTAGTAGAAATGGTACTCAAATACAAGCTGCCTCTCAAAGTCAATGTTCTTGTTTTATGAGTAACTTGATTATTGCTTTGTTTGTTTTAAAACTTTTGCTTACAAAATTGAAAAAAATCATAATTTTCCAAATCAAAATGAAGCTCATTTTCTTTGAAAAATCTACGGTAGTTTTTCCATAGACATTTTTGCTTGCACATTGAATTTATCTGTTGAATCTGATGGGATTGCATGAAAGATCACTCATAATATCCTAGAATCTCATGAATGGAGAAGACAATGTAATCGGACCTTAATCTGATAATACACTACCTTTCTCAATATAGCACAGAATTGGCTAAATTGTGAACATCTCTAGGCTTAAAAAATTATCTTGTCCCTGAAGACTATTTGTTTTGTAAAAGTTTTGTTATTAAAAACAAAGTTATTTGTTATTGTATTGAAAATTTTCCCCATTTTTGAATGTTTGTTTTATAAAGTAATATATAATATGCTTATACTTTATTGCACATAAAAGCTTTAAATATTCAAAGATGACTAGTTTCAAAATATTTAAGAATTTTATAATTCTTATCTTTTATCTGATATTTACTCAGTGGGCTTTCATTTTATATAGATTGGGGTTCTTCACCACCTGAGTAACTCTTTTCTGTGTTTCTCTTACTGTGTCTGAATGTAAGTTTAGGTTTTGCCCACCAGAGAGAGCAGTTCCATCATTTGCCATGTTCTTAAATTATTTTTGGTTTTGGGGTAATTAAATCTAAGAATTCTTTCTTGAATTTGTGGCAATAGTTCTATACTACTGTCTCTTATTAAGCTCACAAACAACTATGAATTCTGGTTCTTTGCTTTGCATGGTGTCAAGCTGTATTTCCTTATATTGTACTTTTCAGTTTATTTTTGGACCTAATTTCAAGACTTCCATCTTTATCCATCTTAAAATTTTTCTAAAGTTTACTCTAACTTCAAACTTGATATGATCATTTTAAATTATCCCATTCAAATTGTTTGCTATTTCTTCTTAAACTATGTCTTTTAAAAGCTTTAGATTTTTAACAAGCACTTTTGGACATGTAAGCAAACATGTTTTACTACTTAACATAGACACATTATTCAGTAATCTTTCTATGAAGTATTTTACCAGTTACAAATTCTCCTAACTTTATTTCAAATCTAAACTTCTTATGTCCAAATAATATTTTTATTAATACTAATATTAATCAAATTCATAACAAAATTCAGGTTATAATTGAGGATACACTATGTGGACTTCAAGGGTTTAGAAGAATGAAATTCAATGACTTTAGGAGAGGCATGTGTTCTCCACTCTCCACAGGTCTTTGAACTCCTTATTGATTTACACATAAAACTTCATCACATATATTCTCCTTGTCTGGCCCCTGGAAACATTTGAATTTGAGGCCACTACATCATTTCCCTGATCTATTAGCTTTATAATCCATATAAATCTTAGCAATTTATAAGATCGTGTCTGAGGTTTACCAGTTATCTCTATTCTAAGTGCACACACAATGCTGTTAGAGAATTAATTCATAAGTTTTTTCCATGTTTAATATTAATGTCGCTAGTATTGACTGTACTTCCTCTATCTTTGTGAAAGGTGTGGGTTCACATTTTCTTCTCTTGCTTTCAAATTCCTCATGATTATGAGGCTACTGGTAGTAACTTCCCATGAAATTCTTTTTTCAGTGCCCTGGAATTTAATTCCTCTCAGCATAAAATCTTAAACTTCATTTGGAACAGCTAGAAAGAAACCTAAATTAGTGCACATATTTTGGAGTTCAATTCCCTCTGAATAATGTTTCCTCAGACTGAATATATGAGACTGTTTCATGATCACAAATGTTATCTAAAAAAGCATTGAATTCCACACTCTTAGTTATAACTGAGATAGTCTTAACTTTTCTCTCAGCTTGATTAAACTTTAGGCAGGTTTCTTCCTGAATAAATGTTCCTAACCTCCCCTTTCCTCTTATCAGTTTTACAAGCTGTTGACTGAAAATTAAGCCTGTTGAGGTATAAATAATTTGATAAAGTTTTACCGTAAGCCAAATGTGAGAATCGAACTGGAAAGACACGCCAACAAAGTTAAGAATGTTCCAGAGTCTGCTACAAGTTGGAAGGCTTTTATAAGAAATTTTAGGAAAAGGGAGGGTACTTCTCATATCAGAATTATCCTTGTTCATTGGAGGGTGCAATACAGAAGTTATAATCATTGGCTACAGAGTGCAACATATGGGCTAAGATATCTACATGCAAGATAACCAGTAAAATGTCATGACTCAGAAACAAATAGGTAAAGCTTCATAATTCAAAAACAAGTCAGCATAATTTCCAGTGTCAGTAGGTCATACATTAATCAGTACAGCAACAATTTGAGGAATTCATGATAAGATTCTTTACTTGGAGACAGGATACTTCCATGAATGACAAGACCTAACCCTAGACAGGTTAATTTGGATGTCAGCTAAATGTGACTTGTAGGTTATGAAAGCCAGGAATGTCTTTCTCAAGAACCTGGAGGCCATCCCTTTTAAATCATGAAGAAATATTAGACTTCTGTCTTTCAGTCTCTGTGGCGAGACTGACTTCAATAAGTGCCAATTGGCAAACATGGATGACCTAACCACATTGACCACACTCTCTGCTAAAGTCTTGCAGTACTTTTCCACTTAAATGTTCTTCCTCCTTTAGTTACAGGGGAGTTGAATTGAGCCTTTCTCTCTGATTACATTAGCCTTTAATAAAGTCTTTCTTTCCTGTTTACTTTTATAGTATGATATTTCTTTGACCTTATTAACCAAGCTATGGCATTCCCCTTTTTTAAAAAAAATTAAACGTTATAGTGTTTTTCTTAAATATAACAGTAGTAACACTTATTGTGCACTGTTTGCAAGATTGTAGATTCATTTACTTCTCATATCATCTTCATAATAATGCTAAAGGAAAAGTTGTAGCATTGCCCCCAGATTTGCAGATCAGCAAAATAGGCTCAGAGAAGTTTGTTAACTTTCTTAAGATTATGTGCCAAAAGAGGAAAAGCTAAGATGCTAACCCTGGAAGTTAACTCCAGAAGTAATATATTTTACTGTTAGGCTAATCTGTTTAATTTTAAGCAATATTTTAATGCTGCAGATTATTCTTCAATTCAGCTTTTATTTTACTAAAATAACATTTTCTTTCTAGTTTATTTGTCATTATCCTATAATTTCAAATATACACCTTTAAAATCTGAACTCAAGGGAGCTATCAGAGTATTCTTCAGCTACATCAATCCCAATAATTTGACATTCCTCTTAGAGTCTCAGTTCATGCCTATCTTTATTCTCAACTTTTGTATCCACATTTTTCAAGTTTGAGGTCCATTTATTATGTGCTCAGCATATCTCCTTCTAGCTATCACAAATTTGGAAATGACATAGTCTCTTTCTCCAAAGGTTAAACGGTATGTGTTCATTTTCTAAATAAAGTAATGAGGCATAAAAGGTAAATTGCAGTAGCAATAGCAACAAGATCAGTTTGCTGATAAGGGAAGTTTTTAGTACTGATATTGATGACACTGTCTGTCGAATTTATTCCTTGTTGAAAATGACAAAAGAGAATAGCCTTATAGCAATCCACTAGACCATTCCAAATATCCATAGTGTGTAAGCTGATCATTACCCACCCTTGGGAATTCAGGGAACATTAGATTGCTGTTTTTTGTTGTTGCTGTTGTTACCTTGTTCAACTCTTTCACTTTTTTGGTGAGAATGGTTCTTTCTAAAAAATGCCTTGTAATTTCAAGCATGATACCAGTTAATGAATTACTTCATTAATATTTTGATTTACATGCTATTTGGTTAAAATATTTTAAATTCTGTTGTTTAGTTTTATCTAATCTTTGATGAAAATCTTACTATTTGCTTCTTTCTTCAAAAAATAATCCATCAAATGGAATAAGAATAATTTGCATTTTAGTTGGAGTTGTGACTTACAGATAAATATTTGATAACTTTTGGCAAATATCAATTAGTTTATTCTCAACTTTTGTAGTTCATCGTTTTAAAATTTGAGGTACATTTATTACATGCCCAGCACTCCTCCTTCTAGCTATTACAAACTTGAAAATAGCACAGTCTCTTATACGGTTTGGCTCTGTCTCCACATGCAAACCTCATGCACTGCTCACATTTCAAAATGCAATTATGCCTTCCCAACAATCTCTTAAAGTCTTAATTCATTCCAGCATTAACTCAAAAGTCCAAGTCCAAAGTTTCGTCTGAGACAGGGCAAGTCCATTCTGCTTATGAGTCTATAAAATCAAAAACATGTTAGTTACTTCCAAGAAACAATGGGAGTAGAGGCATTGGATAAAGGTTCCCATTCCAAAAAGGAGAAACTGGCTAAAACAAAGGGTCTACAGACCCTATGCAAGTCTAAATCCAGCAGGGCAGTTGTAATTCTTAAAGCTCCAAAATAATCTCCTTTGGTTCCATGTCTCACATTGTGATGATTAATATTGAGTGTCAATTTGGTTGGTTTAAAGCATGCCAAGTATTGTTCCTGACTGGCTGTGAGGGTGTTGACAAAGGAGATTAACATTTGAGTCAGTGGACTTGGAAAGGCAAACCCACCCTCAATCTGGGTGAGCACAATCTAATCAGCTCCAAGGATGGCCAGAATAAGAGCAGGCAGAAGAACATGAAAAGACTAGGCTGGTTTACTCTTCTGGTCTACAACTTTCTCCTGTGCTGAATGCTTTGTGCCCTTGAACATTGGACCCCAAGTTCTTCAGCCTTGGGATTCAGATTGGCTTCCTTGCTCTTCAGCTTGCAGATGGCCAATTGTGGTATCCCATGTTGTGATTGTGTGAGTCAACACTCCATAATAAACTCCCCTTTCTATATACACCAATCCTATTAGTTCTATCTCTCTAGAGAACCCTGACTAATACATACATCCAGGGCTTGCTGATGCAAGGAGTGGGCTCCCACCACCTTGGGCAGCTCTACCTCTGTAGCTCTTCAGGGTAGTGCCCTTGCAGCTGCTTTCACAGGCTGGTATTGAAGTGCCTATGACTTTTCCAAGTCCACAGTGCAAGCTGTCAATGGATCTATCATTCTGGGGTCTGTGGGACAGTGACCCTCTTCTCACAGTTCCACTAGGTAATGTCACAGTGAGGACACTGTGTGAGGGCTCAACCCTATATTTTCCCTCCACACTGCCCTAGTAGATGTTCTCCATGAGAGCCCAATCCCTGAAGCAGACTAGTGCTTGAACATTCAGGCGTTTTCATACATTCTTTGAAATCTAGGTGGAGGCTTCCAAACCTCAACTCTTGCCTTCTGTGCACTCATAGACCCAATATCACATGGAAGCCACCAAGGCCTGGGGCTAGCACCTGCTGAAGCAATGGCCCAAGCTGTACCTTGGCACCTTTCATCCACAGCTGGAGCAGCTGGGATGCAAGGTGCCATGCCTTGAGGCTGCACAGAGCAGAAGGGCCTGGGCCTAGCCCATGAAACCGTTTTTCCCTCCTGGGCCTCCAGTCCTGTGATGGGAAGGGCTGTCACAAATGTCTCTGAAATAGTCTGGAGGCATTTTCCCTATTGTCTTGGCTATTAACATTCAGCTGTTCTTCTTTACTTATGCAAATTTTTGCAGCCTTGAATTCTCCTCAGAAAATGAGTTTTTCTTTTCTACTGCATGGTTGGGCTGCAAATTTTCTAAACTTTTATGCTTTGCCTCCATTTTAAATATAAGTTCCAGTTTCAGGTCGTCTCTGTGTTTATGCAAATGAGTGTAGGCTATTAGAAGCAGCCAGCCACATCTTGGATGTGTTGCTGCTTAGAAATTTTTTCCACCAGATACCCTAAATCATCTCTCTCAAGTTCAAAGTTCCACAGATCTCTAAAGCAGGGACACAATGCCATCAGTCTCTTTGGTAAAACATAGCAAGGGTGACCTTTACTCCAGTTCACAATAAGTTGCTCACTTCCCTGTGAGACCCCCTTAGCCTGGACTTCACTGTCCACAACACTATCAGCATTGTGGTCACAACCATTCAACAAGTCTCTAGGAAATTCCAAATTTTTCTCATCTTCCTTTCTCCTTTTAAAGCCTCCAGATTCTTTCGGCCTCTGTCCGTTATCCAATTCTAAAAGTACTTTCACATTTTCAGATATCTCTATAGTAATGCCTCACTTCTCCAGTACCAATTCTCCAAAAGACACACACACACACACACACACACACACACACACACACTTCCCTGTGCAAGATTGCCCTGACAGCCCATCACTCCAGAGAGGTAAGGAAACTCTGCTACTATATATTGTCCTGCATTCAATCTTTTGGTACCTTTTGGGAAAGCTCAGTGAAAGTCTAAAAAATAATTAGAAAGTAGAAAAAAATTTTTAATTAAATAACTTTTGTTAGGGAAACTTTAACACAACTCTAAGTTACAAATCTAATTTTAAAAAGAAACATGAAATCTCATTTGAAGACAGAAAACTTCTTTCTGTTTTGGAAATACAAGGTACTTTCTCTTCTGTGGAATTTAATAAGCTGATATGAATCAGTATCTTAGCATTCTACCTAGAAGGGGAAAGCAAAATTATCTTTGTGACCAAAATGGTGACACATAATTACTCACTCACAAAAAAAAAAAAAAAAAATCACTAACACTACAGCATTTTCAAAAGCACATTTTCCCAGTCATGATATCTATCTTGAAGAGTATAATTTAATGAAGAATATTCTGTCATCCTTTGAAGTTTAACTGAATATGCAAGTAACCAAAAACCAAGCTTCCAGTAGAAGGTAAGTACCAAATTTCTTATGAACTTATTTTTAAAGCTTCTGCTTAACTCAGGTATGTTTCTTTGCAATTCAATGTGAATAAGAAATCTTTTTTTTTTTTGTCTTGAATGATGTAATCCTTATCAAAGTGTAGGTGCATAAAGTATGGATGGAGGATGAAGGATTACAAGAAGTCACTAAAAGGCAATTTTTTTTTTTTTTTTTTCTTTTTGAGATGGAGTTTCCCTCTTATTGCCCAGGCTGGAGTGCAATGACACAACCTTGACTCACCGCAAGCTCCATCTCCTGGGTTCAAGCGATTCTCCTGCCTCAGCCTCCCGAGTATACTATTTTTAAAACTTTGAATGTAAATTGATTATAGCTTTTGAGAAATTAGTAAGATGAAGAAAGCAAAGATGTAGTTTAGAACAACTAATTTACAACTGAGCTGAGAAGGATTGAGTATCTTACTTTAAGTTTGTATGCTATTAATTTGTGTAAGGAATTAATTGTAACTATTTCATGAATAGTATCTTCTTTGCCTTTTAATTCTATTTGTTTTCTTGATAATGTTTATATTATTGCCTATGTTGACAGCAATCTTGGACCAATTGGGCAAAGTTTAACAGCCATAGATATTTAAAGGATCCACAACATTGTCACTGTATTTCATTGGCAGAAATCCTACAAATGCTCACCCTAAATGATCAAATGCTATTTTGGCAGAATGCTGGGAAGGTAGAAATTTACAGGCTCATTTTAGAGTAAAGATTTAGAATCAATCTGTTGAAATGGATACAAAATTTATAGTTCAAATACTGTAATTATTTCAAAAGTTTATAAGGGCGACTTTTTACTGACCCTATTGTAAAATTAGTTTCATAATATCATAATGGTATTGACTATATGAGAAAATAATTTAGACAAAGCTCCCATATATACCTAAAAAATGCCCAAAGGCAACTCATTTGGCAGTGTGTTATCTTCCACTTAATTACTCAATAAGTTGCATTCATTGTTTACAATGTGTCAACACTGTAGTAAACATGCTAGGTGTATTCACTAATTTAGTTTTTTAAAAAGCCCTGTGAAGTATGGATTGATATCAAACCTATTTCAATTGGACTACTAGAGCCTAGCAAAGTAAAATAACATGTCCAAGGAAATACAGCTAGAAAGGATGAAGCCAAGATAAAAACCTATTTATTTTGACTCCAGAGTTCACTCAACTGACCTGCTAAATTGTAATTCAAACATTCAAAAACTTAGTTAATTTTCTACATTTGGAAAAAAAAATTTTCTTTTCTCATTGAACTACTACAAACTTTGTAGGATATTAAACCATGTGTAAAAATGGGCATATTAAAATATTTCATAAGGTGATTTCTGCCTGCAGATAGTTACACAAGCACTGAGGAGTAAACATCTTTTTTTTAAGATTAAAAAGGAACTAGAATTTTAATAGACAGATTGATAAGGAGGATACTTCAAAGTAGACAAAGTCAAGACTATAGGAGGAAAAATCGTAGAGAATATTCGTGGGGGAATAAGAAGACTTAATGTTTCTGGAAAGAGGACGATATGCTGAGTAGTGATAAGAGATAAAGCTTTTAAAGGGGGTTGGGTTCAAATCATAAAGATCTTGAAAGCAAGTTTAGAAAACAGGGACTTTGTTTCTTCGAGAACAGAAAATATGGCTAATTTTAATAGGACAGTGACAAACATAGATTAAATGTGCGATTTGTTTTTTATTTTTTGATTGCTTTTTTTATTTATTTTTTTATTTTTATTTTATTTATTTTTATTTTATTTATTTTTTTATTTTTTGATTTATTTTTTATTATTTGATTGCTTCTTTGTAGAATGAAGTCTGTGAAGAATTTTAAGTTGAGAAAAATGGCTTAGTTTGGTTCCAAACACTTTATTGTAAAATAATAAAAATAATAATGTCGATATTATTGTCTGAAAAAGTTTGGATTTTAAAAAGTAGAAATTTGGCTGTATAGAAATTTCCATTTCTGAATGTTCAAATTGTTTTAACACATCTTAGGATTACTGACTAAGGTAGAATATACATAGGAGGATGAGTATTGCTGACTAATTCATCAGAAAATTTAGTAATTTTCATGAATGTCCAGTGTTTGTAGTATCTTTTCACACTTCATAGAAAGCACATTAAGAATGATATGCCTCTGAATCTGCACTGATTTAGCCAATAAGGAAGAACTTTTTGAGAGTATTAATGTACTGCAAAGTTTTTTATAGTTATGAGGTATTTTTACATCATTAATCATAATCTCATTCATTTTTAATATCTAGATTTAGGCAAATTCATAAATATATTCTATAGCTAATGCTACATTATATTGTATGCATTTCATTTCTAAGAATAAAATTAAAATTCTATTTTATATAAATTAGTAATATAAATTCTTTTGACTAATGTTGATATTCACAGCTTCTGTCAATTGCTCTCATTCTTAAAATTATTTATTTGTTAGGAGACAGAGTCCTATAAGTTTAATCACTGTCCTCAATACTTAGTATTGGGCAGTTGAGCTGGTAATTGCAAATCCTCTATGTAAGAATATTCTTAATTTTCCCAAGCAGTAGCTATTAAAGTTCTTACTATCCCATCAACAACTTCCAAATTTAAAGTCCACAAAAATTGGGTCTCCAAATACACAATCAAGAACTCTTCAGGAATATAGGGTTAAACAGAGACTGTCTTGAAAAGATCTCACATGTGAATTTGCACTATTTGATATAAGTTTTCATGCCTGTAGCTCAATGTCTCTAGGTTAGGTGTCTCTCCTCTGTCCTCCTAGCCACTTTGTACTATTTTTACACTCGGAACAGTCTGTCTATCTGCTTGTCTCTAAAGCAATGGTTTAAACAGTCACTTTAGAGACAAATGGAGGCAACTGAAGGGAGTTTGTTTTAGTTTTAATATTCCAGATGCTAAATATAGCACCTGAAACTCAACCTGTATATGCTGAATGGATGAGTGAGATGACTGCCTGGTTGAAAAACAAGGACAGATGAGAAATGCAGGGTCAATAAAGCTGGAAGTAATGCATTTTTAAATACACTTTAGTTTCAACAGGAGTAACAGGAAAGCCAGAGACTACATTATTAGTTAGTGACGAATGTTATTGCTGAAACAATATTTCCTTCATCTTATGACACTGCTTCACTGAAGTTTTCTATGAAATCTGTGTTCTAGCTGCATTGCCTTTGGCTAGAAATGTGCAGTGAAGAGAGATTATAAACAGCTTTGTACTTAACCTTTTGGTTGCTGCTTCAGCCTTCACCCCAGACTGAAGACCCCCCAGTTCTCCAGGACCTCCATGTGCTCAAAAGCCTCAAGGTTTATTCATAAACACTATTTCAATTTCCCAAGGTTAAGGTATACTTAGGTATCAGACAGTGCTGGGGAATATACGGAACTTAACATAGGAGTATATTTCTAGGTAAGTCTCTGGGAGAATTAAGACAGCACCTGCCCATGTGAAGTATGTAATTTAAAAAAGACATGAAAATACATAAATCAGATCACTAATACTGGGAATAAAGGTGGCAAGATTGAAGTGCTATTGGACCTAAAGACAGAGGGATGTAATCCAACATTTATTTGACCTTTCACTTCAGCCCATAAAGTTGGCAAAGCTAAACTAAGAAATATAATAAGGCTTTCATCTCAAATCCTACTATACAACCCAAGTTGGCAAAGATTAACTATGTAGGATTGCCTTTTTTCTTTCATTGAGGGCAAAAGGACCTGCAAACCAGGGAGCTTTCCCCGAGGCCTGAAGTAGAGAGCTTCCTCCACCTTAGGTCTTAGGCATCTTGGGGTTGTAACAAGAGATTCTGTACCAACTTGGAAAAAAACCACAAGGAGAGATTTATGCCTGGGGTTTTGTTTCCTAGATTGACTGCCTTTACCTCTTTGATCACTTTAGTCACAAGGAAAATTTAAAAGGAGGACCATCACAACTCTTTTCTCCAGATTACCTGGGTATAGTGAAAGTTCTGCCCACTTTAATTCCTAGGTATAGAGTCAAGCGGTGTATCTTTAAAAGTACCTCATCTAAAACCTAAAGATAATAATATCTGGGCTGTAGAACAATTACAGTTTCAAAGCTAGGTTTAAAAAAAATGTCTTTACTGGGCCCAGTGGCTCACCTTTCTAATCCCAGCGTTTTGGGAGGCTGAGGTTGGTGGATCCCTTAAGCCTGGGAGGTGGAGGTTGCAGTGAGCTGAGATTCTACCACTGCACAGTCACTCACTCCAGCCTGGGTGACAGAGTAAAACCCTTTCTCTGGAAAAAAAAAATGGGAAGATATTGGCTCCTTGGAATTACAAATTTATAAAAACCTAACAACATATTATGTCTAGCCTGTAGAACAAACCACAAGGGTAATGCACATTCTGACAAAAGTTGAAGTGTGAAAATAAAAGGAAAATACTAAAGTTTATTCAATAGTATTTATCTTATGAGACACCTAGATCTATGTAAATGTTGTTATTGATGGTTGAAATATTGCAAAATTATATAATATACTCTTTTTAGAAAAAAATTAAATAATTAGATGAAGCATGGGTTGTTTTATTATAAATGTAAAAGTTATAATGTTAAGTATTTTATGAAATATTATGAAAATCTCTAGGATAGGAATTGTGTCTTCATTTACTTACAGTGACTTACACATAGTGGGGACATTAAATGACTTAATGAATCATTATTTGTGAATAATAAAAATTTGCTATTTTGCATTATAAACCATGTTTCATGACATATTTTACCTAAAAGAAAATTAGAGAGAAAATGGCACCTACTCTATTCCTACTTTACTGTATTAAAGCCCAAGTATGTTTAATCCTGGGTCACCAATTTCTTTCCTATAGCAGTGATAGCTGTTAAGTAATAGCTATCGTGTATACAGTGCCAAGTTTTATGCTACATGCAAAACACATCTTAATTCATTTAATCTTCGTAATAACTATATCTTTTTTTGGAGTTAAGGGCTTTTAAACTGTTTTAATTATATTATAGCCTATGCATTTTTGTGTATTCTCTAACAAGTCTTTGCCTAATCTAAGGTCACAATGTTTGCTATGTTTTGCAGAAACAAGTTTTAAAAAGAAGAAATGCATCAAGAATTCAATGTACTGAATTCCAAGCTTGCTGCAGAACTAAAATATTCTAGAGGGTCTGATATTGATGTAAGTATGGACATATGGAACAACATATACAATTTTGTTCTAAATAGACTAAATAGAACTACATTAATAATTCAGAAATAGTCTCAGACATTCATAGTCAGTTGACCTCCTTTGTTTTCTTCTAGAAGTTTTATTATTCAGGGCTTATATGTTTCAAGTTAATTTTTATATGTGGAATGAGGTTTGGCTTACTTATTTTCCCATATAAATACCAAGTTTATCCAGCACTATTCATTGAAAAGCCTGTCCTATTGCCATTGAAATACCTAGACAATTTTGTTGAAAATCAACTGACTATGAATGAGACTATTTCTGAATTATTAATTTAGTTCTATTTAGCCTATTTAGAACAAAATTGTATATGTTGTTCCATATGTCCGTACTTACATCAATATCAGACCATCTTTTGAAGCAAGCTTGGAATTCAGTACATTGAATTCTTGATACATTTCTTCTTTTTAAAACTTGTTTCTGCAAAACATAGCAAAAACATATTTATAAAATAAATATTTGATAAAACATTTGTATCCAGAATATATAAATAACTCTTAACAACACAACAGTAAAAACTCAAATAATAGTGAGCAAGCAGTTTGAATAGACACTTCACAAAGAGTATGTTGAATGGTCAATAAACAATACAAAGATGCTTGATATCATTAGATTGTATGGAAATGCAAATTAATATGTCAATGAATTATTACTGCAAGCCCACTAACATGGTGAAATAAACAAACAAATAACTACCTAACAACATTAACTACTAGGAAAGACGTGGAACAACTAGAAACCACACATTGCTTTTGGGAATGGAAAATGGTAAAGCTAGTTTGGAAAAGAGTTTGACAATTTCTTATAAAGTTAAACATAGACCAAGGAACTGAGAATTTTACTTTATGTATCTAAGAGAAATAAAAACAAATGTTCAAAGACTTACACTCAGAGGGTAATAGCAATTTTATTCATAACAGCCCCAGACAACTAAGTGAACAGATAAACACATTGTGGTATATTTATACAATAGCATAACACTCAACAATAAAAAGGAATGAACTATTGATACATGCTATATCGTGGTGACTCTCAGAGGCATTGTATTAACAATGCTAGAAGCCAGACGAAAATGCCTAGAAACTAGATATTTCCCTTTCCATTATATTTTAAGAAGGCAAAATTATTATCCAGAAAATGAATCACTATTTGCCAGGGTCTGGATATGGGGAGACAGGGCGCATGAGGGAATGTTTTGGAGTGATGTAAATAAATGTCTGTGTCTTGATTGTGTTGATGGTTACACTACTACATATATTAGTCAAGATTCATCAAACTGTACCCTTTAAAAGAATGACTATTTTATGTGTAAATTGTATATCAACAAACATGTTTTAGAAATCTATATTATTTACTCTTAGAAAAATGTTTCCTACATTATTTCTTCCCCTAGTGAGCTAGTTTAAGTATAACACACACATACTTTTTTTCTATTTTCTTTCCCTCCCACCTCCAATATTTGCCTTTCTCCCCCATAACACTCAACAAGAATATGTGAACTGTGAGAATGGTTGCTACTTTTTCTAAACCTGAATTTTGTAAAAGTCAGCCCCAAATGAAATATCCAATGAAATGAAAACTAGATTCTCCCTGTGTGGGAGATACTTTCCCATATTTTCAAATATCAGGAAGCGTATGCTAGAATCTAGCTTAAATTCTTGCCTAATGTATCTGGAGTTTCCATGTTTCTCTTGTGAAGAGATGGCCCATAGCCACCGACAGTTTACTTGGAGTTTAAGCTGCTTATGGAAAGGGGGAAGGAGACGGAAGGATGAGCAAGTAATTGTGTTTAAAGGCAGCAAATAATCTTAGCTGATTTTACAAACAATACCTTACTATAATATAGCCTCTATCCCTCAAAAAATTCACATATACAATTCCATTCACATACACACTTAAAAGGTTCACGGAGTACATGAATGTCAAGAACACAGAAAATGAGAGAGAACCCTTTTTTCTATAGGAGTAGCAAAGACACTTTTATATCCTTGAAAATACCTTTCTCTAGTGCCTGACTCATTATACAATCAAATGCACTGATAAATAGCAGTGCTTATGATAAGGATAATGACAATTTCTTTTCTCAACTGAGGTAACATTTCAAAATGTAGTTTAATTTTTGGTTACTATTTCCAAAATAGCAATGTAAAAAGAGCATGAATGAGAACATGAGGCAATTTGAGAAACATGACATTAGGAAACGGATGAGAACTCAAATGGCACTTTCAAAGTTGTTGTCTTGCCTTATTTGATTTTCTACAGATGTCATCTGTTCTCAGCAAAATGTACTGCTACCCTGCAAGTAATCGATGTGCCACTGTGTGAATTTGCACTGTCAGAGGCATTCTTTTTTCCTGAGTCTTTACTGATTTTTGTAGAGCAACAAAACGATCTAACCAAGGGCCTACTCTCTTTCAGTAACTACCATTCTATTTGTCCCAGAAATGTTTTTATAAATAATGTTATGAATAAATATTAACAATAATTAGAAGAGAGAAATATTGTTGACCTTAAAAATAGCAGAATGTATATATTTTATGTATGGTAAATACCTTCAACTTCCAAGTATCCTTGAAAATGGTGAACGGATAGTAAGAGATGGCATGAACTGAAATATCACAAATAAGGTATAAATGTTTTAAGTCTAAATATGACAATTTCTTTTCCCATCAAATTTTTCTCAATATTATGAAAAGTAATAACCAATTTGAGCAACTAATCAACAAAAGTAAATCGTTACTAAACATATTGTTACCTCTGATTTAATTTCCTATGAGACTGGTCGTTAGCTAAGATGTGAGTAAAAAATAACAACAAAAGAGTCATGGGGCATTGGAATTTCCACAAAAACAATCAGCTCCAACAGAATAAAACAAGTTACCTCAGCTTGGTCTGCATTTAGGAACCCCTTTAATCTTTGTTGAAAATTCTTCATCCAATTACTAATTTTTCAGTGGAAAATTGGAGCAGCAGGACATAGCTTTTACTAAATCCAAGAGGACTTATTGCCTTATTATATGCCTTGCAGTGACTATTCAGGAATTTGTTGTCATTTTTCAGGGGGTCAATCCTAACTTTTATTTATCTGTTCTTCTCAGCAGATGAAATACTCTTGCTTTGCAGACCAAAGAAATCATCACTTTTGAGCTATATTTTTAAATAAACTCCATAACTGCTCTGTTAATCCTTTAGTTCCCTTATCTCTAATTTGGGGAGAAGTTATAGTATATATTACCTATGTTTTTATTATTATTATTATTGAGACGGAGTCTGGCTCTGTCCCCAGGCTGGAGTGAAGTGGCGCCATCTTGGTTCACTGCAAGCTCCGCCTCCCAGGTTCATTCCGTTCTCCTGCCTCAGCCTCCCAAGTAGTTGGAACTACACTCACCTGCCACCACGCCCGGGTAATTTTTTGTATTTTTAGTAGAGACGGGGTTTCACCGTGTTAGCCAGGATGGTCCCGATCTCCTGACCTCGTGATCTGTCCACCTCGGCCTCCCAATCACCTAATGTTTTTTAAAGTGTTTAATAAAGTAAAAGACATAAAGTGTTTAAAGCAGGCCCTGGGACATCATAAGGGTCAATATGACATAGTGTTATTGCTAATTTTGCATCTCTACTTCCACATTTCTTGACCATCTCAAAAATTCCTCCAAATTTTCATCCATATTCTCTTTCTGCATTGCTGTCTTAGAGAAAGAAGACTCTGTCCTTCTTTCTAAGATCATATTTATCTTAATTAAAAAACTTTTTAAAGTTCTGGTAATTTCATGGTCAAGAACAAATCATCAAGTAGTGGTTGTTTTCCACTGGTTGTTTAAATTTTAATATTTAAATTTAAAATTTTAATATTAAATTAAATTTAATATTTTAAATTCCTTAACCTAGAATCCACCATTTTAATTCTACTCTATTTGTCCAATTTTTTAAATTAATACTTATCCAAAAATCTTCCCAGAATAGACTTTTTTTAAAAAAATTACTTCTCCACCTCAGTACCATTGCTTTTTCATTTCTCTGGAATGCACTTCTTTTGTCTGGTAACCAAAATGTTTCCTTATTCAATATTCAACAAGAATTTGGATTTATTGTGTGACAGGGATAATTACTAATCATTAATAGCAGTGCATTCTTACACATTTCTCAGCCCCCAGGAATTCTGGTGAATTCATGTTACTCATCCTAACCAATGGGTTTTTAGTGAAACATAGAAAAGGTGGTTTGAATTTCCATGTACACTTTATCCAACTATGGGAACCATGGTGGTTTTGTGTTCCTAATGATGCGGCTTCAAGGTGTCTGAATTTACATTAGCCTGAGACCTTGGATAATGGTGGGGAGAAAAACTCCAACCAGCCCACACTGGATATGTATGATGAGCAAAAAATAAACTCTGTAATGTTAAAACAAGGATGAATTGGGGTTTTTGCCAAGCAGAACCTAAACTGCCTTGACCATCCTAGATGCTAGAGACAAAGAAATGAAAAGTAGAATTGTTATTCTTAAGAACCCATAAGGTAGAACCTTGCTGCCTAATATTGTAGTAACAAAGTACATTTAATATATATATTTTTTTTATTATATGTATTTTTTTTTTTTTTAACAGAGTCTTGCTCTGTCTCCCAGGCTGGAATCCAGTGGTGCGATCAGGGCTCACTGCAGCCTCTACCTGCTAGGCTCAAGCGATCCTCCCACCTCAGTCTCTTGGATAGCTGGGACTACAGGTGAGCATCACTATACCCGGCTAATTTTTGTGTTTTTCATAGAGATGGGGTTTCACTATGCTGCCCAGACTGGTCTCAAACTCTTGGGATCAAGTGATCCACTGGCCTCACCCTCCCAAAGTGCTGTATTACACTGTGCCTGGTCAACATTTTAAATTTAAATTAGTTAATATTAAAAAAAAAAAACCTTAAAGTTGAGTTCCTTTGTTACACTAGCCATATTCCAAGCGTTTCATAGCTACACATGTCTAGTAGCTCTCACATTGGACAACGTATGAGTAGTTCCATCTTTAGAGACTATGACTGAACAGCACTGGTCTAGAAGAATCAAGAAGAAAGAAGCACATAATGCTATTGCAATACGGTTTCATAAGTGGTGGTAACAGAGCTGTAGGTATAGAAAAATTATGTTGGTAAATAGAAATTCTCAAAATATTATTTTTAGTATATTTTGAGAAAAATGAGAGGAAATGACATATGGCTCTTTATATTAAAAGTTGTAAAATCAGATTCCAATTTTAGAACTTTATTCAACACATGTATTAGAACAGATATGCAATGATGTACACAGAAATATTTAATATAGCAATTCAGTTTTAATGCTAGATGTCTGGTAGCAATGGCAACAACTATATGCTCATTTATTTGGGCATGGACATATAAATAAATTAGATCCATAGAATAAGATATTATGCCATTTTTAGCATAAAATGAGTTGGGATGTCCTTATGGTTGGGTTTCATGAGGTGAGATAGTCCTACTTGAGAAAGAAAAAAAAAAAAACTACCATCACCACAGTGTATCAGGTAGAGAGGGCTCTAGGTAGCAAGAACAAAGCTAAACTCGAACTATCTGTAAGGTTCTAGATGCTTTGGGGGCTGGATTTCTGTAGTAGAGAAAATCCAAGGATCACTGATGAAGTCCTCCATTTTTAAAACTGTGGTCATTTTTAAAAGTCAGTGAAGTACAGGATGCCAACATTGCCATCTCTAGCAGGAGCAGGAATGTTTGGACACAGTTCAGAGGAACTTTACAAAGGATGTGATCTTGGAGAGCTATCAAAGTTGTGCTCACTGGGGTTTTGAGTTCACAGTGAATGCAATTAGGACACACAATTCTGACTTTCCCACTGAATACAACCAAAAATCCTGGACAATACGCATGAAGCAGCTATTTGAGGACTATGCCAAGTAAATGTTGGCTGCAGTGAACAGGGAACTCAAAGCATTCATGTACTGGTGGCGAGTTTTCTGTTTTTGTCTTGTTTTCTTTTCCTGTTATCTTCAAGTATGGAATCAAAGAGAACCCGAAACCTAGAACTGCATACCAGTTGCACACAGAAATGGTTTCTAAAGGATCCCTCTTTCTGGTCAAAGGAGCAGGAAATCCAGGTCCTATGAAACAGAGAGTGGAGGGATTTCCTGTTTTTATTTGTTATGTTTTCTGTTCCTTTCTGTCTTAGCCTGAGGCTCTAGCAGCTGTGTGTCTATTTTACCTAATAGTTTGTGAGTTCCAGACGGCACACATTCTCTGTCTCTATTGTTGTATGCCTATTATCTATAACGTGCCTGGACATAAAAAGTATCTGTACAAGAAAAGCTAAAACATTAGATAAAAGGTAGAACAGGCCTCATGCACAGGAACATGGAGTGATCAGAAAGACGAAGACATTCAGGATACTTTGGTCTTGGAGAAAAATTACCTAGAAGTGGTAAATAGGATCAATAGGGCAGGTCATTGAAAGTCATTTATCTGACAGGAGAAGTAGAAAATAAAAAAAGACTATATTGGTTAGGAAGAAGAGAAAATTCCAGGGCAAGTTTATATTAAACATAATATCACATTTCATCAACTCTTTAATTTTACAAATATTTGAATAATATTGGTTACAAAAGCATTGATGTCTTATAAGATTTAAACAACCTTCATTTTCTGTACATTACCCTGGAAAGTAATTCTAAAGTAAAGTAAGCATTCACTTTAACCCACAAATATTTATTAAGGGCCATTCTGCAATACTTCATTTTATTTTTAAGAGAAAGGATCTTATTCTGCATTCACACTGGAGTGCAGTGGGGTGATCATAACTCACTGCAGCCTCGAACTCCTGGACTTAAATACTCCTCCCATTTTAGCCTACCAAGTAACTGGGAGTGCACTATGGCCATGCAACACTACCAGGACTTTTGTTTTGTTTTGGTTTTTTTGGTGTTTAGTTTTTAGTAGAGACAGAGTCTCACAGAGTTGCCCAAGCTGGTTTTGAAATCCCAGCTCAAGTGATTCTCTGGCCTTAGCCTCCCAAAGCACTGGGATTACAGACATGAGCCATTGTGCCCAGTCTAAGTGAATTGAATTTAATTTACTAAGTTGAGGGAAGATATTTCTAATATTCAGCCTTGGTAAACTTTTCTAGTACTCACTGTGCACTGAGAACTCTGTGAAGCAACAATGTTCAATGAACAGAAGTTGTTTCCTCTCATGTGGGCAAGGACTTTTGTTTCCATGATTTGCTGTCAGTGTTTTCCTTACATTTTTCTAGCTCATTTCGTTTTTTTTCAGACATCTGTGATTTCAGGGTTTAGGCAATGCAGTAAATTATTTCATACACTCTCTCCTGGACATGTTCCAAGTAAAATGCCCTTATTCTACTATTTTGTACAGTCCATGTAACATCTCATGATTTTATTGGATACATCAATTGTGCAGAGGATTTGATTGTATATGGGCAAACATGACCATACAATTTCTCTAGTTTATCTTCTGTGTAATGTATCCTTTAAACAATCTCATAAATAAACCCAGCCATTTCCCCAGCTTGTCCTCCCTTTACAGACCCACACTGAAAGCAAAATGTGTGAATTTTCTTTTTCACAACAAAATTACTCCACTCTGGAGACTCAATGGACAATTACTTCCCCCTTTGAATTCATTTTGTGCTGTGTTCCTTGCTGCGTAAGTTTACAAAATCTCTTCATTAACCTAGTCTTTAAGTCCAGGAGTTAAATCTAAGCTCCTGAAGCAGTCATACCGGTCCAGACTACTGGCCTTCCCTTGAACTCTCTGGTTCTCAATACATAAGCCCTTATAAAACACTTACAATATTCATCTTGAAAAATCTCGGCTACTGGATGCATGTAGGAAACATATCAATGCAATTGAGTTTTCTGAAAAGCAGAAAATATGCATCCTGAGCAGTAAACTCTTAAAGTTAATTTTGAATAAATGTTATTTAAAAAGTGTTTTGATTTTCCTATGCCTGATTATAAGATACAGTCTTGCACTGCATAACAATGTTTCAGTCAGTATGGACTGCCTATGCTACAGTGGCCCCATAAGCTTATAATGGAGCTGAAAAATTCCTAGCACCTGGTGTTGTCATAGCCAGCCATTGTAACATGATAGCACAATGCATGGCTCATGTGTTTACAATGGTGCTGATGCAGGCAAAGCTACTGCTCTGCCAGTTGTGTAAAAGTATGGCACATATAGTTATGTATAGGACACAATACTTGATAATGATAATAAACTCTTACTAGTTTATGTATTTACTATACTATACTTTTCACCCTTATTCTAGAGTGTACTCCTACTTATAAAAAGTTAAAGCCAGTTGCAGTGGCTCACACCTGTAATCCCAGCACTCTGGGACGCTGAGGTGGGAGGCTAGGAATACAAGTGGAGTGAGCTGTGATCGCACCACTGCATTCCAGCATGGGTGACAAACCAAGATGAGACCCTGTTTCTAAATAATAATACATTTTAAAAAGGAAAAAAATAAAGTTAACTGTAAAACAACATCAGGCAGGTCCTTCAGGATGTACTCCAGAAGGCATTGTTATCACAGGAGATGACAGTACCATGCTTGTTATTGTGCCTGCAGACCTTCCAGTGAGAAAAGATGTGGTGGAGGTGAAAGACAGTGATTTTGATGATCTGAATTCTGTGAAGGCCTAGGCTGATGTGTGTGTTTTAATTTTTAATAATAACAAAATTTAAAAAGTAAAAACTTTAAAATAAAATGTGCTAAAAATAGAATAAAGCTTGTAGAATAAAGAAAGAAAGACAATATTTTTGTCAGCTGTACAATGTGTTTGTGTTTTAAGCTGTTATTACAAGAGTCCAAAAGTTGTTTAAAAGGTTACAAAGTTGGCTGGGTACAGTGGCTCACACCTCTAATCCCAGCACTTTGGGAGGCTGAGGCAGGTGGATCATTTGAGGTCAGGAGTTCAAGACCAGCCTGGCCAGCATGGTGAAACCTCGTCTCTAGTAAAAATACAAAAATTAGCTGGGCGTGGTGGCGGGCACCTGTAATCCCAGCTACTCAAGAGGCTGAGGCAGGAGAATGGCTTAAACCTGAACCCAGGAGGCAGAGTTTGCAGTGATATTGTGCCACTGCACTCCAGCCTCCAGCCTGGGCAATAAAGCAAAGACTCCATCTCAAAAAAAAAAAAAAAAAAAAATTACAAAATTAAAAAGTTTCAATAAGCTAAGCTTAATTTATTATTAAAAAATACATAAATTTAGTGTAGCCTAAGTGTACAGTGTTAATATATCTACAGTAGTATACAATAATGTCCAAGATGCTGATATTCATTCACTACTTGCTTGTTATCTTACTCAGAGCAACTTCCAGTCCTGCAAGCCCCATACATGGTAAGTGCCCTATACAAGTGTGCTGGCAGGTTTAGATATGTTAAGATACATAAACACTTACCATTGTGTTACAATTGCCTACAATATCCAGTACAGTAACATGCTGTACAGGTTTGTAGCCTAGGAGTAATAGGCTAGACCATATAGCCTAGTTATGTAGTAGACTATACCATCTAGGTTTGTCTAAGTACATGCTATGATATTCATACAATAGTGAAATCACCTAAAGACCCATTTATCAGAATGTATCCCCATTTGTTAAGTGATACATATCTAGTAAAATTGGAGGCATCTGGGACACAAGAACAGCATTACTAACATCATTAACAGAAGTGCTCTCATTTTTTTTTTCA
This sequence comes from Colobus angolensis palliatus, assembly GCF_000951035.1. Lineage (NCBI taxonomy): Eukaryota > Metazoa > Chordata > Mammalia > Primates > Cercopithecidae > Colobus > Colobus angolensis. The sequence goes on along the minus strand of NW_012121821.1, from coordinate 11,183,816 downwards.
ATTGGAAAAATCTAGGCAAATCACTTTGAGAGGAATTAAAATTAAGATTGAGATTCCTGGCCTTTACTGTAAATTTACTGAATCAGACTGCCTCAGAAACCAATTAACTATGTATGCTTGATATGGGGTGTAGGAGGGGGATACAGGAAGGTTTGCCCCAACGCAAAATGGTGAATACTAATTTGATTATACAGCTTTTAAAGCTACTTTTTGCAGTGTTCCTGATTTCTCCCTTCCTTTGAGGCTGGCAGCTGTCCTTGCTCACTGCTGCAAGCATACCTGTTAGTAATAGCCATTCCCCTGCTGTCTAATGGGATCATATTCTTTAAATAGATAAATATTGCAAAAAGATCTCTCTTTTTTTGCAAAATTAGAGTAAATATTCTATAAGTATGGACCCAAGGGTCTCTCTTATGCATGTGAAACCAATTTATATAATGGACTGGACACTAGAAATAGCTTTAATTTTTCTCTTTATTACCTTAACCCTTCTCTCTTGAAGTCTCTTTTCTGCCCTGAATGGCATTTCAGAGCTATATGATAATTTGGGGGTCACTTTCAGATATAGAAATGTCTAATTCAATCTGAATCAAAGTTTTAATCTTGCATCCAATATAAGGCATTCACTTCTCACCAGTTTAGTTCAGAGTTAACCCTATGCTATAGAGCCATAGGCCCAGTGGCGAGGAAGGAGTAGGCTGGAGGAATGAGATCTGGTCTGTTATTTCGCAATCTTTGTTCCAAATATCCTTTCTCCCATTCCCACCCCAACAATTTCACCTCTGTGCTTCTCATTTAATTTTGGCTGGTGCCCATATTTTCTGGAACATATTGGCTGTTTCTTTGGAGACCATGAACACTATGTCATTTCTTTTTGTGGGTGATTTAATCTCCAGGAGACTTCACACATCATCCTATTAAGCTCCTACCCTGAGTTCTTTTCCCTAGGAAACAAACCTCTTGGGCATCTCTCAGGGTTTCCTTTTGGCCCACTGCAAAACTTACAAACCCTTGTTCCACAAAACAGGAAAGGACAGGTCTACTCCCACCCCACCCTTACCTTTTCACCTCTCTCCTCACCTTCTATTTCAGGTTTATTCAGCCAGCCTTTGAGTTGAAAGAAGAAGGAGCATCATTCCTGCATTTTTGGAAGAAGGAGGAGGGAAAAATGTGATCAAATCTCTATCTCTAATTAGTTGCTAGCCTGTATATATATATATCTATATCTCACCTGGAGACTGAGAATGGGTATTGATAGTGATCAGATTGACCACCTCTCACTAAGCCCTCTGGAATGTGTAAGCACGTTTCTTTGGAATGCAGATGTGTACTTTTTACCCTTTGCCCTGAGCTTTGTGGCCTCAGTGAGTCCTCATCCCAGACAATAGAAATAGTATCATTTACAAGTATATTGCATGAACTGAGGAGCAATTGCTTTTTAATACCTATTTTAGCTACCCAGAAGCCTTTTTCATTTTGTTTATTCCATACCCAGGTGTATTCTACGTTTTCAAATCTGCAGTAGTGATGTGTTTCTGGTTTTTGATAAGTGTAATGGTGTAGGTTGTGCTGTATCATTTTTTTTCATTGTTTTAGATTTACATATCACATCTCCCCAAGCTGATAAGTGACTCATCAAACTCTTAAAATTTCTTATGTTTTAATGAAATAAATATATATAAAGTCTCTAGCATTATTTAAGGAAGGTACTCAATATAGATGGGTATGTCAACCTAAAGAAAGAAACTGAGGCAAAATTGATACAAGCAGAGAGTTTATTTGGGCCAAAATTCAGAGCAGTAGCCCAACAAACACTTCCAAGTTTCTTTAGAAATGCTGTGAGTTGGGGCAGTTAAAAGCAGATTTTTAAAGACAAAATGAGGAGACACAGCAAGGAGGTATCAGCCTGTTCACATACAAATACCATTTGTTAACAGTGATAAGCTAATAGATGATTGACTGAAGGCTAGAGTGTGTCTTCAAATAGTCATTATCAGTATGTGGTTAGGGTTGTTCCTGGAATTATTCACCTAAGCAGGAAGCGTCAAGGAATTTCAAGGAAGTAACTTTGGCCTCATGTCCCTTCTCTTTGTCCATTTAAATTTAGTTAACCTCTGATTGTCCAATTTTGTTCTCATATTCTTTAATCATATGTGTTTTCCCTGTGATTTCCATGTGAGTGTTTCACTATCTAACAAGGACAGTTTTCAGAAACAATGCATTGGTGTTCCCTATGTTTGAGGAAAGAGTTTGGGATTTGGGGGATAAATTTAAAGGCTGCTAACTATTCACTAGATATTAAATTTTGGGAAAAATCCTTAACATATTTCAACCTGTCCATTTTTTTAAAGGATAAAATCTATTTTGCGTGTTTGTGAGAATTAAATGATGCAATGAAGATAAATTTTCTGGAACACGGTAGGAGAAAGATTCACACGCTAGTACCTTTTACTTACCCTTCAATTATTCATCACTTATTTAAGGTATTCCACTCTGAGTGTTTTTCTTTAAAATTATGATGGAGGGTGATTTCTTGTTCTCAGAACAATCTTTCAGAATTTGTATAGCAAAACCTACAAATCAATTGCATTAGCTATTCTTTGCTCTTTTGTATTATATTACACTGAAAGTCCTTAGAGAACTATAAAAAATATATGCATTTGCCAGAGGCAGTATTGTTGCTTTTTCTAATTCCTTCTGAATTCTATGAAGTAATTAATCTGAGCCTGGTGCCCTGTCAACTTCAATAATCTTGACGACCTTATTACACTCTCCAGCAGAGAGATAAGTATTAAGTGAGCACCTGAGGGAATTAGATTCTACTGTCATCATTACCAGCCAATGTTTTTAGAAACCATTTCATCCTTTTGTGTATATGAGAAATTATATATTAAACTGAGAATGAATAGAACTGTTGTGTTTGCCAGCTCATTCTTACAACTGGGGGCAGAGTGGAGGAGGAGAGGTAGTGAGGATTCTAATAAGGAGGAAGAAAATTAAACTACATCTGTGTAGGTAAAACTGAGAGTCTATTTTCATTATTAAAGCTGTTTGTCATTGCAACAGCCACCGGTTGTTGTCTTAGGGAAGTATTGTACGTGACTGCAGTTTTAGAAAACATTTTTTCAATTTTGCTTTGCTGCTTTTGACTTGATTGCTAGGATGGTACTGTGATTGTGTACCTGAATAATAATACATTTTGGCATTCAGATTTCAACAGTGAAGAGAAAGGATGAGAAAGATAATGGTGATGGCTTAAGCCCATGCTAAATTTATGCAAAAATGTGGTTAGCCAAATGATGAACAGATGCAGCTGAGTATTTTCATCATTTTTGTTAAATATCCTGCAAATGATTCTGGCTAGTTATACAGGAAAATTGCATCAAAATGAAGTGTGTACATGAGTAAAATATTAATGACTGAGCTCCATTCAATGGGCTATAGATAATGCAGCTGTTTTTAGCCTCCAGCTGTGGAAACATAACTTACTTTTACCGAGGAAAAATCAGCTTTCCCATTTTGTTTTATTTCAATCTCATTTCCTATTTATTCACTTTTATTTCTTAGTTTTCTGACATTTCTTTCTTTAACGGGTGTCTCCAACATAGCTATAGTCTTTTCTAAGTAATAGAAATAAAAAAATCAGTATTTATAATCTTTATTTAGATTTCTGATAATGTGTGTCACTCCTGAGTAGTGGGCACGTTGGAGAGAAGCCTATTGGTAATCTGCAGTAACATTTATAATGGGAAGCCATATATCTTAGCCTTCTTAGTTACAAAAGACCAGAAGTAAACTGGATAAACAAGGTCTGCCCCCCACCCACCATTTCCCAAACATGGATGATAGTGATTAAATCAAGATCAATCATTTTAAAGGGATGGATAAACAAAGACATACTGGTAGTAGGACAGGATATGGGATAGGCAAAAAGCTAGAAATATACAAAGAAGGTATTAAGTAAAATCTGTCAAGCAGAAGCAGTTGCAAATGAAAGGAAAACACTGGAGGAGCAAAAAAAGAAGAGAGACGAATGAGTTATTAATTGTCATAAGAGCATAGACATATGTAGCCAGAGATTATGCAAAGATCATTTCATATGCCATCTCATTCAATTATCACAGCAATCCTACAAGTATTATAAGATCCTTCCAAATCCTACAGACGTGGAAAACTAAAGTACAGGGAGATAAAGAAACTTGCCCAAGATCACATAGCAAGTTGCATCCAGCAGTTTGGCTCCAGAGTCCACACTCTTAAGCACTGTGTTACTGTGTTGCCTTTAGAACCAATTGTAGTAGTAGAAAAAAGTTGAAAAGTAATTAAGTCATTAATATAGCAGAAATGGAGACTAAGGAACAGTTACTTTAATTGAGATCAGTTCTATTTCACAAGATCTTCTAAAACCTCAAACTATATTCTAAGCTAAAAAGTTTAGTCCACATTATGAAACTCACTTTTTCTCCTATGAGATCTGCTGTTTGGCTATGAGGCCTTCAGTACCCATACTCATTGAACTATCATATGAATAATATGTAAAGAGACCTGAAAAAATGGAAATGAGATTGGAAGGTGTGAGCACAAAGTGGGACGGGCAGAGACGTTCATGAGAGTAAATGACCTGAAATAGGAATGACTCTGGCATATTTTAGTCTTAGCAACAAGGCTAGTTTAGCTCTATTATGACAGAATTTTCTCTGTACTATTTCAAATCCCTTAATGTTTGGAACACTGAGAGTGACTGATACATAACAAGGGCTCAGTAACCACTTACTGAATGAATAAATGAATTCAAAAATGCATGAAAGTAAACTGCAAAAATATTTGGACACTAGTCATTGGTGAACAGAAGTCAAATATTACCAACAGGCCATAAGAGGAGAGGAAAGACAGCTTAAGCATTTCCAGTGAAAAAACATCCTCTAATACACTAATCTGTTCTTGATTAGCCCTGCTTATTTGTTCTTTTTCTTTTTTTTTTTTAACCCAGTAGTCCCTCATGCTGTTTACTTGGCTTCAGAGACCTTGTGTTTTTCCAAACAAACATACTCTTAGCTAAAGAGGCCTTTTTTTAACTTTTCATGAATGAGGAATAATGCCAATATTTGACAACTTTATTTCATTAGGCTGTTCATTCATGTATAGTTACTAGAATCATTTATTTCTAAACATATACTGGATTGATAGCTAAGTCAAAATCAAATTATTGCCAAATCGGCTACATACACATTTTAATATCTGTGATTCTCATGACCAACTCTACGGACATGCTCTTTGGCCAATTCAAGCCTAATAAGTTAGATAAATAATCTGTAATCAATATAAACTGCAATTACACATAATTGTATTCTCTATGCTATTAGAACTAACAAATACATTCAAAATTTTCAAACAAAACACTTGGTAGTTACTTTTTCTCCTATTTTAATGGTTTTACATCAATGCACTAATTGTGGATTTACATTATTCAATCATATACTAGATGTTACCTGGTATTCTCCTATTCTGAATTCTGCTGGGATTAAAGATGTTGATTGCACAAAATGTGGTTTTAAAAAGTTTAGTTTTTATTCACTCTTATTTTTTACTGCAATCAATGAACATTAACCATAATTCTTTATTTTTTATTTATTTATTTATTTATTTATTTTTGTGAGATGGAACCTTGCCCTGTCACCAGGTTGGAGTGTAGTGGCATGGTCTCGGCTCACTGCAAGCTCCGCCTCCCAGATTCAAGTGATTCCCCTGACTCAGCCTCCTGAGTAGCTAGGACTACAGGTGCACACCACCATGCCCAGCTAATTTTTTGTAGTTTAGTAGAGACGGGTTTCACCATGTTGGCCAGGATGGTCTCAATTTCCTGACCTTGTGATCTGCCCGCCTGGGCCTCCCAAAGTGCTGGGATTACAGGTGTGAGCCACCAAACCTGGCCAACATTACCCATAATTCTGTGAGAACTTGGCAGTATCTATCTGAGTTTTAGGCATCAGCTTGTAATGACAATAGACCCTCCCTTCAGACGTTATACGCCATAAACCAAATCTCTTTGCTTCAATTTATAGTTCTATTTGTTTTCTAGAACTGCCAAAACAAAATAACAGACACTAAGTGGCCTAAATAACAGAAATTTACTTTCTTACAGTTTTGAAGGATGGAAGTCCGTGGTCAAAATCTCAGTAGGTTTGACTTTCCTGAAGCTTCTCTCCTTGTTTGCAGATGACCACCTTCTCTCTGTCCTCACGTGTTCATCCCTCTGTCAAGTTGTCTGTATCTTAAATCTCCTCTTCTTATAAAGACAACAGTAATACTGGATTAGATCTTACCCAAATGACCTCATTTTACCTTAATTATCTCCAAATGTCTTATCTCCAAATAGTCACATTCTGAGGCATGGGAAGTTAGTACATCAAAATAAGAATTTTGAAGGAATACAGTATAGCCCATAGCAGTATTTCCTCATGTCACAACCCCTAGAATCTTGATAGCCCTACTATAGTAAGTATACCCAGACATATTTACCTCAAACTCAAATCAGGGGCCGTGGTACAAACAGGTGACTCTGGTAGTTTGAAGGACAGATAAAGTGAGGATATCTACCATGAGTGGTTTTGCTACTTCAGAGGACAGACAGATAGTTTTTATAAAGCCATTATACATGTGTATAATTTATGTGTATGAATGTGTGTGTACTTTTTAATCTATACAAACACCATAAAAATTGCTTTTAAAATTCCATTACACACATGAAAATTCTAAGACTCAGAAAAACTATCTAACATTTGTAAGATGGCAAGATTACAGATGGTAGAGCTGAGATTAAAATCCAGATCTCTATAATTTTAAAGTCCATACACTGTTGCCATTGCCTAGTGTAATTTTATTTTATTTTGTTTTATTTTATTTTAAGACAGAGTCTTGCTCTGTTGCAAGGTTGGAGTGCGGTGATATGATCTTGGCTGACTGCAACCTCCACTTCCCAGGTTCAAGTGATTCTCCTGCCTCAGCCTCATGAGTCGCTGGACTGTAGGCATGCATCACCACATCCAGCTAATTTTTGTATTTTTAGTAGAGGTAGGGTTTCACCATGTTGGCCAGGATGGTCTCGATCTCTTAACCTCATGATCCACCTACCTCGGCCTCCCAAAGTGCTGGCATTACAGGCATGAGCCACCTCGCCCTGCCTATTGTAGTTTATATAATGTCTGGATTAGATGTATAAAAGCTTATTAGAAAATTATTAAATAAGACTCACTGAAATGTTATTTTCTTCTCGTGTATTTCTAGGTAATAACAGTACTTTTAATTAAATGTATGGAATTGACACATACTGAGAACTTAAGTGTAAGCTACTTGAGAGTCAAAAGTGTTTATAATACCTGAAATTTCTCCAAGATGGTAGCGACTGTGCTTACTATGTGATTAGTCCATTTTCACACTGCTATAAAGCACCACCTGAGACAGGGTAATTTACAAAGAAAGAAGTTTAATTGACTCACAGTTCTGCATAGCTAAGGAGGCCTCAGGAAACTTACAATCATAGCAGAAGGGGGAGGGGAAGCAAGGTTCATCTTACATAGCAGGAGAGAGAGAGAGCAAAAGGAAGTGCATGCTTTTAAACCATTAGATCTTATGATAAATCATTCACTATCATGAGAACAGCATGCAGAAACCACCCCCATGATCCAATCACCTCCCACAAGGTCCGTCCCTCAACATGTGGGGGTTACAATTTGAGATGAGATTTGGGTGGGGACGCAAAGCCAAACCGTATCACTATGGATGGTAGTATCAGGGTGCACATGCATCTTAAAGCTGTGCTAGTTTAGAACCATTCAATCTGTATCATAAAATTTGTATCCATTTACCTCTAAGTTACATCTGGCAAAAAAGAGCCAGATAGTTTTCTAAAAAATTATACGTATATTTGTAATAATTTGGCATACGAAAATGATGTTGGGGCCTATAAGAGAAATCTCAGGGGAAGAGACAGTCGTCTATAGTGCAATAGAAATAGAACCAGAAGCTGTCAGGTTGCCAGTATAAAGAGACATGCAATATTTATCGAGATGCCATAAATAACTAACTGTTGTTTTAGCTAGAACCCCAGATCAGATCAACAGTCACTGGGACATATTCTAAGAAATGCTCATAAGATGACTCAAATTGAGAAGTTTAAAATGCCCTTTATTTGAGTAAAGATATTTATAGCATCAGAGATATGTTTAACAATAGTTCTGTATTCTGATTATGCTTACAGACCGGAATAGCCAAATAAAATCATATGCTACACAGTTCTTTTAGTCTATGTTGTACAGCTGACCATAGAATAAAACAAGAATTAGGGGTGCACTCAACCAGTGTAGTAAAAAATCTGCGTATAACCTTTGTCTCCCCCAAAATTTAACTGCTAATAGCCTACTGTTGACTAGAAGCCTTACTGATAACATAGTTAACACATATTTTAGATGTTACATGTATTTCATATAGTATTATTACAGTAAACTAGATAAAATTAAAAGTAAGAAAATTATAAGGAAGAGAAAATTTATTTACTTTTCATTAAGTAGAAGTGGATCATCCTAAAGGTCTTCAACCTCATCATCTTCATTCTGAGTAGTCTGAGGAATAGAAAGAACATGATGGATTGGGTCTTGGTGTGTCGGGGTGGCAGAGGTAGAAGTGGTGGAGGAAATGGAACAGGAGGCAGAAGAGGCAGATACACTTAATGTAAACTTGTTGAAATACATTATAATTTCTGTCTGACTTTTTCCCTTCTCTAAAAATATCTCTATATTACTTCTTCTACCATTTGTTTTAGCTTCAGTGCCTATAACATGGAAAGATTTGTGTTGCAAAACAAGTAAAAAGCAGTCATATAATTGAGACTCTTCTGTGAGACTAATGTAATTTGTTTTCTGACACTGTTTCTTCTATATCTTCCTTATCATCTGTCACTGGTCCTAAGCATTCGTGTCCATCAAGTCATCCTCTGTTCATTCCTCTGCTGTGATGCCTACTAACTCTTGAATTTCTCCAGGATTCATATCTTGAAACTATCCCCCAACATCTTTTTTGCCATATCCAAAATCTCTTTCATTATTTCCTTGATTGGCCTCGTTGTAAAGCCTGTGAAGTCATGCACAACATCTGAATTCAGTTTTCTTTAGAAGGAATTTATTGTTTGGGGCATGATAGGCTTTGCTACTTTTTCTATAACAATGATGACATCTTCAATGGTACAATCTTTCCAGAGTTTCATGAGGTTTGCTCTCCTGGGATTCTCTTCCTCAGAAGTGACAATCTGTTTTACAGAGTATCATTTGTAATGACCTTTAAAGGTTCTATGACTCCCTAATCTAGAGGCTGAATTAGAAACTGTGTTTGGGAGCAAACAGACCACTTTGACACCTCCAGTGTTGAACTCTTAGGATTTTGTGTGGCCATGGGCATTGCCCCATACAAAATAAGTTTAAAAAGCAGTCCCTTACTGGCAAGGTAAGGGACTTCAGAGAGAAAGCAGCCATAGAACCAATGTAGAAAAAGGATTCTCTTTGTCCATGTCTTCCTTTTGTACAACTGATAGGCTGGCAGGTGGTGTTTATTATTTTCCTTCAACAATGGGTGCTTAGCAGCTTTACAAATAAGGGCAATTCTGATCATCAACCTGAAGCATTTTCACAAAATAGTAGAGTTAGCCTCTTCCTTTCTGTCTTAAATCCTTGTGCCTTCTCTTTCTTACTAATAAATGCCCTTTATGGCATGGTTTTCTAGAATGGGGCACTTTTGTCAGCAGAAACTGCTTCTCCTCTTATCTTGACATTTTTTACAGTAAAACCTCTTTTTTAGGTTATCAAACCACCCTTAGCTGGCGTTACATTCTCCAGTTTTAGATCCGTTACCTTCCTTTAGCTTTGAGTTGTCGTAGAATGATCTCACTTTTTCTCAAACCAAATCATATGTATAGGTATACTTTTCTTATAGCAACCCTGTACCCACATAAAAGCTACATTTTCAATGCACAATAGACATTTCACAAACAGTGCATGGTTTTTGCACCTGCTGGAATAGCTGCAGCAATAACTTCACTAGTTTTCTTTTCATTTTTAACAATAGTACTTATTCTGAATTTATTTATCTTGAAGTGATGGGCAACTGCAGATGTATATCTCAAGCAACAGCACATATCAAGCAATTTAACTTTTTTTGTAAGGTCGTTACTTTACTTTACCTCTTGGGGGCACTTCTCACGTTACTAGTTGCATTTCTTGTGTTTCCCATGATATTTTTCAGGATTTGTTGTATTGCACTAGACACAGTAAAAAACACATAAGAACTTCCAAAGATCACTTTCCACTGTGATGCAATTTACTTGAGAGACAAAACAGCTCATGCGGAGATGATTAGCATCACACAGCATTTTTAAGTAGGTACTAGCAATACCTGAGGTCACCACAATAGCAACAAGAAATAGCTACAAAATTATTACAGTAGTGCATTATGTACTACAGTTAATTTTATGCAGTTGTGATTTAATACTACATCTTTATATGTATTTATATTTCTTGCTACTACACTAAGAATGGCACCATGTAGGGTCTTCTAAGCATTTGTGTGCATAAGTTTTGACAAATTTTAACTTTTTTATAATAGATTTCTGTATACTTTATGGTAGTAAATGACAAAATAGACTGATATGTCTATTTTATCAGTCTTTTATGCATTCAGTACATACCTTTTTCTTCGTGTTTTCAATATTTCTAGTCTTCATGGTTTATCTGCAAGTTTTCTTAAAAATCATCACAAATCTCAAAAAAGTTTTCCAATACATTTATTTTTTTAAATGTATGCATAAGTGGTCCTACAGTTCAAACATGTTTTCAAGAGTCGATACAGAAATACAAATGTAAATATACAAATATAAATATACAATTGTAAATGTAAATACATATATAAATATATACACAAATATAAATATAAAGTATAATTCTGATAACTGACAGAAGCATGTGAAGACTGAAGGCAGGAAGGCTGAATTTTTTCATTAAATACAAAGTGATGGGACAATAAATTATTTACAAGTTAATGGATATTCTGTATTATAAATCATGGTATAACAAAAAATATCCTATGTATTAAGTCTTGAATGAGATGTTTGAATCTCATGATATTTATATCCAAAGGTTTTCCTTAATTGAAATCTTAGCATAAAAGGGTAAATTGAGTTTATTAACAGAATAAAAAGTACAAGACAATAAAAGTGCAAAAAATATATAAATAAAATATTTTTGAAAGTTATTTTTACTTGCCCTTGGGGTTATCATAACTGCAACATTTATAATTACAAAAAAAGTACAATAAATATTATGTAATATTTAACTGGATTGAGTATACTGTATATGTAGGGCATATTTCCTAGCTTTCCAAAATGTTATTTTTCACATATACATATTTTGTCAGAAAAGATAAGTTAAAAGTTTCTAGTTATAGATATTTAGTTTACTCTCTGTTATCAAAATGTCATTTTTCACAAAGATTGGCCAGTTACTTTCCATGTTGCTAAGTGGAATTGAAATGGATTATTAATTAAAGGAAGCATTATAGACTAGCCTCATTTTATCCATAGTTTTGCTTCCCATAGTTTCAGTTAGCTGTGGTCAACTGCAGTCCAAAAATAGATGCATATAATTCAACAAGATATTTTGAGACAGACAACATTCACATAACTTTTATTATACTATGCTGTTATGGTGGTTCTACTTTGTAATCATTTATTTTTGTTAATCTCTTACTATGCCTAATTACTAAGTTAAACTGTATCATATGTATGTAAGCATAGGAAAAAACATAGTGTATATAGGATTCAATATTCTTCATGGTTTTGGGCATCACCTACCTGGCTGTGCTGGAACTTACCTCCCACAGATAAGAGGGGATTACTGTACAACACAAGTTGATAGAGAAAAAAAGAGGAAGCAGGCAAGAAAGAAACTACATACGTAATGGTTTTCTTTTCCATATTTTAAAAATGTGCCTGGACAAAAAAAATTATGATAAAAGAGACAGCCAAATTGTTATATTCTGCCAAAGTTTAGTATTATTTTGAACCAGGCACTGAGAATAGCATAGATATTGGCAACCTTGTAGCAATAGTGAAATAGGCCTTCAGAATAAGCAAAGTACATAATTAAGAAAAAGTTATGATAAACCTGTGATTCTTGAGCAAACTTTCTTTAACATAAGCTGTGTTACTTCACGTGTCATGCAGTACAAAGGAGAGACAGGGTGGAGAAGTTTTAGAAAGTTTTTGACTATGAAATAAATGTTATTGATAACTGCATGTAAATTTAAAAGAATTTCAGAGAGTGACTATTGATTTTACTCTTAAAATATTCTTAAAAAGGACACATAAATGTGTAAGTATAATTATAAAACTTGGTTATATTTTAGTGGAGGATATTTTACCTTTCTCAAAGAATGCTAGATGACCTTTCTACGACCCATTGCAGTACTTGGATACGTGGTTTAGTTACCAAAAAGACAAAGAAATAACAAATGACAGAGAAGTAACTTTTTTCTAGAAAATATAATTGACATGTATCCTTTGAGTGTAATTAAAATTCACTATCATAACATTACATTAAACAGAGGATAATTTATGAATGATCCACAACATCTCTTTGTTGAAAATACCAGTGAACTTTCGGTTTGTGTGCAATATTCATGTGCACTGACTGGTCTGAGACAAATTGAATAAAACACATTGATGTTTTAAAAGCCTCGTGTATTTCTGAACTTAATTAGTTTTGACAACATCACTGTGAAGGTACTGTGGTAGAAATTATTAGCCCTTTTTAAGATGTGAGAAAAATCGAATCTGAGAGATGATTTTGCCAAACATCACAAGACTTTTGCAGTAGAACTGGTAGAGCCATCTATTTCTTTTTTTTCTAGTCTGGGGCTTTAACTTAATTCCCAAAGTTTACTTAAAAATCATCTAATAAATTGGTTTGTTCCCTCTGTGTGATTGCACTTGAATTCTTTTTTAGATCAAAGGGCCCTTTCATTAAATGATGCTCAGAAGCGATTTTACTGATTCTCTAGCTGAACTGCTCAGTAATTGGTTGACCTGTAGGAAAACCATAGAATTAAAAACAAAGAACAAAATCATTGGGGAAGAGTGGGTGGCTTTTAAAATTATAGCTTAAGTGATTTATAGGCTGGTTGTTATTTTCTTAATAAATGAACTGTCTTTGTTCTCAAATCCAAAAATGACATTTCCAATGCATGAAGTATTTTGAAAAGTTATTGTTAAAAAAATACTATTCAGTCATGACATTTATCAACCCTATTAAATTATCTACTGCTCTAAATAGACCTGAAATTTGACCACTATTTTTTGGTTGCTGAAAGAAATTAATCAAGATTCTAATTTTTATGCAGTTTCCATGATGGCAAAAACAGGCAATCTACAGATATCTCTCTATCTACAGATAGAGAGATAGAGAGATAGATAGAGAGATGATAGAGATACAGACAGAGATAGAGATAGAGATAGGGATGTCTATATCTACCCTCTTAGTTCTATCACTCTGGAGAACCCTCGCTAATACATATTCCATATATTACTGGTAGGATGTTCCTCTGAATGAGAATACAAGTCACAAACCAACATTCCTAAATATCAGATGTTGACTTGCTTTGATGAAAATAGTTCTAAGACTGCAGTTCCATGGATAATGTTGTATTTTCATAGGAATGAACTAAACACCCTGGAAAAACTCCACAATTTGTGAGATAGGGCTTTTTGTGGATTATTAATTTGATACTCAGAGTGAACTTGCACAACCCTCCACCCAAGTTTTATCTCACAGTTTACTCTCCCTGAAGACCAGGCAAGAGCAAACAAGGGGGATGAAAACCTTGGGAACACCACCTTCAGCTTCATAATATCCTAGTATCAGGGCATTTTAGGAGTAGAAGAGTGAAGGGAATGCAAAGTCAGTAAAGGGGTGTGGCAAGAAGAAATCTAAGACAGCCTCTAGATTTCCCACCTCTATTATACACACCCTATATGACCAACCTTATGGATGTGTGTGTGTGTGTGTGGTGGTGGTGGTGGTGGTAAGCAGAGGAAGAAGCTGTGATTATGATGAGATATAACTCCTGTAATATGTTACTTTTTAATTTGAGTTCATCAAAACAGAGCTTTCCCAGTGTGAGTCTAACTTAATCATGAGAGTCCTTAACAGTTAGTGAAGCATGAGAGATTCTTTCCTCTTGACTATAGATTCCATATTGTGAGGAGGTGATACATGGCAAGGACTGGAGGGTAGCCTGCAGAAGCCGAGGGAAGTCCCTAGTTGATAACTAGTCAGAAAACAGGGATCTCAAGCATACAACACTAGAGAGATACATTCTGCAAACAGCCAGTGAGCTTAGAAGAGAATCTAGTGCTCCAAATGAGACAGCATCTCTGGCTGACAGGTTAATTTCTGCCTGGTGAGACCCTGAGTGGAAGAAGGTATTAATCTATGATACCTGGACTCATGATTCACAGAAATTATGAAATAATAAACTTGTGTTGTTTAAAGCTGCTAAGTGTGTAGTGATTTGTTATGTAGCATAGAAAAATTGGTTCAATGGATGAATCAAATCTATGTGACCTTATTACGTAAGTTACTTAACCTATTTGTACCTAAGCTCCTTCATTTATAAAATGAAATAGTATTGGCCTCACAAAGATATTGTGGTTTCACTGTCATAATTGAGATAAAAGTTATTGTTCCTCAGAACGTATATGTATCACTCAAAATGATATAAAAATGATTACATGAAATTTTAGGTATCATTTGTATTCCTGGCACAATGTCACACATAAATAGATATACATAATTTTTTTAAATTTCTCACACTTCCATGAGAGGTGCAAAGAAGGTACTGAGTAGACCTTCTGTGCACATGTCAGTGAGAGGAACTACAGAACCCATAAGGAATTCAATGAAGTAGGAGAACATTGTTTTCCCTTTTTTTTGTGTGTGTACTAAACTGTAGATGATAATGATGATCATATTTACCACAAGAAAATGAAATTTTCTATGTTTTTTGTTAACAATTGCTGATTACCAGTTAAAGGTATTTACTCTGATGTTTATCATTACTACCCAAAACTAACCAAACCCTAAATTGTAGGGTATAGACTCTTGTACTATGTGTAGCTGAATTATT
Organism: Colobus angolensis palliatus; assembly: GCF_000951035.1. Classification (NCBI taxonomy): domain Eukaryota; kingdom Metazoa; phylum Chordata; class Mammalia; order Primates; family Cercopithecidae; genus Colobus; species Colobus angolensis. Next base: position 11,168,591 of record NW_012121821.1, on the reverse strand, counting down.
CAGTTACATAAATTGGCATTAATAAAATAAAATAAAATTGTTAATTGTTCTTTTTCTCCATCCTGAACACAGGAAAGCAGGATGAAATGGAACCGGAGAGATAGAATGCTTGCTGGGAGTTAGGATAGATCAATACAGATGCATAGAGATGAAACAAGATAGACATATCTCATCTAACTTTTCTTCCTCCTCTTTATGTGGGTGGAGGAAGAGTGACTAAGAAGCTGATTTCTTCTAGGGAAGACCCACTTCTCTATTGATATGATAGCATTACCTCTGTCCTGCGTTATTTCAGTTGTCCATAGCTCTAGACTTAGGACATTCCTAACCTTGAAGAGAACTTTATTGAATAGCACCAATCTGTAGTATTTTATGTTTATAAATAACATGAAACTTTTAAGGCCAGAGCATTATTCCTACCCAAGAGCCATGGCTAACTATAAACTGAATTTAGCAAGTCACTCTGAATTACTCCTGCCCATCCTGTGTTTAATGATGCTGGCTGCTAATACTGGTGAGTTGCTGCATGCTAAGTACTGTATAGCATTGTTTATGACTATTGCCACAAAGTTGAAGATTTGGTCCCATATTGCAAACTGCCCAAAATGTTGTCACCTAGTCATGTAGGTGAAGATTGAAGTTCAGCCAATTTTCTCTCACAAGTGCCTCAAATGGAACTCCCGGGGTACATAATAATAACTTACTGTTTCACTGTTCCAGTTTTTCCCTTGTCCATTCTTTGCTCTAACTCAAATAAGGCATGGAAGATTCAGTTTCAAATATCTTTATCCCTTCTATTTCCTTCTATCTTCTATTCTGAATTATACCATCAGCTAATCCATTGTACAGTTTTGACTGCATGTCAATGCAGTCAATTAAAAATCATACTTTTATTTCTAACATCTGATTAGTTACATACTATTATAAATATATTATATACCAGGTAAATTTAATGTTCTCTTTGAATATTTGATCTTACACCCCCCATTACAGTTTGATCTTGAAGCTCAAAAATTTCAGTTTTTCTGTGAGTTATAATTAGAGTAACCATATAATTTATTGTCCAAAACAAAACACTTTTGAAAAGATAAGAAGGCATTATCAATAATACACCTGAATAAGAGTTGTAAACTAAGACCCTCTCAGGAAGACTAGGATGCATGGTCACTCTCATAATAACTCTTTGGGCCTTGTTAAGGCAGGAGGTCTAATAATTGCTTACATATAACCACAAGATAAAGCAGCTTAATTATCTTTTCTTTTTCCATTGGTATCTAATTAATGTCCTTAATATACCACTTTTTGGGCCTCCAGTGACCCCTTAGGCCTATCTCATAGATTTTGCAATAGTAGAAATGATAACTGTTACAAAATAGCATTACCTTCAAGGGAAAATTTTAGATTTTTCTATAAATTATTATTTTCCCTGTTAATGATTAGAAACGTATAATTAATACTAGATAGACAAATTGGAGTGTTTACTCTTTTATGTTTTTCACTAGAAGAATATTATTCTGATAGAAATGGTGTCATCAATTTGTTTAATGTATTGATAATTATTAATGTATTAATAGCTGCTACCTTGGCATTCATTTTTAGGCCTGACATAAATTTAAAACCTAGTAACACAACATCACCTTTAGCCTAGTTGAAACTTCTCCCTGTATGGTTGTTTGCAATATAGCCTGTTTGTTCCTCATCTCATTAACTCAAAAAACCCAAGACACCCCACAGCTGTTGACTACAGTAAAACTTAAAGGTCAATACCAGAGTCATGTAAATTAGTTCTCCTCTTTGTGAGTGTTTTCATTACATTAGCCAATTCACAACTCCCTCTGGGAAGTCTAAGGCATAATGGCCTGCCATGGACCTTAACAAAGTCATAGCCCCACAGGTTTTTTTTCTCTCTCTCTCTCTCTCCCCCCCCTCCCCCATTCCCTTCACTCACTGGTTGAGCTCGCTGCCACCTCTAGACTTCCGATTGGTCTCCCTGGTCTCCCTTCAGCACCGCCAACCTTTCTAGGACTTATTAATAATACAGTTCTTCTGCTTCATACATTTTAGTTTTATTTCCTCACGTGTCTCTTCTGACATACACACCTAAATCTAACCTTCTGCCCTGTGAGAGCCCCAGAAAGTATCTATCTTGGCTTATGATAACTCTCAAGACAGAGATCTCAAGGTCAAATTAGAAGTAAATCATAAAAGATAGTTGTACTAATCTATTATTCTTGTGGCCAGCTGTCATTACCCAGAAAGAAAGAGCTATTACAGCTAATGATGATAAGTTAATGAGAAAAACCAAGGTATTTTCAATGTTGTGAATAGTTATTAGGTTTGTTAGGGGTAAATCACTGTATGTAAGTGTTATGTTCTTGAATCAAAATTTTAGCCATGTGGAGGTGTGGAAAATATTGATATAAGGACAAAATGACTGGGAAATGGTACCTGATAGAATTTAAAAAATACTTTAATTGCTATACTACAAATGCACCCAAAAAGTTTATTATAGACATTCATTCTGAAACAGTGAGGTGATAAACTGAATTACTTCATGTTTTCCACATATTATTTTAGTTTTCTATTTTTGTTCATGCTGTAAGCCTTTATAAATGAGCACTAAACTCCTAAAGCAAAGGAAGAGTGCTTTGCAACTGATCTAAAGATGTGCAAACAAAAGATTAATACCATCTACTGAAATGCTTGTTGCCGTTAAATACTCAGGGACAAAGGTAATAGTATATCTCTCATATCATTCCATAAGTAAAAAATCTCAGGGTCATAAATTGAGAAAGAAATAATTCTAAAATTTCAATCTTTGTAAAAGCACTACAATGTGTCAAGCTTTTGCAAATGATAATTAAATAAAGAAATCAACTGTTAAATTTTAACCTGGCATATTTGGATAATTCTTTATTAAAAGACTGGGACAGTGAGGATCAAGTTACATAACCATAAAGAGTTTCTAAGATTATTAATGATGGTTATAAAATGCCACACAATTGTTTCAAATAATATTTGATAATTTTAAACTATATTTTATTACATACAATTTTCAAGAATTAGCAATATATTCTTAGCTTAGGAAAACGAGGACATCACTAAAATTCAACAAAAGAAAATATAAAAAACAGAAAACTATCCATCTTTGATATTAAAGCATCTGTACCATATGTAGAAAATTATTTAAAAATCTAGAAATATGTCCCATCAATTAAAACCTTTTAATTCTTACTAATCTTCCTGATATTTACATAAAGTACATATTTTTTAAAAACTAGTGAAACCTCCTATGAAAATTCTATTAAGGTAACATGTATTGAATATCAAACTATCAGTTACATAGATATAGAGTGTATGCCATATAAAATATTTCTAAGATTTTAAAATTTATAGTATGTTTAAAGACATAGAAGAAATTTAAACTTTCATAGTCTAATACGATTTGACTCTGTATCCCTACCCAAATATCATCATGAATGGTAATCTTCACATGTTGAGAAAGGGACCTGGAGAAAGATGATTGGACTATGGGAGCCGTTTCCCCCATCCTGTTCTTGTGATAGTGAGGAAGTTCTCATAAGACCTGATGGTTTTAAAAGTGGAAGTTTCCCCTGCACACTCTGTTTTCCCTGCCACCTTATGAAGAAGATACTTGCTGTTCCTTCACCTTCCACCACGCTTGTAAGTTTTCTGAGCCATCCTCCCAACCCCAGCAATGCGGAACTATGAGTCAATTAAACCTATTTCCTTTATAAATTACCAGTCTTGAGTATTTTTTATAGCAGTGTGAAAATGGAGTAATACAGGAAATTGTTAATGGAATAGTGTGGTGCTGCTATAAAGATAACTTCAAAATGTGGAAGCCACTTTGGAACTGGGGAACAGGCAGAGGCTGGAATACTTTGGAGAGTTCAGAAGAAGACAGGAAGATGTGGGAAAGTTTGGGACTTCCTAAAGACTTGTTGAATGGTTTTGACCAAAATGCTGATAGTGATATAGACAATTAAGTCCAGGCTGAGGTGCTCTCAGATTGAGATGAATAACTTATTGGGAACTGGAGTAAAGGTCACTCATGCTATTCTTTACCAAAGAGACTGGTGACTTTTTGCCCCTGCCCTAGAGATCTGTGGAATGCTTAACTTGAGAGATAATTTAGGGTATGCAGCAGAAGAAATTTTTAACCAGCAAAGCATTTAAGAAGTGACCTGGCTTATTCTGAAAGTGTTCAGTTATATGTATTCACAAAGAGATAGTTTGAAATTGTAACTTATGTTTAAAAGGGAAACAGAGCATAAAGGTTTGGAAAATTTCCTGCCTGACCGCGAGGTAGAAAAGAAAAAATCCATTTTTGGGGGAGGAATTCAAGCTGGCTACTGAAATTTGCAAAAGTAATGAGAAGCAGAATGTTAATAGCCAAGACAACAGGGAAAATGTCTGCAGGGCATGTCAGAGATCTTCCTGGCAGCCCCTTCTATCACAGAGATGGAGGCCTATGAGGGAAAAATGGTTTTGTGGGTGGAGTCCAGGGCCTTGCTGCTCTGTGAGGTCTTGGGACATTGTGCTCTGCATCCCAGCCATTCCACCTCCAGCCATGGCTAAAAGGGGCCAATGTACAGCTTGGGCCATTGCTTCAGAGGTTGCAAGCCCCAAGCCTTGGTGGTTGCCATGTGGTGTTGGGCCTACAGGTATACAGAAGACAAGAGTTGAGGTTTGGGAACCTCTGCCTAGATTTCAGAGGATGTATGAAAATGCCTGGATATCAAGGCAGAAGTCTGCTGCAGGGGTGGAGCCCTCATGGAGACCCTCTGCTAGGGCAGTGGAGGGAAAATGTAGGGTTGGAGCCTCCACACAGAGTCCCCACTGGGGCACTGCCTAGTGAAGCTATTAGAAAAGGGCTACCATCCTCCAGACCTCAGAAAGGTATATCCACCAACAGCTTGCACTATGCATCTGGAAAAGCCACAGGCACTCCATGCCAGCCCATGAAAGCAGTTGTAGGGACTGTACCTTGCAGAGCCACAGAACAGAGCTGCCCAAGGCCATGGGAGCCCAACCCTTGTATCATCAGCATGCCATGGATGTGAAACATGGAATCAAAGGAGATGATTCTGGATTTTTAATATTTAATCACTGTCTGGCTGGGTTAAGGACTTGCATGGGGCCTCTGGTCCATTTGTTTAGGCAATTTCTCCCATGTGGAATGGAAACATTTACCCAATGCCTCTACCCCCATTGTACCTTGGAAGTAATGAATTCATTTTTGACTTTACAGACTTACAGGTGGAAGGGACTTGCCCTGTCTCAGATGAGGCTTTGGACTTGGACTTTTTAGTTAATGCTTAAGCATTAGTTAACTTATTAGAAATGAGTGAAGACACTGGGAGACTGTTGGGAAGGCATGATTGGTTTTGAAATGTGAAAAAGACATGAGAATTGGGATGGACAGAGGTGGAATTAAATGATTTGGCTCTGTGCTTCCACTCAAATCTCATCTCTAATTGTAACATCCATGTGTCAGTGGAGGAAACTGATGGGAGGTGATTAGATCATGGTAACAATCTCCCCCATGCTGTTCTGGTGATAATGAGAGAGCTCGCACAAGATCTGATGGTTTTAAAAGTGGAAGCTTCAGCCAGGTGCAGTGGCTCAAGCCTGCAATCCCAGTACTTTGGGAGGCCGAGGTCAGCAGATCACAAGGTCAGGGGATCCAGACTATCCTGACTAACAATGGTGAAACCCCATCTCTAGTAAAAATACCAAAAAATTAGCTGGGCATGGTGGTGGGTGCCTGTAGTCCCAGCTAATTGGGAGGCTTAGGCAGAAGAATGGCATGAATCCAGGAGGCGGAGCTTGCAGTGAGCTGAGATCACGTCACTGCGCTCCAGTCTGGGCAACAGAGAGAGACTCTGTCTCAAAAAAAAAAAAGTGGAAATTTCCCCTTCACACTCTCTCTCTTTCCTCTGCCTTGTGAGGAAGGTACTTGCTTCTCCTTCACCTTTTGCTATGATTGTAAGGTTCCTGAAGCCACCCCAGCCATGAAGAACTGTGAATTAATCAAGTTTCTGTCCTTTATAAATTACCCAGTCTCAGGTATTTTTTATAGCAGTGTGAAAATGAACTAATATATACTCATGGAAATATCAAGAATATATCAGAAATTTTATGTTGAATTTAAATTGACATATAACCACTTATTTTCCCAAGAAAAATAAAACTGTCTTTATCATGTAAGTAATATAGCTAATATATATTCCTTTTCACACTTATTCTAGTTTTTCTTCAACATTAATGCAGAAGAAGAAAGTGCTTTTCATGTATTTAAATACAAATGGTATAAACAAAATGATGTGTGTATATACAAACATATGCATAAAAATATACATAGAATGGTAAATAATTTCATATATAACTAACTATAAAATAATAAAATACTATTTCAGCACCTCATGCCATCATAAACATTTTCATGTTTTCTTAACAATAAAATCTCTGTTTTTATGAAGGCAGGGAAAATGTCTCCTATTTTACACAAAACCTATCACCACTTGTGAAAGTATATTTAAAAAGTGGTGAAAAATATTCATGTTCAAGTTGATCATAAATAAAGTGATTTACCAATTGCAAAATCATGAAAATATGCTTTTTGTCATTTTTTTACTTTATTCATAATAATCTCAACATATTGAAAAGTAAAATAGTGCTATCTTATGCTAACACAAAGAATATATGGACATTGTCTATTGAGTGGAAGGGATGGGCTACAGTGAAGAAGGTGACAAGTGCCCTGGTCTAATGAAGCTTTATTAATATATTTATATTCGATAGAGTACTTTTTATTCCATAACTACTCCAAACTCAAACAATTAGCTGTGATATAGAAATTGCTGTGCCACTTAACAAACAGGATAAATTATATAAATGTTCCAAAAGATTGTCATACTTTATTATATTAGCTAAATATTACATTTAATTATGAAAAATTAGGTAGTGAGGAATCCATTATCCCACTTTCACAACTCGATAGAAAATAGAACAATTAATTATATGATGTCCACATTATTTATTATTAAGTGAAATGTTTTTAGTATCTAGCATACCAGAGAGGTTTAATAACTTCTTTTTTCTCAGTGTTTTACATAGTATTTATCAAAATGTGTTTTAACATATTTATCTGAAATGAAACATAAGATCAGACTTTATGACAGTGGGTAAATGTAATTTAGTTGGCTGGTTTAAAGGGTCTGGCCTTCCCATATAGATGATAGGACATATTTTATTCAAAAGGTGACAAGTTTATTCTGCACATCCACTATTATACCTAACCATCTTAATAAACTATAGCTTGGTTATATAATGGCCTTGGCCTCAGTCTGTCTGATGGGCCCTATTGTCCAAAAACGGAGGCAATACATTCATATTTCTAATGAATCATAAGCCAAAACTTCCATCTGGCCATTTGCCTGAATAAGACTAAAATTATACTAGAGATGTAGAAGAATAGAGAATATGATCAGAATTTGATGTGGAAGGATAACAGAATATCAGAATTTAAAATTGTATGGTATTGAATATTGAAGAGTTTTGAATCCTGATGAAAATCACTACATGGTTGATTTGTGAGTAACTGACATGGAGTCTGGACATATGAACACTAGAGTTGAGAAAGTGGAGGAACTCAGGTTTAGTCATTAAAAGGTGTACTTTATATATCAAGTCACTAAGAATGAAGCCATACAGAGGGTGCTTATCTATACATGCCAGGTAAATGAGACATTAGGGAGGGTGGGAGAATGTCCTGGAAGTCAACAGACATTATTTTAGGAACATGGATGCAGCTGGAAACCATCATTCTCAGCAAACTATCGCAAGAACAGAAAACCAAACACTGCATGTTCTCACTCATAGGTGGGAATTGAACAATGAGAACACTTGGACACAGGAAGGGGAATATCACACACCGGGACCTGTTGTGAAGTGGGGGGAGGGGGGAGGGATAGCATTAGAAGATATACTAATGTAAATGATGAGTTAATGGGTGCAGCACACCAACATGGCACATGTATACATATGTAACAAACCTGCATGTTGTGCACATGTACCCTCGAACTTAAAGTATAATAAAAAAGAAAAATAAATGAAGAGAGGAACATTTGAGAATAAAGTTTTGGAGAAAATAATGAATGCCGAGGTTGAAAAAACTTAAAGAGATGTTATAGAATCAGATTGTGAAGAATTATGTGAGTTTAAAGTATCTTGATTTTATATTTCAGAAAATAGTAGGAGTAGCTTTCTGATTTGATAAATGGGTGATGAAATGATTAAGATTAATTAGAAGTAGATATTGGTAATCTAGGTATGACTGGCACAGACTGATACTGGGAGAGAAGAAGAACTAAATGTGCATGCAATTCACTGAGGAAAGTATTAAGATTTAGTAATTGGTAATACAGAATATAGAACATAAAAGACAAACTTAAGCTAGCTGAAGAATTGAGACTAATTCTCAAAAAATAGTTCTTGCGTAGGATACATATCTGGGTGCTGCCTTTGGAAAAATATTAACAATGACATCACATATTTGTAATAGTTATAATATTTTTCCTTTTGTTTTCACTATGTATTAACCAAAAAAATGTTAATTTTCAATTTTTCTGTAAGTCTAGACATTCCCTGACTTATGATGATTCAACTTAACGATTTTTCATCTTTCCAATGGTGTGAAAGCAATTTGCATTCAGTAGAAATGGTACTTTGAGTACCCATACAACCATTCTATTTTTTACTTCCAGTAGATAATTCAATAAATTACATGAGACACTTAATACTTTATTATAAAACTGACTTTTTGTTGGATGTTTTTGTCCAACTGTAGGCTAATGTAAGTGTTCTGAACACTCTTACGGTAGGCTTAGCTAAGCTATGATGTTCAGTAGTTTAGGTGTTTTGAAAAAAATTTCTACTTAGTATAATTTCGACTTACGATGAGTTTATCGGGACATCACCCCATTGTAAGTCAAGGAGCATTTGTATACTTAACAATGTGACTGCAATGGTGTTTCTATCATAAGGAATAAACAGATGGATCTTGAGGTTTCATACTCATTATTGGAAGTGGGACTTAAATGATGATAATTCAAAAAAGCTCTGCATTATAGCATAACGAACTTATTATGTAGTGCAAGGTATAAATATGTAAAGGCACATCATTCAAGATTATGCAGCAACATTTGACAAATATAAGCTACATGTGTTTTTTAAAAATTTTTATAATCAGAGAATAAACAGGCAGCCAAATAATAAAAGACCATAGTAGCCAAAAAAGATAGACTCAGGGAGTCTAATTACAGGAAAATCAATAGAATTCAAGTGAAATATTTAACCAATGATTAGGTTTCTAAAACAACCTAGACAAACTGTTTTAAAGATACATCTTATGTTAGCAGCCCGGATACCATCAAAGTAAACTAAACTTTGAGTACTTACTATTTGTGAGGCACCAGGTAACTTTCAGAGTAAGATATGGTCTCTGCCCTCAAGAATTTATAATCTAGCATATGATATATATGCAAATTGATACATTAAAATAATATTACAACACAATTTTACAAGGAGTTATATGGTGACAGGCAAGGAATATGACAGAAGCCATGAGTAGGACCAACTAATCCAGGCTGCTTTCTAGGTATGGTTTCTGGTACAGGTAATACGTGATGTACCTTTTCGTTGTTGTTCTTTTATTGAGGTGAAATTCACATAGCATACACTTAATTATTTCAAAGTACTCAATTCACTGACATTTGCTGTATTCACATGGTTGTACAACCACTAGCTCTCTCTAGTTTTAAAACTGTTTCATCACCCTAGAAAACATTCTGTTAAATAATCACTCGCCATTTTCCCCACTTCTGATTCCTTAGTAACCTCAACTGTTTTCTGTCTCTGTAGATTCACCTATTCTGGATATATCACTTTAAAAGGATCACATAATATGAAGCCTTTTCTGTCTGGTTTCTTTGACATAATGTTTTCATGGTTCATTTAAATTATAGCCCTGTCAGGACTTAATTGTTTTTCATGGCTAATATTTCATTGTGTGTGTATGTGTGTGTGTGTGTGTGTGTATATATATATATATCTCACAATGTATTTATCCATTCATCCACCCTGATGGACATTTGGATTGTTTTCACCTTTGGCTATTATGAATAATGCTGCTATGAATATTTGTGCACAAGTTTCTCTGTGGACATATACTTCTATTTCTCTTCGGTATATACACCTAAGAGTGAAATCGCTGAGTCATATGGTAATTCCATGTTTAACTGTTTAAGGAACCACGATGTATTTTACACAGTGCCTGTATCATATTACATTCCCATTGACAATGCACCACACAACCTACTTATCCACATTCTCATCAATATTCATTTCCCAGTTTGTTTGTTTGTTTGTGTGTTATTAAAGCTATCCTAGTGAGTATGAAGTGGTATCTCATTGTGGTTTGGATTGCATTTCTTTAATGACCAATGAAGTTGAACATTTTGTTCCTTTGCCTTTCGGTCTTTTGTATATCTTCTTTAGGGAAATGACTATTCAAGTCCTTTTTCCATGTTTTAACCTGGTTGTTCATCTTTTTGTCTTTGAGTTGTAAGAGTTCTTTAATATATTCTGGATAGTAAAACTTATCAGACATAAGATTTTCAAATATTTTCTCCCATTCTCTGTGTTGTCTTTTTACATGTTTTAAATGTCTTTTGATACATGTTTTAAATTTTGTTTAAGTCAAATTTATCTATTTTCCGTTTTGTTGCTTATAGTTTCGGTGCCATACCTAAGAATCTATTGCTAATCTGAAGTTGTGATGATTTACTGGGGTGCGTTCTTTTTTTTGTTGTTGTTGTTGTTTTTTGAGACGGGGTCTCTCTCTGTTGCCCAGGCTGGAGTGCAGTGGCACTATCTTGACTCACTGCAAGCTCTGCCTCCCGGGTTCACACCATTCTCCTGCCTCAGCCTCCCTAGTAGCTGGGACTACAGGTGCCCGCCACCACGCCAGCTAATTTTTTGTAGTTTTAGTAGAGACGGATTTCACTGTGTTAGCCAGGATGGTCTTGATCTCCTGACCTTGTGATCTGCCCGCCTTGGCCTCCCAAAGTACTGGGATTACAGGCATGAGCCACTGCACCTGGCCCCACCTGTATGCATTCTTTTAAGAGTTATATCGTTTTAGCTCTTACATGTAGGTTGTTGATCCATTTTGAGGCAAATTTTACATATGGAGTGATCTAGAGGTCCAACTTTATTCTTTGTGTGTGGTTATCCAGTTGTAGCAGCAAAATTTGTGGAAGAAACTATTCTTTCCCCATAAAGTGAGATACAGATTCAATATAATTCCTGTAAATTTCAATGGCCTTTTTTGCTGAAATGTAAAAATATATATTCAAATTAGGGACTCCAAATAGCCAAAACACTATTGAAATAGAAAATCAACATAGAATGACTTTCACTTCCTGATTTAAAATCTTACTGTAAAGCTATAGTAATCAAAACATTGTTATACTGACATAAGGACAGACATATAGGCCCATGGAATAGAAATAGAAGTCCAGAAATAAACCCAAACATATGTAATTTTAACGAAGTTTCCAAAATCATTCCATGTTTACTGAAACGTAAAAAAATATTTAAGAGTTAGCTAAGCTAAGGGACAGAAAGTAAGTTAGGGCAAAAGAAGCAAAGCCGTGAAGTTTAGAGAACCAAAAACAAACAAACAAACAAAAAGCCACATACATTTATTTTTCCTGAAGTGTACGGTATACAGCTTGTGATAGAAGAGCTGTCATTGAATGGAAAAAGAATGAAGTAAATATTAAGAGATAGAACCAGAAAGAAACAACTTTTATCTGGTGGTTTGGGACCATACTTAGTCTGAAAAAGTGGGTCCTTGTTCTAGGCCCACATCTGAGGGCATTCCTGGTGCATCGAGCTGCTTTCTTCAAAATGTTCTAAGCCCCCTCCAATACCTAGGAGTAGTCAAGGGTGGCAGTACCATCCTGGACCAGATCCTTGCAGTATGATCTTTGACCCTTGCATTAGTCAGGCTTTCCAGATAAAAAGAACTAATAGGATACATACAGATATGTAAGAGATTTATAATGGAAATTTGCTCATATGATTATAGAGGCAAAGAAGTTCCACAATATGCTCTCTGCAAGCTAGAAAGCCAGGAAAGCTGATGATATAATTCAGTCCAAGTCTGAAGGTCTGAGAATCAAGGGAGTTGATGGTATAACTTCTGGCTAGAAAATGAAGGATAAAGGCCTGAGAATCAGGAAGCCAATCGTGTAAGTTTCAGAATCCAAAGGCCCAAGAACCAGCAACACTGAATCTGAGGACAGGTTGCCTGAGGGCAGGAATCCAAGCTCAAGAAAACAAAATTCACCTTTCTTCCACCTTTCTGTTCTATCTGGACACTCAAAGGATTGCATGATGCCTGTCAACATTGGTAAGGGTGGATCTTCTTTACTTAGTCTAGTGATTCAAATGCTAATCTCTTAAGGACACACCCTCATAGGCACACTCAGAAATAATGTTGTACTAGCTATCTGAACATCCTTTTGCCTACTGAAGCTTACATATAAAATTAATCATCAGAACCCTCTACATTGGGTATGTCTTAAGGCGCTCAGTACTTGTGGTCTGACCCCAGTTCCTGCTACTCAGAGTAGAATTTTTGTTTTATTTGGATTATACAAGATTATGCAGCCAGAAAGGTACTGTCATATTGATTTGATGTGACAGTCACTCATGGGCATGGCAAGTTCAGGGCTCTAGCCTACCATTGGTCCAATGCCAATACTTGGACTCAAACCAAGTATGTGAGAGCTATGTATTGGCTCTTGTCCATCTTGGTGTCTGTTCCACTTATAGGGCTCTCTTTTCTTTACCATCAGAACATGGCAGGGGTAGCAGCAGTAGTTTTTAACCTTGTAGCATCCACTGTTGCTCCTCTTGCTGGCAACCCAGCTGCTTACCCCAAACTCCTTCAGCATGTCAGGCAGTTCTCCAGGGATGGTTGCATATATCTTCTCCAGGGGCTTTTAAAAAGTTATAACTGTATAATCCTAATGGCAATTCTGATAGTTGTTCTCTTTTGCCTCCAATTTATGTGGTGGCCTTAAGTTCTCTTGGCATGATCTTCAGCCTTACAGTATGTGGAATGGATCCTCCTTGTATGAACAAGACTGCTGCTCTCTCTCTACTGAGGGCTCCCTCACTTATCCACCCTACTCATGGGTTGGAGTGGTAGGTATGATTTGATGAACATTGAAAAATATTACACTCTAGGAATTTAGAGGCTATGGCCTGATGAATTTGAGAACTCTTCCAATGCTACTGGAAGATGTGTTGTTCTACATTTACACTATATAAATTTCCTTTTGGTAAATTTAATATATCCATACATCTAATTATTGCACAAATTTCACTGTATATCATAGGTAAAACTTAACACTGGTGATCATAACCAACAAAACATATTAACAAACTTTGAGACAGCCATTGGAATAGAATGTTCATAGTTGTATGGCAGATGATTCCACATCATGAATAATGTAATAAGCATTAAATCAAGCGTATTAGGAAATCGCAGAGGCAAGACATTTATATTTCAATATGAACAAGAGTCCAAAAAGCAATGTCATTTTGAGCAAAAATAGCATGCTACCTTTTTCTTGCAGTGAGAGATATGAAATTAATGGGTAATAGTACATTTGCAATAAAGAACAGGAAGCAATGATTCCAGGACCAAATAAGAATCAATATTTTCTTAATAACATGAAATCCTCATGGACCAATTGGGCAATAAAGAAAGATGAAGTTAGCCTTTCTCTATCTATTATTTTAAATATCAATAAATCATTATCACATGTTCTATTAATTTTGTAATACATTTTTAAGTCAAACAGTTTACATGTATAGGAACTCAGCTAGAAAAGAAAACCAATTGTCCTAGGTCTCTAACATCCTAGGAATGTCCTACTGGGGACTGAGAGGATTAACATAAAGTTATTTTTTGCTTTCTCTCTAGGAGAGCAGTTCTTAACATTTAGAATGAATAAAATTCACCAGGGCATAGGCTCTCCAGGCTTCAGTTTTGCATAATATGAGACGTGAGTTTCCTGTGATACCTATAATTGGAGATATCTAGCTTGCCCTTGGATACATAAATCTGAAACAAAGATAACATCCTTGTTTAGAAAGATATATTTCTAATCAAAGAGGTCATAAGAGGTCTGAAGCAAAGTCCTAGAACAATATAAAAATAATCTAACTATAATAAAGTCTGTGTATTTAGATCGTAAGCTAACCTTGGGAATATGATGGTTTTGGCAGTGATTGTCCAACTTTTTAGCTCATAGACTCATAGAGTGTTGAATGGAATTAAGACATTGTTTTATTCAAGCTTATCTGTTGTCAATAAGAAATCTTGGCCCAAAGAGATGAAGTTATCTGACTGAGGTCACACAGTTTGTTGTAAAATCAAGACTAAGCTTGTTATTTCCAATCTATTACACAAAATCTAAATCAATTTTTGAATCATTGTTGAATCCATTATCAAGCAGAAATAACACAAGCAGTTTAAATTCAAAAAGCAAGTTTAGCTGTAAAAGAAGTACTTAAGTAAGAGGGCAACATTAATCCACCTTCAAACTGCAAAAGTGGCTAGAGTGCAAGTAAATCCTTGAACTGTAATAATCATACAGCAGCAAGAGCAAAAGCAGATTAGCTAACCTTACTCTGAACTGAGAGGACCTCAGGGCTTGATTTAAAGTTATATGTCGTTCCTGTGTGCATGTCTCTGTTGTGCATGCGTGTGTGTGTATGTGTGTGTGTCTGAAAATGGTGAGAGCTGGGAGACTGAGGAGAATGAAGTGGAAGAGTAAATTTAGGAAATAAAAGCACATTAAAAGTGGGGAGGTCACTGTGTCTTTAAGACAGCACTTCATTTTGAAAATTAAGATTAACCTGGCAGGTATAAAGTGTTTTTGTATTAATGAGAGATTGCCTTTTTAGGCCCTTTGGAGTTATATTCCTAATTACGACCTATCTACTTACCTGACAAGATCCTAGTAAGGAGTTAATGCCAATTATAAATATCACCATCTATTGACAATTCCATCAAACAGCATCCTGAAACCTCCTGATAGGGATAGAGAAGACATATCAATTTATGTTAAAAACAGAGTTTTTAAATATCCAAGATGCATGATCATTTCTTCAGAGCTTTAAATTTTCAATTTAAGTGGTTATCTCTAACATACTAGCTTTAAATCCTTTTCCTCACCTCCATCCCTCTCTTACATACCACCCTTAATTCACTCTCTATGTACTCTGACAAATTTTGCCTAGGCAAGTCATCCTTCAGTTCTCAGTTTAAATACCATCTTCTCAAAAAAGCCTTATTTTATCACCACTCATTACTCCAACTAGATTAAACTTACATGCAGGAGGTCACGTAACACTGAAGTACATTGCTATCTCCATTTTATAAAGTTGAAATTCATAAAAAGTAACTTACCTTCCCAAATTCACTCTAGTAATAAAAGGATGAAGATTAGAATGCATATATTTGAGTACAATACCTACAAACTTTTTCCTTCTTCTTATACTTTGTACTTTTTCTCATTCATGTAATTCACTTAGATTTTTCATTAATCAGATACCGTACTACCTTTCTCCTCTTCTTGATTCTTGCTTAAATATGCCCTAGTTCGTCTATATTCTTCTTTCCTTTTGCTACAAACTGCTTTCCTTATTTTTCTTCTTCTGTCAGTGCTATCTGGGGGACTCATATGTTTTGAGTTTTAAGCTAAACCTCCCAAGTTATCACTGCAAAATAGTGTTTACTTCACTGCTATTTTTTTTAACTTGGAATTAATTCAACAGAAGAGATACAGTATTAATATCTCTTGAAATATTTAAGAAAATAAATAATAGTGATATAGTCAACCCTAGTTTTGCACGGTGTGAAGGACTATAAAAATGACCATGCAAACCAAAATTGTGCAAAGCAATGTTAATAATAAACAGGAATAAGTAAGATCATTTGGTGACAATATTGCAACAAAAATAATATTGTTGTAATATTGAAAAATTTCTTATTAATAAACATGATAAACGTGATGAATGTAAGGGGAAATAGAAGAAAAATAAAAGAGTATTTACATACGCTGTGATTTTCAACATTAGAAACATTGAGAATAAATGTATTTTATTTGTACAAAATTTATCAAGAATAGTTTGAACTGACCGGAATCACTTGAACCCGGGAGATGGAGGTTGCAGTAAGCTGGGATCACGCCACTTCACTTCAGCCTGGGTGACAGAGCTAAACTCTGTCTCACACACACACACACACACACACACACACACACACTAGTTTGAACGTTGCTAGCCTTCGTCTCATATTCTCAAATGTAAATCAAGACACAGAGCAAGCATCTTTTCTGTACCTTGGTGAATTGTCATAATCCTAAATCTGAATCAGCTTATGACTGTATTAGGTTTTTATTGTTGCATAATCACAAACTTAGCTTCTTAAAACAACCTTCCTTTATTTTCTCACAGTTCTCTAGTTCTAAAGTCACAGTCTGCTAGGCTGAGCTTTGTGCTAAGGGTCTTATAAGGTTAACAATGAAGTGTTAGCTAGTTTGGGCTCTTATCTGGATGCTCTGGCAAAGAATTTGCTTCCAAGCTCATTCAGGGTTTTGTTTGTTTGTTTGTTTGTTTGTTTTTTGCAGAATTCAATCCACAACCTATTATTGCCTTAGGTCTGACATCCCTATTTCTTTGCTATCTGTAAACTGGAGGCCACTATCAGCTCCTAGGTGCACCCACATTCCTCTCACGTGGCCCAGTCCATCTTCAAAGAAAGCAACGGTGCATTGAATCTTTCTCACACTTAAAAAACTGTCTTCTTCCACTACTAGATGAAGAAAACTCTGATTTTGAAGTGCTCATGTGATTGGGTCAAGGCCACCTGCATAATCACCATATGTTAAGGTCAACTGACTTGAGACTTTAATTACATCTGCAAAATCCTTTCACAGCAGATTACTATTTGGTTGAATAACCACAGAACAGGAATCTAGAATTCTGTCAGCATAATTTTTTTGTTTGCTTGTTTTTTTTTTTTTTAAGACTGAGTCTCACTCTGTCACTCTGTCACCCAGGCTGGAGTGCAGTGGTGCAATCCCAGCTCACTGCAACCTCCATCTCCCAGGTTCAAGTGATTCCCCTGCCTCAGCCTCCCAAGTAACTGGGATTACAGGCACACACCACCATGCCTGGCTAATTTTTGTATTTTTACATTGTATTTTGTATTTGGTACGTTGGCCAGGCTGGTCTTAAACTCCTGACCTCAAATGATCCATCCGACTCGACCTCCCAAAGTGCCGAGATTACAGGCCTGAGCCACCGCGCTCAGCCAGAACTTACCCTGTGCACTTTCAGTATCTTGAAATATCTGATGTAACACCTAATGTTGTTTATTGACAGCTTTGTTTCTTCTGAAATGTCTTTATTTTTTCATTGCGCCCAATTTTCTCATTGACTGAGTTCTTCCGGCTGTGTATCTTGGGCCTCCAGAATGTTATGTCACCATTCCGAAGATCAGTCATCTTCCAATTACATTCAATTGCAATTCAAGTGTTATCACTTTTTTCTTTGCTGCACTTCCACTTTTTGATTATCTATTTTATTTAAAAAATGGCATATAGGTTTATCACTGGGAGACAAGGAAGCAACACAACTACTGTGCTGTGCATGAACTGCTTCATTCTGATTCATTCCTTCTTTTTCCAGCTTGATTAAACTGATATTTTACCTATACAATGAGGTTAAATTTTTTTGGCATACATTCTTTTCACTTTTAATTCTATTACTTTCATTTTTAAAACTGCATTATTTTCTCCTGTTCTTTGCTCATGTTTAAAATTCCATCTATTAATGTACATATTTCATTTATGGCCATATTCTATATCTAATAATTCTATTTATAAGAAAGTTCTAATTATGTAGAGTCAGCAGAAATAACAAACTGTAGAGCTAGAATTCCTTTCTTGTAAACAGACTTATAAGATACAAAGTATGATGGATATAAATTAAATCTTTAAAAGAAACAGATGCTTCTTTTATTGCAAACTTACGTTTTGTGAAAATGCTGATGGAACAAAATTTTGTCAGGTAGCCAAGAGGTATAGTAACATTTTCAATACATGATGTAATTCTCAGGTCAAAGTTTCTCTGACTGGTAGGGTAGGGCAGCTATGAGAAACCAAGTGTATGGGTACACATTCCCAAAGTAAATGTTGATGATAATGGCATGGTTGTTATTATTTTAGTCAATTCATTTCACCTCAGGCAATAGCAGAGTCTTTCTTTATCATCTGTCCTCTCTAAAGTAAGGAAAGTTTCTCTTATCTATCCACCCATTAATCAATCATTTATCAATCTATCTAGTTTTACTCTGCCCATCCTTTCACCAAAGATACAAACCTTATTTCAGGTGTCTTGTATTTACAGTTTCAATTTGTGATGATCAGGACCTAATCTCCCATTTCCATATGGTATCTATATTTTTCCCAGTGCACTTTCCTTTTCTGTTTTCATTTGTATCTTTGGGGTGTGTGTGCGTTAGAAGACAGCCATGGGTATTCTGAGTATTTCCTTTACTTCTTTGGGAAGATAGTAATGCATTTAAGAGTATCTTTACCGCAATTTATTTGGCATACAGACGTCCTGTATCAATTAGTCTGCTATCTACACGACCATAAATATGAAAGTGGAAATCTGATCCAATATTTTTGGTATAGTTTTTATTACATATACACAATTATTTAAACAATACATAGCATTGACTTGCTTATTGTTAAACATCAAATGAAATGGGGCAAAGTAAAATATGTTTTACTATTTTATTTTTACAGCTCTGGTTAATTTACTCTCACTTCTGTATAGTGACTATATATATTTCAAGTGGGTATATTGCTTTGAACTTTTTCCTATTGCATATAATGCTGCAACAGGTGGAAATATTGAGGTATTGGTTACTTTTGTCTTCAACCACAGTAGATATTTCTAAATACTTTAACCAATTTACAGACCACTAGCAGTTTATGTGTTTTAATTGCTCCATATGCCCTTCAGAGTTGATGTCATCACCATTTAAAAAAAACTTAATCATACTGAGTAGGGTAAATTGGTATTTTGTTTTTAGTTTGCATTTTTTTGAACCTAAGTGAACTTTTACAACTTTTTAGTCATTCATATTTTTTTGTAAGAATGAGTTGTTCTTTTACTTTGTACACTTGGCAATTATACAACTATTTTGTTAATAATCTTTTATCAGTTATAAGAACTAAACAACTAGCACATTGGGTTATTCGTTTGTTTCAAACCAATATGATTTAATGAACAGAAAGTTCTATTTTTCTTATGGTCCAGTATATCAATCTTTTCTCTATGTTTTGTACTTTTAAGAAATTTTACCCTTACACACAATTATGAACATATCCTCCTATATTTTTCTAGAAAGTTTTGACATTTTACTTTTACACATTAAATCTTTAATCCATATAGAAATTAATTTTGCGTCTGAGCACAGTTTTATTATTTATTCATGGATAATCTATTCCAGAACAATATATTGGTTTGTATTCCACTGATTATAATACAAATTTAATCACACATCAAAAAGACATAAACGTGTAATCTGTGTGTTTCCAATTCTAAACTCTCTTCCATTCCTATGTTTCTGCACCAAAACTACAATATACATTTGTCAAAAAGATCTTGTCTATTCTAGCATCTGGTGTTCACATAAATCTTAAAATTAATTTGTCAAGTTCCATGAGCACATCTATTTGGACTGTAATACAGATTGCTTCTAATTCACATATTTGGAGCTATACTGATTTCATTTTCTATACGTGAACATCCTCTCCGTTTACTTGGGATTCTCCCAACATATTAGAAAATATTATTTTCTTTATAAAATCTTACACATTTCTTGTGATATTATTTCATAGGACTGTTATAACTTGTTGAATTACAATCTAAATTTAATAACACTTTTTAAATGTTGGTATTCTGATTTTAGATATTGATCTTATATCCAGTAACTTTGCTAAATTTTCTCACTACTTTCAATGGTATGTTTGTAGATTCTATAAAATTATTTATGTAGATGTAGATGTCACCTGAGAACAACTGTTTCTAGATTCCATAAAATTGTTCATGTAACTATCATCTTAGAACAGTCAAAATTTTGTTTCTTCCATTCCTGCTTTTAAAGGGAGTGCTTCCAAGTATTCATTATTAAGCATAGTAATCGGTGTCGATTTTTGGTACATACCCTTTTGCAGTGTGTATAAGTTCTTGAACTTTTGTTTCTATATTGTTAATGTCTTTTTTTAGGCAATAATTCATATTGAATTTTTTCAAACTATTTTTCAGTATCAATTCAAATTTTCACATGGATTTTCTCTAATGATAACAGGTGATGATTTTGAGCTGAAATCTTGCCATCGTGTGATTAACCTGACTTGTTGACGTTTACTTTTGTTATTTTAAAGGAGTTGGTTTGCTAACATCCAAATGAAAAGAATCTATTTTGATACTATTTTGCCTATGTTTTTGTCATTGTTTCATTTGCTGTATTGTCTATAATTTCTAATTGTGTGGTGTTTTAAAAGCTATAGTGTATTTATTTACTTAAAAAAATTTACAATTCCTTGAGTTACTTTTGAGTTCTATTTTAAAATAGACTTCCCTTTTTTCTGTTTTCAAATTCATTGCCCTAAGGTTGTTCATAAGAATCATGGATTTTTCATTCTGTTTTGTTTTTAGTTAGTTATTATTCCACTGCTTCGACAAAGACCACTGACCTAGGAGTCACAACACCAGCATTCTACTTTTGCTTCCACCACTTGCAAATTTTTGCATTTTGAACTATGGGCAAGTCACTGCTGCTGAAGATATTTTTTTCATCTCTAAAATCAATTTAGTATTTACTTTTTGGCTCACATATTTCCAATCAGTCTCAAGAAATATATGATTGAAAATGTTTTCAAAAATGGAAAAATACAAGCAAAAAAATCCCAAGAGTTTAAGGTTTATCCGCAAAACCTTTTTGAATAGGAACATTACTTCTAATGCTGTCCTCCAAAGCAACATTATAGGCATCTTTTGGTAAATAAATGAAAATCAGAGAGCCCATAATCCTTCACAGCAGAGAAAAACTTCTGAAATCTGGTATTATCTCTCGCTGACTTGAAAACTGGCAATTCGTTAACCATAATTAAACACCAACATGAAAATAAATTTAGTAACTATTGTGCTTTTAGCACATAAATGGTTTATTCATAAAATTCTTTTAAAAAATTATAAGAAAAACTTTACAACACTTCAGATAAGTCTTAAGAGAAGGCAATTTTACTTATTAATGTGTGCAAAGAAAGTTCTTCCTGAATTTTTAGTTACTTCAGCATACTTCATTTTGTCTTTGTCAACATCAAGCAATCATTTATTAGGTTCTTGACCTGATGCTACATGCTGTAGTTAAAATGCTAAATCTAGGAAGTTAAACATGGGTAGTTAAAAGGTATGTGATGCGTTTTTTCTTTTTTTTTTTTTTCTTTAAAGATCATACTAATTAGAAAACATAATAACCTTCAAAGTCCCATTGTCAAGTATTTGGTAAAGCATGGGTCTTGCAATTATCTTTTTAGAAAACTAATTAGCTTAGCACTAAATATATTAAACTGCAAACCTACAAAATAGGAATCAAAAGGATTTGCTGCAGATGCATTTGAAAACTAATTGATAGTAGATCCCAACAGTGAATTTTAATAAAAGTAGTAGAAACCTTACTTAAGGCAAAATAATCTTGGTGAAATTTCATTTGAAGAATTTCTCTTGCTATGGTTGCATCATGGGTTTTACACGTCAAATTAAGTTTTCCCAAATCACCACGTTGGCCCTGGTCTATTTAAACTGGACAGTGACAAGTACATTGAGTGCTCCTAGAGACTCAATACTATGTTACACATCTATAAGCTTCCCTGAGGTATCCTATTGAGTCAGAGATTCTTCTCTGGACCCATTTCTGAAATTTTTATTAATCTCAGTATCATTTCCAATATGAAACTTTAATAAATTAGAACACTTAGCAAGAGACTTATTAGGACACAAGATCACTAAGTAGTTTCTAGGGAAAGTACTCAAACTGTGGGTTAAGAATGGGATGAAAAACTTCATAATTAATATTAAAAATGAAATTAAAGATCTAAATTGTTGAGGTAAATTTTTTTTAAGTATTGAGAAAAAAATTACAAAGGCAGAATCATCGTCTGCTGTGAATCACTTACCTTTTGAGAGCAAGGATATCAGCTTAAATAGATGGTAAAATGTACATACTAGGATATATGGAGTTCAATTCAAATGGAACTATCTTTCACAGTGGGCTTTTATTGACAGCACTGGACTTACTTTACCACCTTCTTACCTCATATGGAAAAGGGATGATTGTATATGGTTTGACTCTTTCACCGTATGATACCCTTAAATTTGCAGGCCAAATTGAGAAACAAGGGTGGACAGTTTCTCTATTCTGAAAGAACTCCTGTTAGGGAGAAAGTATTAAGGTTCAATAGCAATTAATTCAACATTTATCTTATTATGTCGATACCTGAAAACATACAGTTTTAAAAGATGAATATAGAGTCCAAATAGACATTTTTTAAAATTTTGTTTATTACTGTTTACCAATGGGGAGATGCAGTTTATTTACACCAGCAGCCATAGGGGAAAGGGGAATACAGTTAGTCAGCTATCTGCATAGGATGGACTACTTATGCAAAAATAAGAATCTCCAAAACAAAGGACAGTGGTGAGCTTCACTACCCTCCCCCGATGATCCCAGCATGCGATAATGCCAGGCAGTGGTCCCTGGGCATGCGATGGTGGGAACTAATGTATGGAAGAAAAAGCCACAAACCACAGAAATTTTAAAGAACCCCCCCTTCCCCCATAATACATACATACACACACACACACTCAGATACATAATAGGATTGCAGGGTGATCAATACACTTAATCAAGAAGGGAAAAACAGGAATTCTGCTGTTAAAAGGAAGATAGGTAGGGAAAGGGAGAGTTCCTAACCACTGTCAACTATATGGTAGGGAGCATTCTCTCCCCAGAAAGGACTCTGTACCCTCTGGGCACCTGTTGGACCAAGCCCACCTTATACCCATCCAGGGTAGGGGGCTATTGCCCTATTGGTAGAGGGGCCAGAAACAAACAAAATAAAAACAAAAACAAAAAGAGAGTAATATGAACAAAGTATTACTCAAAACTACTTCCCACTTCCTCCTCTAACCAGGAGAAAAGGCCAGAAAGAAAACAGTAATTTCAGGATTTGACTTCCGTATCTGAAGGTAGGGGGATTGGACCGTGGCCTTTCTCCTTTACTATCATCCCACTTCCAAGACATTGTTAGGAAGTAGGCCAGAGTCTCACTTAGACTCTCCTTTCTTCATCCTCTTAGAGGTCTACAAGTCAAGGGCAAAGATATCTCCAAATTATTTTAGCTCTTGCAAGGTTTGATTTTTTTAAAAGTTACTGCGACTCTTTAAGACTAATCTGTAACTAGGCCCCAAGCCTGATCAGGACAACTCTAGGAGAAGGCAGTAACAGTTCCAAGGCCCAATCTCTATGGTTTCCTTAATCCTCTACAGTATGTAATCTAAATCAGTCTACACAGTCTAAACAGTACCTTCTGGGATAAGGTCCGATACATGCACAGCAAGGGTTAGAGAACGGATAAGGACCAACTCCATCCCCGTGTGTCAATCAGCCTTTACTGCTCTTCTGCTTAGGTCCTAACAAGCAGTATTGAAATGGAGGTGGGAAGATACAACTCCTTATGAAGTAAGACACAGCAAGAGGGCACACTAGCAAGGCAGTCCTATACAAGAGAAATGCTTAGGCATGATACTGCATTTTAAATACAAAAAATTAAGTTCTCTTCCAATTCCAATCCCAACAGAGGGAGCCGTAAGAAAGATTCTCTTCTGAATCTTCTACAAAAACAAGAGACAAAAGAAATAAAGAAAAAAGAAACAAAAACAGAGGCCAAGAAAAAAGAAATTGAGCAGGCTTCAGAAGCAGGAGCATTAAGAGCTGAATTGAAACTGGTCAATGTGAGAGCTGGAGTGGAAGCAGCACCTGGGGCACCAGATAGGCAGTGGAGCAAGGGACAGGAGGAACATGGGGCCAAGCCAGACAGATGAGGCTGGACCCCCTACTGGGGCACAGAATGAGGTAAGAAAACATTTCAAATAAAGCAGCACCGTTCCGCTCACCTCGGGGCTCCCACCCCTCTATACTTCATAAACCCTCGCTCAGGGAATAAAGTGGAGGGTAGTTTGATATGTGGCTCTTACTTCCCATCTTCCCCTATACCGCTCCCTAAAGTCAGGAGATTCTGGAGGTCTTTCTCTGACATCTAACAATAAAAGGACTGCTCCTCTTGTCAAGATCCAAAGGGGACCAAGTGGAAAGGACTGCCCCTTTCGAGGGGCAGAGAGAAGGTGGTGACAGTCTGGATGTTCACCATAGCAGAGCTCTGACTACCCAACCAAAGAAACAGGGACATTCAACAGGATTCTGCACACAGTCACATGAGATAATCCAGTCCTGCTCCTTGGCTCCTAGCACTAATCCATTCACATTATTGGGGGCAGCTGAAAGTGCCCTCTGGGCTCAGTTTTCAAACCATAGCCTCCTGCACAGCCATGATGCTCTTCTATAGTTCAGTCCTGACCCCAGGGTGCGAAGCAGGTAGTGAACTGGCTTAATGACCAAGTCATACTCATGGACTGGCTAGGTAACCAGTAACTCAGAGTAGGAAGTGACTTCCCTACTAAACTTATGTCCACAGCATAATACATCCAGACATGAATCTTGAAGTTTGAGAGAGCGTGCATAGTTGCAGAGGTCCCTGCTACCTCCCCAGGGGATCATAATCGAATCCTCAGCCTGCCTGGACAACCAAGTTGTCCATTTGCCAAGCCTATGCCACCAGGTTGGAGGGCAAGGAAGAGGGCTCTGCTCAGTCAAATGCTAGGCGCTGTCCTCAAGTCAGCTGAATCATTGTAAAGTCTGGACTTTTGGGAAATAGGTGGTTTTGACCTTTTCTTCTTGCTGGAGTCAAGGCTACAGAGCTTCCCTATCAAACTCGAGACTTCTTTTCCTTGGATTTCACAAATTGAAAATGTTAGTATCCAGATCTTGCACCTGACATTTACTTGTCTCAGAGAAGCCCGTATCAAAGGTTCAGATATCAAAGGGGCAGTCCCACTGCAGGCCACTGATTACGGCCTGACGAACTGTGATGTCCAAACTGTCCAGGAAGCCCTTGACATCAGGCAGACAGAAAGGCTGAGGAACCAAAAATTTTATATGCTGGGCACACAACTGCTCACCTGTGCATTGGGGGGCACTACAGGATCTTGCGCACATCCTGGTGTATTTCAACAGGCACTGCATGGCCCACAGGCTGTGCAGCTCCTCCTGCCCAGGCCTTCAAAGCTTGCTCCAAGTAATACATTTTAAAAAAAGGATTCCTAAATTATCCACTTTGGGTTTTTAAATGCTAGTATCTTCAAGGGGAATTAGAACTTTTGTCTGATTTTTCTACTTTTTTTCTACTTAGCTTACTCCTCCAAGCCACAGGACCAGTTTATGTTATTGTCCTGGCCACTTTCAGACTCTCATTTTGCAGCTACTGGAATTCCGGAGGTGAGCGCTGCAGCTGCTGATCAGGCCCATTCCCAGGTTCTCCGGGAAGGGAGCAAAGCGGTAGGCGGCACGCTCCTTTGTCTTCCACTGGCTGAATGCCAAAATCCTTCACGCTACCAGTCTCTGCGAACTCCAGGTAGAAGTAGCCACACTTGACTGCCCGGTGCACCTCAAAACAGAATCCCAAACAAGAATCCTCTATCAGGTCTACGTAAATCTCCTGAGCGATGGCCTCTAGCTTGTTAGTATCCAGATTGGCCAACGAAATTTCCTCCATTTTAATTTGTAAACGAATGCGGAGAGGGCGCTCCTTTTACTCACGGCAGCAACACGTCTGGCTCCGCGGGCCGCGCCTAGGCCTAGACGCCTTTCAGAGCCCAGTCCTCTGGCAGCGGGGTCGGTGGTGTCCGCGGCGGCAGCAGCAGCAACAGGGGCGACTGCTCCGGAATCCCAAGTCCTTCTGTTTGTTTTGGCGTATCCCGGGTTGCGGGCCTTGTAGCTGCGCCTGGCCCAGGACACACCGCCAAACCGTCTCAGCGCCTCACCCAGCCGCCGGGGCCTCTTCCGCTCCCCTGTCGAGTCTAACCCCGCCTCCCCGCTTCCGCTCCTCAGAGCGCCTGCGCACTGGTTCCGCGCAGACTCGTGGAGCCTCTCAGCGCGCTGCGGCTGTGAGAGCGTTTGAGTTTGTGAAAAGGAATGCAGTGAACATAGTGTACGACTTCCATTATCTCCGATTATTAAACGATTGCGAGAATATTATTTTATGTTACTTTATTTGTAATTTAAACATTCGCTAATGAATTCAGCAGCCAAGCTTAACTGATATCCTCTGAAAAACGGAAAAATTTAATAATATGCACTGTTGTGGTGTGATTGGAAACATTTTAGGAACAGTTCTCCGGATGTGTTTGAAAGTTTGACTTACATGATTGACTAGTGAATCGTTTATAGCAATGCCGCAGTTGTCATTTAAATCCACTAGATGGTGCAAGGAAACAAATTACAGCATAATTTATCTTGCGGTCTTTTTTTGAATGAAAAAACTGGAAACTTGGCACTAAAGGCGTAATTCATATATATTGATCAAATAAACCCATGGCATCTATCTCACTTATAAGATCATTAAGGCAATGTGACTATAAAGAGATGGTAATGTACACCTCTAAAATAATTCAGAGAAAAAAATTAGGTGTGTATTCTGTCTTAAAGAGGGAGGAAATCTGAAATACGTTAAATATATGGGAGAGAAAACTTTTCCTAAAATTATATGCATGATTTGTGAGAACGGGAGCCAGTCTACCTAAATTTAAATCCCGAAGCCAACATTTAACAGTTTAGTGTTTCCTCATCTGAAAAAAAAGCTTAATTCTTATTTCATGGTTAAGATTAAATTATATTTTTAAAAATCTTGCGACAGTGCCTTACATGTGAGCAATGGTTCAGTAAATGTTAACTATTTTTAATCATATTAGTTATGAACTTGAATATAAGAAAAATCGCTGTAGTATTTCCTTTATTTTTTGCTCACTTTTTGGTCCCAAGAACTGCTGTGAAATAGAGCAGTCTGTATTATCTTTATAATTTATTTTGAAATTATTGTTAACCAATGAAAGAAAAATACAAAATACATGTTTATATCTGTCTGATTCTTTACTTTTCCGTCCAGATTAAAGGAGAGACATGTATCTTTTAATCAGATAAAATACTTATTTTCTAATGTATATGATCATCTGAACATCTAAATATTTTAGAATTTATTCTTTCTTTATTATTATTTTCGACATAAGATCTCGCTGTATTGCCCAGGTTGGAGTGCAGTGGCACCATCATAGTTCACTGCAGCCTGGATCTCCAGGGCACGAACAATGCTACCACCTCAGCCTCCCAAGTATCTGGGACTACAGGGGTGCACCACAACCCCAGACTAATTTCTTTTCTTTTCTTTTCTTTTCTTTTCTTTTCTTTTTTCTTTTCTTTTCTTTTCTTTTCTTTTCTTTTCCTTTCTCTTCTCTTCTCTTCTCTTCTCTTCTCTTCTCTTCTCTTCTCTTCTTTTCTTTTCTTAGCAGCAGAGGAGGTCTTGCTATGTTGCCCCAGCTTGAACTCCTAAACTCAAGTGATTCCCGGGTTGCAGGCCTTTTAGCTGCCCTCTGGCCCAGGTGCAACTAAATGCTCAGCCTCTCAAATGCTGGGATTACAGGCATGAGCCACCTTGCCTGGCCTAGAATTCATTCTTAATATCTCACTGTATTAATTCCTTTTCACACTGCTATTAAAAACTACCTGAGATTGGGTAATTTATGAAGAAAACAGGTTTAACTGACTCACAGTTCTGCAGGCTTAACAGGAAACATGACTGGGAAGCCTCAGGAAACTTGCAATTATGACAGAAGTTGAAGGGGAAGCAAGGACCTTCTTCACATGGTACAAGAGGGAGAGAGAGCGAAAGGGGAAGTGGCACACACTTTTAAAGCATCAAATCTCATGAGAACTCACTATCACAAAAACAGCAAGGGGGAATACTCCCCCATGATCCAATCACCTCCCACCAGCTCCCGTGACATGTGAGGATTACAATTAGACATGAGATTTGGGTAGGGACAAAGAACCAAATCTTATCACTCACTCTTTTGTTTTCATGAATAGAAGATTAAATTTATTTTGTTTATGAGTAGCCAGTATTTGTACCCATGCAAACTTTTCTGATTGCGAATCTTACCATTTTAAAAAACATAAATTGGCTGATAGGGAGCATTTTGAAAGCCTAGGCTTTAAGACTTATGTACTATAAGTTTTTTGTTGTTGTTGTTTGGAACTATGGGGCAGGATTTTTTTATTCGTCATAGTCTTTGTATAATTTATATGTTTTACATTCAAAAAACATATATCATATTTTGATATAAATTGAAATCTCCGCATAGCCACATGCTAGCCTGTATAATGATTAAATGCACAAGTTCTTTGGTCAGACTGTCTCCTACCCATTACTGTCTGTGTGATCTTGTCATGTCTACTTCTGTAAATCTCAGTTTTCCTTTTGCAAAATGTCAATAACAGTTCTCATCATATAGGTTTGTTGTGAGATTTAAAACATGGCAATCAATTTTATGAATGTCTTCATACAGTGCTTGACAAATACAGTAGTATATAATATTCTGTTGTATAACTAGTACTGTAGCATACTTAGTTACATGAGAAAATAGATATAAATACAATTGTTTACACAAATTCCGTCTTTCTCATGCTTTCTCCAAATTTAAAGCAGTGCTTCTAAAACCATGTATATGAATCACTCAGAGATCTTTTAAAAATGTAGAGTATGATTTTGTAAATTTGGGATGGGGCCTCCTTTTCTGTATTTCTAACATACTTTGATATGTGCTAGTGACCACATTATAAGTAGCAAGGAATTAGAAGGGCTTGATAGTGGACATTTGTTCTTTATAGTGATTGGCTCCCATATAATTTGTTCTTGGAAATTGTCATGAGAGTCTTTGCATGTTTGATTTTGACAGAAGAGAAGAAGATTGTCCCTTAAATCCTCCTTGTGTTGTGAAAGTTGGAATACAAGTACTCAATTTATGTAATTAAGAGGAGTCATCAATAAAAATATATTTCAAAATATATACAGAAAAGCTTCATATTAATTGAAATTCAAATAATCTGGATCATGTCTAGGTTTAGACTTCCTGTCAGTATTTTACTACATTTCATCTTACAAAAGGAACACTATCATGACATCAAATATTTGCAATAACAGTCATCATCACCTTGTCACCTCTTTTCTACTTATATCATTTAACCAGGTTGTCTTACTTCTGATAGATATACACGAAACTCTTTATGTTAAATCAGCGTTAAATCAATAACATACCACCAAAAAAAATTGATAAAAACTCCTTAGATCGCTTACTATTAATAAGACTGAGGTATTACTTAAACCTTTAGTATAAAAATAACATTTAAAATTGATTTTTTAAATTTTTATTTTATTTTATTTTATTTTATTTTTTTGAGACAGAGTCTCACTCTACCTCTCAGGAGTTGAAGTGTAGTTGCGCGATCTCCGCTCACTGCAAGCTCTGCCTGCTGGGTTCATGCCATTTTCCTGCCTCAACCTCCCGAGTAGCTGGGACTACAGGCGCCTACCACCACACTTGGCTATTGTTTTGTATTTTTTTAGTAGAGACGGGGTTTCACCGTGTTAGCCAGGATCGTCTCATTCCTGACCTCGTGATCAGCCCACCTCGGCCTCCCAAAGTGCTGGGATTACAGGCGTGAGCCACCGCCCCAGCCTAGAAATTTTTTATTATCTAAATTATTTTCTCAATACAAAGAAAGTAACATAGATTAGTTATTTATAAATAATCTTTAAAATATTGCTTAAAATTGTGCACAAATTAAGGCAAGTAAAATGAATATATTATGATATTTTAATTGTCTTTGATTATTCTCTTTCCATTCAGTAATTGTAATATATGGACAACAGAATAAGCTCTTTCAAAGAGAAACACATTTTAAATTGTTATTTAAAGGCTTTCTTTAAAGATTGAAATTCCCTAAAAGATATGTTTGTAAAAGCCACACTTTTTCGTGTTCACATGAAATAGAGTGGGGCGGCAGAGTGCTTCAAGGGATAGACCTGGGAGTGTAGTCAAAAGCCCTTATTTGCTGTCATATTTCGGCCATTAACTATCAGGTAAACTTAACTATCAGGCCATTAACTATCAGGTAAACAAGAGGGTGATTCACTTTTTTAATGAACGGGCTAACTCATGTTTTCTAAATTTTTCTTTGAAAATTAAATTTCTATGTATTGAGGAATCTGAGGAAATGGGTTCCACCCAGTTAAAAGGAAAGTATATTCTTCTGTATATTGGTCCATGAAGCTCAAATGTCAAATCCTAAACTGGGTGTCTAAGGGTTTCTTTATCAAATTAATCTATTCTGCTCCCTAGAGCACCTTGAATTGCCTTCACATTTTAGGGCTAAGAGAATTATCTAGCTATTGAATACCAACTGTGTGTTGAAATTAGCTTTCCTAACATCCAATGATGTTGCTTGTGAATGATCATTTTTAGTTAAAAAAATTATCTAGGGACGTTGACTTTTAGGAAGTCCACTTTTACTTTTGCTTATAGAATATTCATTAAAACTCTATGTTTCTTTACTCACTCAAGTATTTTAAGATAAATGAATAGTAAATCAGAGAGGGAGGGAACATTTTGCCTTGTTATCTTCTCTTTTAAACAGCCCTTTTTCATTAGACTATATATTAGAAATAAACTATGGCATTTCATCAACAATTTGGTAAAATATATGTATGTGTGTCATAACTCAACTGTAAATACTGGCATATTCTCCCAGGCATAGTTAGCTTGAAGTTTCAAATTCATCCTCTGCTGAAATCCAGTTTTCAAAATGTGCATTTAGAAAATAATTATTAGCCAGGCCCGGTGGCTCAAGCCTGTAATCCCAGCACTTTGGGAGGCTGAGACGGGCAGATCACGAGGTCAGGAGATCAAGACTATCCTGGTTAACACGGTGAAACCCC
Source organism: Colobus angolensis palliatus (assembly GCF_000951035.1). NCBI lineage: Eukaryota > Metazoa > Chordata > Mammalia > Primates > Cercopithecidae > Colobus > Colobus angolensis. The sequence goes on along the minus strand of NW_012121821.1, from coordinate 11,137,173 downwards.
GTCTCTACTAAAAAAAACAGACAAAACTAGCTGGGCGAGGTGGCGGGTGCCTATAGTCCCAGCTACTCGGGAGGCTGAGGCGGGAGAATGACGTAAATCCGGGAGGTGGAGCTTGCAGTGAGCCGAGATCGCGCCACTGCACTCCAGCCTGGGCGACAGAGCGAGACACCATCTCAAAAAAAAAAAAAAGAAAAGAAAAAACAAGAAAATAAGAAGAAAATAATTATTAAGGTTTGCATGAAATTCAGAGTGCCACAATTTCATATTAAATTGAGGTGTGATGCCATAATCACAATGTCTAAAATAAATTTATGATTTGAATCTGCCCTATTAAATTGAAATCAAGGCAATTTATTGAACGTTGGTATTTACGACAACTCTAGATTATAATCTACTAAAGAGAAAGAAACAGTAATTCTAAGCTACCTATAGTTAGTAAGTAGAATATTATACTAATGTTGCAATTTTAATAGTTTGCATAATAAAACATTTTTAAAAGGTGATATTTTAATATGTCAGTTATTCGGAGCCAGTTTGATCTAAAAGGGCTTAGGAAGATCTCTAGAAAACTTTCCATGCATTTGTATGTGTAAGCATAAAGGTGCTCCTTGATTTATGATAGACTAATGTTATTATAAACCTATTGTAAGTAAAAAATATTACAAATCAGAAATTCATTTAATACACCTAACCTACTAAGTTCCATGGCTTAGTTTAGCTTACCTTAAATGTGCTCAGAACACTTACGTTAGCCTACAGTTGGGCAAAATTATCCAACACAGTCTATTTTATAATGAAGTAAAATATCTCTTGTAACTTATTGCATACCCTACTAAAAGTGAAAAGCAGAATGGTTGTATGGGTACTCAAAGTACCATTTCTACTGAATGCTTACATCACTTTCACCCCATCATAAAGTTGAAAAATCATAAGTTGAACTACTGTTAGTTGGGGATGATTTGTATTTTTAAAATATGTTTTAAATGGCTTATGAAACTGCCTCTGAAGCTGATATACTATTTCTTAAATAAAAATAGACTATCATTGATGTCCTCATCTTCTGTGAAAAAGTCTACATAATAGTATAGAAAAAGATAATTGTTTATAATTTATGTAGATATAAGGATGAACCTAGAAAAATGTACATTTGAATGCTGAAAATAATTTATGATTAGGAAGCATGGATGTAGTAACAGTTAAAAGGGACTATCAAAAACCTCCATCTTAAAGGAATTTCAAACTTATAAAATATTGCAAGAATATTAATATATACTGTCTATATACCTATCTTTCACTCAGATTTACTCATGAACGTTTTGTCACTTTTACTTTATGTCTTTCCATTTCTCTCACTGAAGTTTCCTTATCACAAATTTGAACTACTATTTTTTTCCTGATCTATTTGGTAGTAAGTTGCAGACATAATGCCCTATTATATCTAAAATCTGGGGTAAAAATTTATCTTAGTAGATTAGGATGCTGTATTATTGAAAATAAAGATGATTCTGAAGAAAGTTCAGCCATTAGAGTAGGTTTACAAGGCTGACAAGCTAGGTTTCTTCTAGACATAAATGTCTTCTGGAACTTTTTCTTACATCAATTTTTAATATTTTTATGGCATTATATTGATTGCTCTTTCCCCTGCTAACTTTTTAGAAAATCTTGATCCAGCTAACCCTAGTTTTGCCAAACACAATCATGCACTCTGACAGTTGGTGAGGAATTTCTACCACGACATGTAAACTATTTCTTAGACTTGTCTTGATTAGTAAAACATGCCTAGTAGTTGCTAGTACATGTCAGAGTGAACCAATGGCAAGGGACAGCTGAATACGGGACTCTGAGAGAAGTTCATGGTATTTTTTCATTTCTCCCATCTAAGAGAAAAAGGAGGAAACTGAAATAATATCTTCATTTCTGATAAAGAAACTAAGGTCAGATATGTTAAGTGAATTGGAGGTAGAGTTAGGACTAAATGTTAAGACTTCTAACTCCTAATTTCTTTTTCCCTCTGTAACTTACTGGCTTATTTTTACATAATGTCTACTTTTTAATTTTCAGTAATGACTACTTTCTATAACGCATTTTGGAATAGAACAATTTTAGAATCATCTTAATATATTATAAATCAAAATCTTACTGCCAATGTAGAATACACCAGTGATTGAAGTCCTAAAATAAAACCTATGCACTTTTTTGCCTATCCACAGGTGCTAAAACACATACAGTGATGCTGTACACAAAGTGCCCTTTAATTTTTTTATGCTGGAGATTCACAAGAAACATTTTTCAGATGACCAACCATCCATTCCACAAAAAGTACATAAACTTAATTTAGAAACATATCTTGAGAGAGTTTTAAGAATCAGATTTTCACATAAAATTTCTTTCTGCCCAAAAGTGGTATTATTTTTACAACATTTTTGTCCAAATTGGTTTTGTGTTGTTCAGTGAAAAATTAAGTTCCTTTTTATCTTTCTTTATTCCTTTCCTTTTCCATAGTTATTTGCCGTCAAGTTATAAAGAAGAACTCATGTAAATAATTGAACACACTTTTTTTTTCTAATTTTACTAATATCCATTAGGTTTGTTTTGATTTTTCTTCTCTCATGAAGAGCTGTCTCATATTTTCTTAAGTCAAGCTGTTAAACTGGTGGGTGGGACGCTTTTAAGTTTTTTGTTCCACAGAAGGGCATCTGGCAAATGCCACCAAGTGAGAGATTAATTTTCTTGCAAAAATTCTAGTAAATGTAAAATAAAGAGCAAATTAAGGCACTAACATGAGATTATCTCAGAATCTCTCATATATTAATTACAGATACTTGTTTTTAAAGTGACACTGGGACAGGCACAGTGGCTTATGTCTGTAATCTCAGCACTTTGGGAGGCTGAGGCAGGTGGATCACAAGGTCAAGAGATTGAGACCATCCTGGCCAACATGGAGAAAACCCGTCTCTACTAAAAAGTACAAAAATTAACTGGGCGTGGTGGTGCGGTGGTGCATGCCTGTAATCCCAGCTACTCGGGAGGCTGAGGCAGGAGAATTCCTTGAACCCAGGAGGTGGAGGTTGCAGTGAGCCGAGATCGTGCCACAACACTCCAGCCTGGTGACAAAGTGAGACTCCATCTCAATAAATAAATATGTAAATAAATAAACAAACAAACACTGGTTACTCTTTTGAAACTTAATCTTACAGCGTTTTGCCTCTCTTTTGTTCATTTAGGCAGAAAAAAAAGTAAAGGACCTGTTCTTAACTTTTTAATTCTCAAAATCATTTCAGTCTTGATTTATTCCCATTGTAAGATATTATTAGTTTTATTCTAGCTTCATATATTTTGTATGCTCCTAGAACATCCTTCTTAGTTATATTATTGTAATTTACCAATCTTTGATCTTTATTCATATTAGCATCTACTTTTGTCACTAATTTCCTTAGCCAACCTCCACTACTATTAAAAGTTTTTTCAGTCAACTTTCAATAAATCCCTAGCATAGCCCTTAGAAAGTTTCTCTCACTTCCTGACTGAGTGGCTTTTGCTTTCTGAAGAGGCAAATGCCTTGCATTTTATGGAAAAGATACATAGATGAGTGTATCACCATTGGCATTTAGCACAATGTCATATATATATGAGATTCTTAAAATTCAATGTGCCTACAGAGTTTATTGTCCCAGGATTTAAATTTGAATTTCATATGTCAGTATTTTCAACTATGGATAAAATCGATATTTCATCACATGTTTTTAAAAGCACTCTGTCAAAGAAAAATGCAAAATCTAATTACTTTAGAATAGGATAAAACTTACTCTATCTTATGAATTTATTGACATATCTCTAAATCTAAACAACATTATGAAATATTGGTAATATTAATTTTTATATGTTGAAACATTTTGCCATTTTATCACTATAGGAATTCTTTCATCCTTAATCATCAATTATTGTTAGTTGTGTTTTAAAAGCAAAACAGAAAAAAAGAAGAATGATGGAATCATCTACATTCACAGAAGTATACGGATTGAGGGCCAAATTTCCTTATTCTTATTAAACTCTTATGAATTATTCTTATTCCCTTGTCATGTAACATAAGATGTGTCATCTTTATCATAGCACTTAAGTTATAGGATATCCAAGAGAAGAGTAAGCATCATTCAAAGACCTTGTGTCCTCTCGTAAAGAGATTAATATGTTTGTGGTTGTACATAAGACAGTTGAATCATGCTAGAGGGAATTATAATCTTGCTATTGTCTTTATTTGAAGATTAAATATGGTTTAAGGAGAAGTGTATGGATGCCATGTTGATAAAGGTTGGACTTATGATGGTTAATTTTGTATGTCAACTTCACTGGGTCGCAGGATGACAAGATATTTAATCAAACATGATTCTGGATGTGTCTCTGATAATTTTTCTGAATGAGGATAACATTTGAATTGGTAAACTGAATAAGGCTGACTGTCCTCAGTATGAATTGGCCTCATCTAAACCCTTAAAAGTTTGAATAGAATAAAAGATGAGTTAGAATTATCTCTCTCTCTCTGCCTGTCTTTGAGCTGGAACATAGGTCTTCTCCTGCCTTAGGACGTGGACTGGAAGTGAAACTTATATTGGTTCTCCTGGGTCTGGACTTCTCAGCCTCAATGTTTACATGAGTCAATTTCTTATAATAAATATCTTTATGTGCATGCAAAACACATACACATTCTATTAATTCTGTTTTGCTGGACAATTCTGACCAATACAGATTTTGAAAAATACTTATTTGAACACAGTTACATTTATTTATTTATTTATTTATTTACTTACTTACTTTGTTCATAGCTGCTTTTGTTTCGGTGACAAAGTTGAACAGTTGCAAGTGAGAACATGTGGACTATGTACCTAAAATATTTATCATATGGCCCTTTCAGAAAATGTTTACCTCTTCTATGTTTCCTTCAGAAGGATAAAATAGTAGGGAAAGACTTACTGGTTTCTTTATTATGTTGCTCAAAATGTTGCATAATCTTTTAAAAAGGTTTAAAAGAAGTCTGGAGATATCATCTTTATAGTCTGCTTTTAGCTTTTATTGAACATAATTGAGAATTCAGAATTTTTCCTTTTCCATCCTGATGGGATATGCAATAAAACTGGTGAATAAGATGTTTTAAAATTATTAGTGAATCAGAAGATTCATTCAAATAAATAGGTAGTAATACTCTAATGATGATGGTGAAATGGATAATGTGAGTAAAATCTCAGGCAATGATACAATGAGTCTTCAGGTGACAATAACAAGAGGAATTTTCTCAAACTCAAGTATCTATAAGTGGAAAACATATTTCCAAGGACAAAAAGGAATATAATAATTTCTTCTATTTAGGCATTAAATAGAAAAGACTTCATTTAGGCAATGTTGTGTGGCAAGGACCTGTTCTATGCTGCTTTGCTAAAGGGAGATGTAATGGTAATTTTTTTAGCCATTATGATGTTTGCATGCCAAAGTTTATTTGTTATAAAGATGTCTGCAATGGTGAAATTTATTTTAAAATTTCTAATATAAGTTAGTGTTCATACTAACTTATATAATTATATAATTCATACTTAAATAATTATAAATCATATAAGTTAAAGTTATTACTTATATAATTATAACTTATGTAATTCATACTTATATAATTATAAATGAATTATATTAGGTATTTATGTTACTTTCTAATATAAGTAAGATAGTGTTTCCACTCTTTATTCTTACCTCTATGAATTATTTAAAACACAAACTTATTTTTAAAAGGCTCCCATTTGAACCCAAATGGCAAATGATGGTGATGATTTTCTTGATACACTGAAGGTTAATTATTAATGACAGAAAATAAACACAAAACGAATAGAAGAAATACACTTACACAAGGCAGAATTAGTGGTTTTAATCTATGTATTTTTTATATTTTGTATTGTGTTTCTTTTTCTCTGGGAGGGTGAGCCTGTCTCTGTATCACAAACAAAATCTCAAACATATATAAATTGGCTTAATAAACAACTTTCATTATGTAACACACAATTGGAATGTGTCTTTGAAACAGTTCAGTGCACTGAGATTATCTTCCAGTTAAACATAGATGCTCTTACCATCTTTCTCCAAAGCAAATGTCAAGTTCCAGGAGTTACTTTTTTGATTTGTAATTTTTCCTTTGTTTGCCTGCCTTTTCACTGTATTTCTAATTCAAGTAGATGTTTTCATGGCCAGATTATAGTATGCTTACCTCTGGTTCTTTGATGATTTTTTTCATGGAAGTTTTAAGAAAATAACAAGACAACATTTTTTGTTGTTGTTGCTGTATTTGTAACACCAAAATATTTCCCTCATAAAATTCTAAATACATAAATATAGTACAACATACAATAAATAAAAATATTCTCAATATCAAGGTAAACAAAAAATAACATAATGTGTAAAACTTATTTTTTATACCCTAAATAATGTAAGTCAATAGTTCATCTGTGACACACTGTGCATTTTAAAACTCAGTGGCAGAGGGGAGAAAAGTTAGGCTAATTGTTTCAGGCTTAAATTTGGCAGTTTGCAAACTGCCCCAAATTTTCTCATTTGTATCTACTTTTTCCTGCATAGAGTTAATTCCAGTTCTATATAAATCTGTATAATGTAGATTTTTCTTTGGGAACAGTGCCATGGAAGAAGACAAAAGAAAAGAGAAAGCAGAGATCTTGTTGAGTTCTGATTTGATGCCAATATCCATCTTACATTAAGGTCTCAAAACAAGAAATTTTTACATCTACAATCTGATTTCATTCATTTTTAACTTTATGTCTTCACTTTTATTATGTAAAAGCATAATGTAGCATTTAAATCCACAGACTCTGAAGTTAGAGCCTTGGCTATGTACTATTTGTACAGCCCAAGGCAAGTTTAGTAACTGCTGGGACTTAGTTACATCCTCTGTAAAGCGGACATTCAAATAACACTTTTTCATATAAGGCTATTGTGAAATAAAATAAAATGTAAATTGTTTAAAAGAATGTTGTGCATTTAACATATCATATTTTTATTTCTTATAATGATGTGGAGGAAATAGTAGTCTCTGAATTCAAACAACCCAAGTTTTCAGTTACTCCTATGTTCAGTAAGTATTGAGGTTTGTGTATGTGTATGTTTGGAACTAGAGGTACAATGATAAATGAGTCCAGTCTCTCTTCCAAAGAGATACTTACTGGAGATAGAGAAATAAACATAAACTCATCAAATCAAGAATTAGGAGAGCTACAATAAAAATATGTGTAGAATTCAGTAGGCACATCCAAAATGAAATGGTCAGTTCTATGTAAAGAGAAGGAAAAATTTCATGGAATAAGACCTTTTATTTAGGAATTGGGAAAAGAATATTGCTTATCAGCAAATATAGGTGAATAAGGGACATTTTACTTGGAGAGAAGAGCATGATATAAAGTACAGAGGTATGAAATTACATACCATGTGATATCGTTTAGGTTATTTGTCCCGCCCAAATCTCATGTTGAAATGTAATCCCCAGTGTAGGAAGCGGGGCCTGCTGGGAGGTGTTTGGATGATGGAGGAGGATCCTTCATGACTTGGTGCTGCCCTCATGATAGTGAGTGAGTTCTCAGGAGATCTGGTTGTTTAAAAGTGTGGCACCTCCCCACCTTCTTGCTCCTGCTCTTCCCATGTGATGTGCGTGCTCCTGCTTCACCTTCTGCCATGAGTAAAAGCTCCCTGAGGTCTTCCCAGATGCTGAGCAGATGCAGCACCATGCTTCCTGTGCAGCCTGCAGAACCATGAGCCAATTAAGCCTCTTTTCTTTATAAATTACCCAGTCTCAGGTATTCTTTATAGCAACACAAGAATGGCTTAGCACACCATGCTTATTATCCATAAGTTACTCCTTAACCTGGAGTGGAGGAAATAAGTATTTAAAGTCTGAGGATGGGATAAAGGAGAAGATGGAAAGAAGAAGCTTGTGGTCCTTTAAATATTTTTCCAGATACATTAGAAAGATTATTTGGCATCAATTGAAAGATGAAATGGAATGTTATGAAACTGTGGGCAGAAAAATAACTCATAGACTATTGTTCTAGTCCAGGTGAGAGATCAAAAATTCATGAACTACCACAACAGCATTGAAGACGGAGAAAAGGGAACGATTATGGTAATGCAGAGGGAGTCAAATTGATGCAATTTATTTGGGTCACAGAAGTAATAACCTCACAGAATGACAGAGAAAATGAAATAATTTAAATAAAGTTGCTTTATAAGAAATAAAGCACCATATGATTGTCAGTTGTTATCTACTTTTAGGAATATATAATCGGTCCCTCTAAAGACACAATTTAGTATGTTGCACTACAAATATAACTGTTACTTGCTCTTAAAATTAAACATTTTAAGGCTTTGAATTATGTTAACACAACTTTTAAATTCATCTGGAGACTGTTCTAATAATCTTTGTATTGGGAGGAACATATGCCATAGTGACACAGTGCTTCCACAGAATTAAAATTTATTATATATTTATAACATCAGATCAGACTAACCAAACCTTAAAATTTTACCAGAAGATACAATGTGCACACAAGCACAAACAATTGGGGCAAACAAGGAATTCTTGTTGTAGTAAATTTGCAAATAGATTTTATGGTGCTTTAGCTAGTTTGCAAGGATATATGAAATTATACAGTAAATAAAGAATACAGTTGGAGACACAATTCAAAATAGACTTACATGATATGCATTTTTAAATTGAGGTTCAACTTGTCTTCATATACTTCATATGTACAGGTGACTGTGAAACAGCAAATTAATTTTTAAGTGATAATAATTCTCTTCACAGAGCCAGCTAAATATTCTTTGGTGGCCAAAGTCCTATAAGCCTTGACAGTTGCCCTACATGCACCCTAGGTCTTTCATTTATTGTTGGAGGAATCCAGCCATGCCTGGCATGAGTTTAAAAACATTCAGAGATCTTGTTCTCATATTCCACATTTTGGGGCCATTTATCCATTGACATTAGGTCTGCCACATCTGTTCATGCATTTAAATGAACGTTAAAGACCTTCCTTTTTGATCAAGTCTTAGTGTTTTCATAATTTACATGCACCACACTATTCTAGAAGAGTTTGTTCAGAGCAATTTTCTCTGTTTTATATGTCATTGGTATTTTTATGCCTTTTATTTCTCAGCCTTTAAGATGTGAAGTGAATAAAAACAGCTTTCTAAATAAAGATGGATTGTTGGGTAATGATTACCCAATAAATGAGTCTTCATATGAGACTAAACAAATACTATACACATTGGTTTAAATTATAGAAAAGCACATATATTAATTTATTGGGGTGTACATAAAGCAATATCTTCATATACATGTTAAAATAAATTTTTTAATAAAAATATTTTGATAAACTCTTTGTTCAAATGCTGACAACATCTGTGTACAATATTGTATTAATATGGATTTTTTTTGCCAGAGTTTGATTCTGTCCAACTAGGAGGAATGGCTCCTAACTGGATTGAATGAAGTAATTCCCAATCATATCCACATGTCAAAAAATCTCTCTTAATTAAATTTCCTTCCTTATCCTTTAACAACTGCTCTAACACCTTTTCAATCTACTGAGAGAGTGGAAAGTTTAGAAGAAATGCTGTTAGTTTTTCCTATATAAACAGGTTTGTTGGATTATATTCATATTACCTCCTTATAAAATCTAATGTGCATCAAAGGAGCTAGAGTTTTAAAATTAATCCTCAATGTAGAAATAAACATAAATCCATAAGATAATAACGTAAAATACATTTTAAAATTTGTGGTAAAACCTGATGCTACTTAGACACAGTATAAGGAAGTAGAAAATTGGAATAATGTGAATATGTTTGAAATAAAATTGTGTTAATTAACTTTAGATGAAATAGAACATTTCCTAGAGATCTTATGGTAAAACAGCTCCTCCTATTAGATACACACATATACACATGCACACTTACTCTTATTCCCCATGCACACTTACTCTGACATGCTGTTCTAGAATTTAACAAAACTTTTTCTTTTAAACTCAAAAGAGTTCCAAATCGGGGCTGTATTTTTTCCAATTATCTTTCTATACACTTCAACACACAGTCAACTCTCATATATGTGTTTAAAAACTGAGGTTAAGTATCCAATTTTTTTGACAAGCAATTCCTAAATTAGATCTTGAGCTCTAATCACTATTGTGAGCTCCAGACTTGAAAGTCTGACTGCCTTATAAGTCTAGATGACATTCCCATATGGATATCTATTGAGTGTCTCAAATACTTTTACATATCTAAAACAGAACTTTGTGCCGATTTCCTCTCACCTTTTCCACAAAACTGTTTCTTCCCTATTTTTCTTATCCCATTTCATTCACTACCATTCAACCAGATAAACAATCCAAAAATCTAAGAGTCAGTCTTGGTTTCTCTGTATTTGTTCAATCTATATCCATCTATTAAAATCCTGTGAGCTCAAAAATCAAATGTATCCCCAATTGTATTATTCTTCACTTTCTAAATCACCACCATCCTTACGACCTGGCCACCATTATGTCACACCTCAATTGGGGCAATTTTCCCTAAGTGGTATTTCTGCTTCCACTCTTTCCTCTTAATAGTTCATTTGACCTACAGCAACCCAAGTGATGCATACACACACACCCACGCACGCACACACACACACATACACACACAAACATGTAAAACTCTGTGATGTTTTTCCTTTATATTTAGTGGAAAATCTAAATGCTTCTTTGGCATACAATGACTCACATGATATGATTATTGGTTCCCTTTCCAACTTCGTTCTCTTGACCTTTACTCACTGTCTTCTATCCACAATGGCCTTTTTGTTATTCCTAACAAACTCATCTTCACCTTAATTTAAACTGGTTATCCACTTAGTGAGAAATAGTTTTCTCTCACACTTCTACAAGGTTCCCTCCTTCTCAATATCCGGGTTTTTTCTCAAATGTCTAATAAGAAAGGTCATCTTGAATGGACTTATTGAATATAACCTCCTTATCACCATTTTCTCTCCCCTTGCATATATTCACCTTATATTGCTTAAATATGTCCAATTTCTATATGATTTACAATTTATATAATTATCACTCATCTCCCTCACTAGAATGTAAGTACCAGTAGATCAGACATTGTCTTGATTAACCACTGTATGTTCAGCATCTAGAACAAAACCTGGAACCTACCTAACACTCAATATATAAGTGCTGAATGCATGCATAACTGAATAATTTGTACTTCATCTAGAATTTGTGTTTTCTGCTTTCTACTCATTTTTTTACTCTAACACTTGACTGTACTAATCAGGTATGTTGATTGTGTGAATTATGTATAGGTGACAGGTGCTATTGCCTCTGTATTTCCTGTGGCCATAAGTATGTCGATTATATCAATGTGCCTTATTTTCTTCATTTTTAATGGTATAGACATACTTTTTGGGGTAATAAGAAATTAACTTTTGTTTAAAAGCTAAAATAAAAGTTTTTTTTTACATTTGAAAATGTTGGCTATGTATGAGAGAAAGTTAGTAATATCATGGTTAAAAGTGTATTAAAATTCTTGCCTTGCAAAGCACACCAAAGTCCATAAAGCTTAGAACCCAATTTTGTGTTTATTAGAAATGGAGAAAATGAAATACGAAAATACTGTTTAAGGTTAAAGTACTCTATTAAATAACATGTCAGGCCATGTAGTTCATTGGCTGCTTGTTGAGAATGCTAAAAGTTCTGCTGACTAACATTTCTTCTCCCAATAGAAAGATTTGTTATTGACATGGTTTGGCTCTGTGTCCCTACCCAAATCTCATCTTGTAGCCCCCAGAATTTCTACTTGTGTGGGAGGGGCCTGGTGAGAGGTGACTGAATCAGCAGGACAGGTCTTTCCCATGCTCTTCTCATGATAGTGAATGAGTCTCATGAGATCTGATAGTTTTAAAAACGGGAGTTTCTCTTCACAAGCTCTCTCTTTGCCTGCTGTCATTCACGTCACATGTAACTTGCCCCTCCTTGTCTTCTGCCATGATTGTGAGGCCTCCCCAGCCACATAGAAATGTGAGTCCAATTAAATCTCTTTCTTTTGTAAATTGCTGTCTCGGGTATGTCTTTATTAGCAGCATGAAAATGGGCTAATACAGTTATAAATATGACTTTTCAAATATTCTAGTAACCTTTAACTCCTATTCCCAATGTACTTCTCTTTTGAAAGTTTCTGTCTTTGGAAATGTTTTTTCCATGAAAACAATTTACAACATGGGATTCTGATATTAGATATCATCACCTTAGTCTGTCATGACTTGATTCACAGTTTAAAGGAGTCGTGTTCTTTGTGGCTTAAAAACGGACTCGTAAGGAAATGGACTTACCAACTTTCTGAAAATCAGACTTGTGAGTATAAACTTTCATGAGAAGGTTTATTTAGCTCTATGTCTCCTGATCATTGCTTCTAATATCAAGTTCAGAAAGTTCAGCCTTAAGATTCAAGCAAAGAATAGCACAAATTAAAAGCTTTGTTCTCTTTGAAGAAATTACTAATGAAATAATTTCTCACTCTTTTCAGGAACTTTAGGGAGATACTATAGCAACATGTTGAAATTGAGCTCGTTATTATGGTGGCAACTTGACTTAAACTTATTATGTTAAATTTATTATCTCTTAAATAAAGCTGTAAAGACAATGCAGAGTGATAGAAACGCTAATTTTAGGACAGAAATAATAGTTGAAGCATTATCATGTAAAGGGTCTTCAAAAAGTTCATGGAAAATACATATCATAAAGAAGCTATGCATAGATTTTTTAAATTTTTGCACCAAAATAAATTCATACTAACTTGTTGTAACATATTTGAACAGAATACAGATTGTAGCACTAAGGAGGATCAGATAACAGTTTGAAAAAAGCCCTTATCAGAGCAACATGAATTCTGCTAAAATTGAAGCAGGAACAACATCAAATTTATGACTAAGTTGGGCAGAAAATGATAAAAATCACTGATGCTTTACGAAAAGTTTATGGGGACAATGTCCCAAATGAATCAGCAATTTACAAATAAACTTGTTTTGGGAAGAGATGAGACAGTGTTGAAGATAAACCCCATAGTGGCAGGCCATCTGCATTTATTTGTGAAGAAAAGATTCATCTTGTTCATGGAAATTATACACTATACATTTCAAGGTGTATATAGTTAAATATATCCATAGCTCATAATCTGTGTACTCTAAATGAAACCTTCCATAGGTCGTTTCTTCATGTTTTCTACATGTATTTCCTTAAACTATTTTAAATCATTTGCAGAATTAATGATTCTATTGAAATGTTACATTATGATACTCCTCTTGAGAAGCTTTGCAGTGAATTTCTATCTATGAGTAAATGCTGGAATTTTTACTTTGCCTTCAAGACTCTACAGTCTATAACCCCTACCTGGACTCATAGCTAGTTACTCTCACTCGCACTTGCTCTCCTCAAGACACACTGTTGCCTTTGCAGTTCTTTAAACATGGCGAACTCACTTTTGATTTAGTGTTTTTTCACTGGCTGTCCCACATTGCTAACATTTAAATCTCCTTCAAGTCTGTTTCAATGTGCTCTGCTCCACAAGAATGAGTTATACTTTGACTGCCCTATTTAAAATTGCAGCCTGCTTCCCTGCACCTTCCCACTGTCTTGGATTACTCACGTTGCACATCAGTCTATTATTGTCTTAATTTATATCACTAGGTACATTCAATTCTGCTTTCCTGAGACATTTCAATATGTTTATTTAACTTGCACCAGTAATATAGTGCATCTCATGCCAAACCTATGTTTTTCCATCCAAGAAACAGGGGAGATCTTTAATGAATCTCCGCAGTGAGTTAACTCTCAGTTTTCTTATGCTATTGTAACCTCTGTTTTCTGTTTTTGCACCCTTCATCAATTGTTCCTTTGATATCTGAGTAAGAAGGTATACATTTTCAAATTTATGACTGCCCACAAAACCCAATATAAGCCTTATTTTATCACTTACTGCTGAAGTAAATGTAGTTTTGAATTCTCTATTACTTTGGTCGTAGAAATCATAATCGTACAATCAAGATAAATTAGCTCCTTCCAGTTAAAAATAGTGGCCTTTACGATGATTCTGATGCTCTCCCATTTCTCTCTCTCTCTTTTGTCCAAAGGTCACCTGATTCTAGGATGTTCTTATGGGAAAACCATTTGTTTTTTGGGCCAGTCTGTGTTCTCATTAATTGTAACCATGGTATGGCTTATTCTATCTGTATTACAGTACTGCCAAGCACTGCTCCTTCTGTATATATATTTTTGTTTACTATTTTTAACAAACTTTAAATTTTTGAATAGTTACAGACTTACAGAAAGTGGTAAATATAGTGGAGTTTCCATATACCCCACACCAAGTTTCTCCTATTATTAAGATCTTATGTTAGTATGGTGCATTTGTTACAAGTAATGAACCAAAATTGATACATTATCATCAACTATTCTCTTCGCTGTTTTTCAGATTTCATTTGTTTTTCTCTAATTTTTTTTCTGATAGCGGATCCTATCTAGGTAGCACTTTGTATTTAATCCTCATGTCTTCTTTGGCTCCTCTGGACTGTGACAGTTTTTCCTTGGCCTTTCCTTGTTTTTGCCAACCTTGAGAGTTTTGAAGAGTAATGATCAGATATTTTGCAGGCTGCCTCTCAATTAAAATTTATCTTATTATTTTCTCATGGCTAGACAGGGCTTTGGAGTTTTTTTGAGGAAGACCATAGCATATCATGTAAAAGGCACATGCTATCAACATGATTTACCATTGATGATGTTAATGGTGATTACATGTCTATGGTAATATTTGCTAGGTTTCTTCACTGTAAACCTACCCTTGCCCCCAACACACACTTTTCATAATTTATTCTGAGGAACTAAGTCACTAAACCCATGTAATTGGTAGAGAAGGGAGTATCTACATAAATTCGTTGGACTTCTTCCATGTAGACTAGTACACCTTGGTTGATTGATCATAGTATTGAATCATGGATATTTATTTTATTTTAAATTGTAATCCAATGCTATGTGTGATGGTTAATATTGAGTGTCAACTTTATTGGATTGAAGGTATGTCTGTGAGGGTGTTGCCAAAGGAGATTAACATTTGAGTCATTGAACTGGGAAAGGCAGACCCACCCACAATCTGGGTGGGCACAATCTAATTCAGCTGCCAGTGCAGCCAGAATACAAACAGGCAGAAGAACATAAAAAGACTAGATTGGCATAACCTCCCAGCCTACATCTTTCTCCCGTGCTGGATGCTTCCTACTCTCGAACGTCAGACTCCAAGTTCTTCAGCTTTGGAACTCAGACTGGCTTCCTTGCTCCTCAGCTTGCAGATGGCTTATTGTGGCGCCTCACCTTGTGATTGTTAGTCAATACTCCTTAATAAACTCCCCGGTATATATACATCTACCCTGCTAGTTCTGTCCCTGTGGAGAATCCTGACTAATATAATATGCTACATTTTTTTTGTTCCAATTGTTTCATCTTTGGCTATTGGGAGAACTTTCAAAGCCCTTTTGACTTAACCCAATTATCTTATTTTTTTAAGCACTCATTTTCTGGCATACAGTTGTTCCAGGCTCATATTGTATGATACTTGCTACTTTAGACTCAGCCATTTTAAGGATTCCTGGTTCCTTTTATTGAAGAATTAGTTTAAAAATCAAGTTTTGGGTTCTAGATGTGCTCATCCCTATTGAGGTATTTTTGCTTTATCTCTTCCCTTTGTGAACAGAGCTAAGGCATGTATGTATGTATAACTAACCTGTGCATAAAGAGATAATTATAATTATTGATATGTGTATCCTTCAGTATCTATATTAAGCTAAACATGAGCTTATACAGATTTCTATGACTCTAATCTAGAACCACATGATTCATTCTAACCCTTCCGCCTTGCTTATCTATAACTTCTCCAAGAACAAAAACTTCACTCTCACTGTTCACCATGCATTTACTTGATTCAATTTCAATATACATGAATGCGTATGTGAATGTGACCTCACATCTTTTAACATGTACTACCACTGGAAGCAACTTTACCAACTAGAATAATGCTTATTAACATTTTCTTTTGTTTTTAGTCCTACAGTCCAGTCTAGTTTCCACAGTTATTTAGATCAGCGCCTCTTTTTATCCACATTCTACAGTTAGGTTATGTCAGGTATTTTTTTTTTTTCACAAGAAAGTAAATAAAATTTTATTACAAATCATTTATTTAAGGAGATAGGACTTCACTTATTCTCACTGCTGAAAATTAAATTTATTGAAATAAATTATAAAAGCCCGTTCTTATGTTAAACCAAAAAATCAGTGTATTAACACAGTGAAAGTTTATTAACAAGCATTATGTAGTTAGAAAGATAGTTTATCTTAAATTTATTTTTCTAAGCTAAACAAACAAAAATTTAAATTTTGTTTGTAAACATTTGCTTCAGAAATTTAATGAGTTTTTCAGTTTCTTGGGCAATATATGGAAAATTAATTGTGACTAGTACACCTCAAGGTTGATGAAAAATAATTTTTCAGGAAGATAAATTTTGTAATCTTTTAAACAAAAATATATAATATTTCTAAAGTTCATATGAAAAATATTTGTCCAAAGGACTTCTCTGTTTAACGTTACTACAAGGAACAGAGCCAACTGATCCCTGAATCCACTGCAAATAAAAAAGGGAAGCTCCAGTTGACCCCGGAGGGGTTGTATAAAGAAAGAAATTGTTTTCATTTAAAGTATCCTTTGATACAAATGCAGACTAACCTGCTATTTATATCTCCCAAAGAGGAGTTGGGTTATTCAGGCCTGTTAGGCCATTTGTAAATATGAAGAAAGCTCACAATCAAAGGGCTAAAATTAATATGGCATTATCTGATTATTTTAGTACCTGAATATTTAAATTAAAAAAACTGGTGGCAGAATGACTTTTGTATGTCAGGTATGTTTAATACCATTAGATCATTTTGTCATAGTCTGCGTTCCATTTGTAATCCTTCACCCTCCACTTGATCTTTTTCTAAAAAAATTCACATATTAAGGTTTAATATTTGCACTATAACATTATATTGATTTTCACAAATGGATAGTGTTGTGTATCTGCCACTAGAAAACTATACAGAATTAGTATCATAGTCCTAAAAATACCCTCTGGGCTTCACCTATTCATCTCCCCCCATTCCCATGTATCTGGCAGCCATTCATTTTTGTCTGTCACTGTAATTTTGACTTCCTCATACATCTGCTTTTGACATTTATAGTCAGTATTGTAAATACTATTGTTCTATTAATAGAGATTCCTTGGCAAGATTTAACAGCTTCTTCTATTCCACTGATTCTCTCAAGCCCTTCATCTCTTCTGGGGCACAGGCTGCCTTTCTCAGGGTGTGACCTTCTGTTTTAGGTTTCTTATCAAATGGTTCAGCCTGAGGCAACACAATTAACCATTGCTATTCTGCTTCTCTGGTGAAACACTAGACTTGAGGCATCTTAAAACAATCCTTAGTCTCCTCGGTTTACAGTATGAGAGGTGAAGCAAAAGACTCCCTCTGCTGAAACTTACCTGTTGCCTTAGCCTAATAATGGTTTCCCTGCAATATGTTGAGAAAGTAAGACTCTTTTCTTGTTAAGAAAGTTGGTAAAGGATGTTGATGAATATTGATGAGAGAGGAAAAGGAGGAAAAGAAAAATGTATTGCATATGTTATGTTCCTTCTCTTTCTGAACTCTACTGCCTTCTATTTATGTATTTCTTTATTATTATAATAATATCACATTGTCTTTATCACATATCTTTGTAGTAATTCTAGATATCAGGTAGTATAAGTCCTTTTACTTTGTTCTTCTTTTTCAACATTGCAAAGGTCATCCAATGTCTTTGCACTGTCATATAAGCTTTAGAATCATTTTGTCCATTTCTATAAAAACCTCTGATGAAATTAGATTTTGTATTTCAGTGAATGTACAAATCAATTTTGATAGAACTGATATCTTAACAATATCGAATCTTCTGATCTTTGCTCATATTATGTCTTTTCATTTATTTAGGTTTTCTTTAATTTGTATTTTTCAATATAGATATGTTGTACTTTTTGGGTCAAGTTCATTTCTTTTACATGTTTTCTATACTGTTACAAATAAAGTCACATTTTAGAACACACACTGTACAGGTATTCTATTTTTCAGTTTTATAATTTCAATTAGTTATTTCTTTATAGATTATATTCTCTATCTTGATTCTTTCATTGGTTTACTTATTATAACTGATAGTGGCAGGAGACAGACAAATTCATGGGCAGACAGGGGTGGGTTCCCAATGAAACCTACCTTCAAACCAAAGACAATTTAAAGCCTGAAAATTGAGCTGCCAGTTTGGGATAAAGTCCGTGACCACAGTGAGAATTTGTATTCCTGTTTGCCCACCCTTTTCTGATTGATTCTTTCTGAATAATGCTTTTTAACCAATCAAACATTGCCTTTTCCAAGGCTATATACAGTCTGTGCCTCCTCATTGCAAGCCTGTAAAAACCCTGGACTCAGCCACACAGAGGGTTACCTGCTTTCAGATCCCCTCTCACACAGAAGGCTACCCACTTTGGGTCGCCTCTCATTGTTGAGAACTTTTCTGTTGCTCAATAAAATTATTCTC
The DNA here is from genome assembly GCF_000951035.1 of Colobus angolensis palliatus. NCBI lineage: Eukaryota > Metazoa > Chordata > Mammalia > Primates > Cercopithecidae > Colobus > Colobus angolensis. The sequence continues at coordinate 11,118,453 of NW_012121821.1, read as the reverse complement.
TGCCTTGCTCACTCCCTGGTGTTCATGTACCTCATTCTTCTTGGTCACATGATGATAACTTGGAATGCACAGAACAGCAGGGGCAAAAAAGGGTTGTAACATGTTCCCGGCCAGCTCCTGGCCGAGCTGTGGGCAGCATGAATGAAAACAGCTGTGTCACACTCTTGTTTGCGTTACTGCAGAAGTGAAAAGCTGTGACCCTTCTGAGGGCCCAGACCACTGGACTCCCTGAGCCAGGGCTATAACAAGTCCCAGTTCACTCAGCCATGAGTGGCGGGAAAGAACAAGCTGTAACATGTTCCCATTTGTCGAGCTGCTAGCGGGTGGAATGAGAGAGATACCTGGGGCCTTCCCTAGTGGCTCAGACCACAGAACTTCCTGAGCAGAAGCTGTGACACTCCCATGCGACTCTGTGGTTGTTGGTGTCTCTGAGTTTTTGCGTGTCACTTCATCCCCTTGGTTCAGACACTGGCGCCCAAGGCAGAAGCCAGTTGGTGGCAGCATGCCTGGACCAGCCGTGGGCTGAACGCAGCAGCCCCATGTTGGGCGTAGGATCCTGGCTGGTAGCATGAGCCGAGACAGCCTGTCAGACTGAGTGGGCGGAGTGAGCCCAACTGGCTGGAGCAAAGCCCAGGCAGAGGTGCCAAGGGCCGCAGAGATTTCCAGTGGCACTGAAAGAATTCTGTGTCATAATTACTCTTTACTTAAGTCTTTTAACATATTTAAAAAGCTGTGTTTCTCTCCTCATGTGCTAAAGACAATATTAAAGCAATATTAGCTTGTGTTTCTATTGACCAATTAAAAACATACAGACCATGCTTCCCTGCTAATTTACATGGCTGAATTATATTTTCTTTCTTTATAGGGTATTAATTATACTTTGTCAGACAGTTAAATTACCGTGGATTCTTGTTGCTTCTGCTAGTGTTGGTTTTAGTCTTTGTTAAGGTAGGTCAATTTTGATTTTGTCATTAGTTAGAGGGTGCACATTTATTCCAAAGGCATGTCTTTTCTGACTCTCAATTAAATATCTGAAATCCTCAGCAATGTGTCTCATTTCTTTATGGGCCAGAATTGCAAATTTTTATCCTGGTGTGATCTCTGTTATCTTCATTCATTCTCAGCACAGCACCAGCACATTTCTGCCAAGTGTCGCTGAGTCATTCTGTAAGCATTACACAACAGGACCCTCAGTCAAAATAATAATAATAGTAATAACCCAGTGTGAGTCCTCACAGACATCTGGGGTCCCTTTGTTCAACTTCTTTCTTTCTAGGAACCTGCCTTGAAAATTCCGTCTACTTCAGCAACATAGAATTCTGAACTCTGCTTCCTTGGCTCAGCAATACCACTCCAACACTTGAACTCCATTTCCTTCAGACAAGTAGAGAAAGTATCCCTACTCAGAGTGTTGTTGATGCCTTCTATCAAGGATTATAGTCCTGCTTTGCCTCTTGTTCAATGCATGAAACTAATCACTTCATATATTTTGTCCAAGTTTACACTTATTTACAGTGGAAGGGCAAGTACCAGTTATTTATTGATGGATTGACACAGAATTGCCACATAAATATATTTTTATTATTATTTCAATGATGGAAATTCTGACTAGTTAAAAGTAAATTTGCATCACTATTAATTTATCACTCTAAAAGTTTTATAGTCATCAATATTTTTTGGCATATTTATCACCCATCCTTGGAATATATTTGTGCTGTTGCAAAAGTTTTGAAAACCTCTGGTTTTTAGTACAAAGTTTACGCTCTAACTTCTTGAAAATTTGTTTGTGATATTCTAAGCCAAAACTTTTGAATCCCAAACAATTATTATATTTTGCCACTATGTGATCCTAGAAAAAAAAGTAATGTTTTACTGCATAAAATCAGGAAAGGTGAGTATGTTTTTCAAGACTATTTTGGAATTTGTACCCAAGAAATCAAGACTATTTATATTTATACTTTTTGATATACCCTTTCCTTGGATAATAAGCATCACCTCAAAGTCTAGTTTAAATGGGAAAAGGAACATACAGTCAAAGGTATTACTGAGAAAGAAAAATACACAAGAGAATAAATCAAAACATTATCCACTAAATCAATCACTTCTCTAGGCTCAATAGTCTACAAGTAGAGACCATTATTTCCTGTTCTCATTTTATGCACATAAAACACCGTCTTTACCGTCTGAGAGTCATATTACTTCTTCAAGTCCTAGAATACACTGCAGGACTAGAATTTTTATGTGCATGATCTACTTTAAACAGGAAACATAAAGTGAGACTGGGAAAGTTAATTTAATATCTTTTATGCAAACTTCTACTTAATCACTTAAGGGATTTTAGTATTAAAAAAACCTGATAAATCAGTAAATGTGACAGTCACAAAAAAAATCTGAAAAACAAGTAAAAGTTCTTAAAGTATTACATGTATTATGGCTAAAGTTTAATCCTATAACCAAGGATTTATAATTTGCACTGTAAAACAAGAGCACTTTGGTGATATGACGATGTATCTTCCCTCACCAATTTCAGTTTGTGTTGTGTGATTATTTCTGAAAACATATTTGGTTTTCACATAGACTTTTTTTCTGACAAATTAATTTCAGAAAAATGAGATTTTTGTTGACTTCCTTTTCTAATTATAGTTTTCGAATGTGTATTTTAAGAAATGAACCATAATAGGATCACACAATAAGGGGAGATAAAATTCCTAACGTTCACACATTGCACATCTGACCTAATTCATTACAGGTTCTGGTGTAATGTAGTATTTTATTGTTATATATTTTGATGATAAATTATTTTTTATAGACGTGAAAAGGATGACTGACTTTCCAATGTGATATTGGCAATCTCCCTGTTATAATTTATATGACTAGGCTTTAGAGAAGATAAAAATACAAATTTCATTAGAATCATTAACAAACTAGCTTTATTTTCATTTTTATTGCAAGGCTACTTCAAAGAATAACCAACATACAATATGTCGACTTTTGAGAACAGTTTTATGAGGTTCTGTAGGTCGTGCAGTTCATTACATTTTGAAGTTAAATGAAATGATTCATTATATTACTGCATATGACCTTATATTACTAATGCATTTATTAATATTTTATATGCTGACAATCTGCAGTAAATCACAGAAGCAAGTAAATTCACTAAAATAAGACTGGTAGTGCTTGTTAGGGTTGTGAGGAAAAAATTAATTGAACAAAACATTATTCAAGAATGGATTCATTAGTCCATTTTCATGCTGCTGATAAAGATATACCCAAGACTGGGTAATTTATAGAGAAAAAAGGTTTAATTGGACTTACAGTTCCATGTGTCTGGAGAGGCCTCACAATCATGGTGGAAGGCAAAAGACATGTCTTACATCACAGGAGGAAAGAGAGAGAATGAGAACCAAGTGAAACGGTTTCCCCTTATCAAACCATCATATCTCATGAGACTTTTTCATTACCATGACTACAGTATGGGAGAAACCGCCTCATGATTCAATTATCTCCCACTGGGTCCTTCCCACAACACGTGGGAAATTTTGGAGTATGATTCAAGATGAGATGTGGGTGGGGACACAGAGCCAAACCATATCGACGGACTACACAGTTTAACTACAAACTAAGAGAAACTAGGAGCTTTTTGATAAATGTTAAACCTCAGATGATGATCTTTATGTATTTATGGAAACCTATTGTATCTTTTCCACTTACCTGGACTTACAGTAGAATGCATTTATTTGTCGCCTTCACCAAGAAGTCAGGGTCACAGAGTCTTAGAATTGTATGGTAGCTCAGTAATGACATCTGGGACTGAGTATCTTTCTGACATCCTGACCTGCCATTATTTGTGTGTGGCTTTCATCTCTGTAGAATCAGAGTTGATACTACATTTCCAAATATTTTATTTAGTTTTTCAAGCAAGAATAAGGGTGAAGAGTAAAAGAGCTGATGGCAAATGTACCATTCCACCTTATTTGCCAGCTTTCCCAGAGGCTCCACCCAAGAAATTTTGCTTTCATCTCCTCATTAAAAGTAGTCATCCCTAACTTCAGACGATTCTGGAAAAGTAAGTATTTACTTTTTCCACCTACATAAAGGAGAGCAAGAAACAAAAGAGTCTACTATTGGAGTAGCAAGTTCACGCTGCCTGCCATCACTGTTATAAGCCAACCATGGTATTATGACTTCTCTGAGCTTAAGGTATCTATTGTCAGAAACAAAAAAAAAATAGATATCATTTGCTACATTTGGGTTCCTCTATTCAGTTTCACATCTGGCAGAAAATTTTCTCTTATAAAGAAATGCAGTTTACAGGGAAGAATTTTTTTTTTTTTCTTGAAAATGTCGGTACACTTGTGGAATAGATAATTTGTATCCAGATGTCAAACAAAGGGGGCAGGGAAACTACCCTGCACAAGAGAAAGTTTTTAATTCTTTAGAGAAGAGGTTCATGGTACAAATTCTGAAAAGGTGACTAATTTACATGAACCCTCAAAACTAAAGTTACTAAATTCATAAAATACATGTTGCATCTTAATTTTTTGAAAATTGCAGCAGGGCTGTATATTGCATCATGTTTGATAATAGGGAAAAATAGGTTGAGCATATGATGTATAGGACCTATAGAAATGCTACTGGAGGAAATCAGCCTACAGGACTAGTTTCATTATAGAGAGTAATTTCTACTGTTTTTAAGGTGTTGGAGATTTCCTGCAGTTTATTTAGAACTCTCAAGGCAGGAAAAACCCTGCTGGCATATAGGTTATACACAGAAGACCTGAGCTAATAAATTACTAGCAAGTGAGAATTTTTGCAGAAATACATGCATGTGTAACTATGTAGTTAAATTTTAAAAAGACAGAGAGAGAGAGAGAGAGAGAGAGATTTAAATACCTTTAAAAGACAGACTTCTCCAGAGGGAATATTCTCAACTTTTTTTTTATTGCCATGTTGTCAGATAATTTGAACTAAAAGCAAATTTTTCATTAATTCTTTTAATTTTTTTTTGCCTTTTCCTTCCAGTAGAATTATGAATTTTAACATAGGCATAGTATCTAATGTATGTTTATATAATAATTATTTAATTAAATTTTAGTTCATGGAAAACAGGTGCGTTCAACTTTTTATAAGAAACTGTACTGTAATGACATAGCTTTTGGTACTAATGAGATTATTCTCTTTAAGAATATACTACTAGGGTGATATAGTTTGGCTGTGTCCCCACCCAAATCTCATCTTGAACTCCCACGTGTTGTGGGAGGGACCCAGTGGGAGGTAATTGAATCATGGGGCAAGTCTTTCCCATGAACAATCTCACGAGATCTGATGTTTTTGAAAGAGGAGTTCCCTAATACCATAAAAACCCTAGAAGAAAATCTAGGTAGTACCATTCAGGACATAGGCATGGGCAAGGATTTCATGTCTAAAACACCAAAAGCAACGGCAGCCAAAGCCAAAATTGACAAATGGGATCTAATTAAACTAAAGAGCTTCTGCACAGCAAAAGAAACTACCATCAGAGTGAACAGGCAACCTACAGAATGGGAGAAAATTTTTGCAATCTACTCATCTGACAAAGGGCTAATATCCAGAATCTACAAAGAACTCAAACAAATATACAAGAAAAAAACAAACAACCCCATCAAAAAGTGGGGAAAGGATATGAACAGACATTTCTCAAAGGAAGACATTCATGCAGCCAACAGACACATGAAAAAATGCTCATCATCACTTGCCATCAGAGGAATGCAAATCAAAACCACAATGAGATACCATCTCACACCAGTTAGAATGACCTTCATTAAAAAGTCAGGAAACAACAGGTGCTGGAGAGGATGTGGAGAAATAGGAACACTTTTACACTGTTGGTGGGATTGTAAACTAGTTCAACCATTATGGAAAACAGTATGGCGATTCCTCAAGGATCTAGAACTAGATGTACCATATGACCCACTGGGTATATACCCAAAGGATTATAAATTATTCTACTACAAAGACACATGCACACGTATGTTTATTGCGGCACTATTCACAATAGCAAAGACTTGGAATCAACCCAAATGTCCATCTGTGACAGACTGGATTAAGAAAATGTGGCACATATACACCATGGAATACTATGCAGCCATAAAAAAGGATGAGTTTGCGTCCTTTGTAGGGACATGGATGCAGCTGGAAACCATCATTCTTAGCAAACTATCACAAGAAGAGAAAACCAAACACCGCATGTTCTCACTCATAGGTGGGAACTGAACAATGAGATCACTTGGACTCGGGAAGGGGAACATCACACACTGGGGCCTATCATGGGGAGGGGGGAGGGGCTAGGGATTGCATTGGGGAGTTATACCTGATATAAATGATGAATTGATGGGTGCTGACGAGTTGATGGGTGCAGCACACCAACATGGCACAAGTATACATATGTAACAAACCTGCACGCTATGCACATGTACCCTAGAACTTAAAGTATAATAAAAAAAAAAAAAGAAAAAAAAAAGAAAGAGGAGTTCCCTTGCACGAGTTATCTCTCTTTGCCTCCTGCAATCCATGTAAGACGTGACTTGTTCTTCTTTGCCTTCTGCCATGATTGTGAGGCTTCCCCAGCCACATGGAACTGTAAGTTCAATTAAGCCTCTTTTTTGTAAATTGTCCAATCTTGGCTATATATTTACTAGCACTGCGAAAATGGACTAATGCATAAGGTAAGAGTATCGGATCAAGAAATACACGCAGCTAATATTTTGAGACAAATTGTAAAATACCTACTGGGAAGATTGTATTAATTTACCTTTATACTAACAAATTCTATTCACCATTATTTGAATATTAGCAACAATAAATATCTTCTCCTGTGTTTTGGTTAATTGATTTAATTTTAGAAGTGTCCTATTCTCATTCTTCACCCATGTTTATCGTATTTTTGATTTCATAATTTATTTGTGAAAACTCTGTATAATTAAATTTTTTTTCTTTGATATGTGTATGTATGCTGCAATTGTTTCTCTAATTTTGATTTGTATTTTAGTTTCATTCATTGTATTTATTGTGCTAATTCAAGCCATTTGATTTTAGATAGTCAAATATATCAGTGTTCCATGATATTGCTTCTGGTTTCACTTTGAGGTTTTTACTATGCACTGACACAAACTTGTTTACCAATATTTTCTTCTGATACTTTGATAGTATTAATCTCACTTTTATGAATGTGAAATAATTTTTGACTCAGCAATGAAATGGTAATCTAGCTTTTATTTTAAAAATAACTAGCCCATTGCTTTAATTGCAGTTATGTAATAATTAATCACATCTATACCAATTATATATATATACATTTATTGTATATAAGATATCGGTGAATACTTATGATTTCTGACCTCTCTATTCTGTTACTTTCTATGCATCATGAGTGGTCCAAGTAATTCTCACTATTAGCGAAAGACGTGGTCCCCTGTGTATGAGGAACAATTAAAGCATATTATACAGCGCAGATTTAATTACACAATTAAAGTCTATTATTTGCTAGAGGGTGATAGTAGTTCAAAGCAAGCAAAGACACTCATACCATCTTCTCATTTTAGTCCTGGTAGTGGAATTACTTAATATTAGGAGTCTTTGATTAAGAGTTTAGTAGTGGAGACCTGGTTGAACTAGATCTCCAACATGGGGCTTCTTGGGGAAAGTCAGAGAGTTAAATGATGTATTTTATGCATGTCACTTACATTCTTGAAACTAGTTTATTACTTGAATTTCCCACTCCAATTTTAAACAGCAGGGCTCTGTTTTTCCAAGTTGCATATTCCCCAAAACTGCTATAATATAACTGGGAATGCTCCTTATTTCTCCACATTTTAAAAGCATTTCTTATCACATCAAAATATCATAAAATTTAAGATTTGTATGATTTGGGTATATCAATGTTAGTAATTGCTTCTAATTGTGCATACACATAATTGACACTTGTTTTCTTCCTATGGGAACAAAATAATCTCAAAGAGAACTTTTTTAGACCTTTCTCATATACTCTTTTGTATATTTCTATTTAGACCTACACAATTTAATTACAGAAGTGTTACTGATGTTTTTGAGGACTCATATTGTAACTCATTTATTTTCCCAGAATTCAAAAATACATTCTTCCAAGAAAAACAAAGTCCTGTCTATATTTGATGTAGGTTGGTTTGATTTCATTATTTAATTTTGGGGGAAGCTACATCCTTATAAGATTATGTTTTTCTCCTCAGAGAAAAGCCACATCTCTCCATTAAAAAACAATGTTTGTATCCCTCAGCAAAGTGGTACAGCTTTTACTTTGTATAAGCTTATGCAAGTCTTGTTAAATTCATAAATATGAACCTTATTTTTGGAGTTATTCTTCTTAATGGACATTTTCTTGTATACATCTATTGATTACATGATGCTTTTAAAGTAAATATATTATCCACAAATAATGATTATTTCTTCTTTTCTATTCCATATTGGCATCTTCTATTTTTTTCCTTTAATCAATTTGTTTAGCAATTCAGATGGGTCATGGGTGGCAAGGTAGCAACCTCATCACCTTTCAGTATTTTATAGGTAAACATAAGTTGGCTTCTATTTACAGATTTATCTACCTACCCATGAATTGTTTTTAAAAAATGTTTTAAGGAATGGTGTTGGATTTTGATAAGTACCTTTTCACATTCTGTTGACCTAATCATATTTTTTTCTCATTTTACATAAAAATAATAACTGTACTACCTAGTCCTGCTAATAATTACTACTCCTATTAAAAAATAATAGCTAATCACAACTGGGCACTTATTATGGGTCAAGAATCAGCCAAATAAATTTTGTGCATTGTTTCTTTAATATTTAATATAGCCTTCTGAAATAGGTACTACCATTATATTCTTATCGAGGAAGAACCTGAGAATCATAGAATTTAGCTAATTTGTCAAATTTATTAAACATTACATAATAAAACTGTGAGTCAACCTTTCTGGTCATAACCTCAATACCGTATTGCCTGTTTTATCAATATGATAAGACATATACATAGATGTCTTTATAATTAATTGCTTTTGAATGATTAAAATAATATCTGTATACAAATTAAAGTAACGTGAACATCATTAGGTAATTTTTTTCTACATTATTGATTATAAGTGAGATTTTAGTTTTCTTGTAGTTGGTTTATAACCATGAAATGAATAAGGAAGAAGTCTCCGTAGTGATTTCGAGTGATATCTTTGTGAAGGGATAATTTGCAAATTGCTGAAGAGGGTGTACAATATGCTACACACACAAGCAAAAAGAATATATACATATGCACACATGCAAACACACACAATTTCTGCTTTTGTTTGAAAATGGCAACACTGGCTATAGAAACAAGAAATCATTACCTATAAGGGGCTAGGTGGAATGGAGAACAAAATATAAAGATGAAATAGAGCATAACTTTTATGTAATTTTGACTAACATATTACAACGGGTTTAGTTTTGTGCAACCAACACCCTCAAAATAAGATATGTTAAAGTCCTAACTCGCGGTACCTCATGATGTGACCTTTTTTGGAAATATGGTCTTTGCAGCTATAATTAGTTATGTTGACAATAGGTTATTCCCAAATAGAGTGGGCCCTTAATGCAATATGACTTGTGTCCTTATAAGAAAATGATGTGGAGCTGCATGGAGAGAATAGCAGGTGAGGGAAGAGATTGGAGTAATGCATCTGCAAGCCAAGGAGGACCAACGATTGACAGCCATCACCAGAAACTAGGAAGAGGCAAGGAAAAAATCCCCTCTACAGGTTTCAGAGGAAGCAAGGCTCCCCTCACAACCTGATTTTGAACTTCCAGCCTCCAGAACTGAAAGGCAATACATTTCTGTTGTTTTAAGCCTCCAGGTTGGTGGGACTTTGTTAAAATACCCTAGGAAACAAATACATATTCTTTGCCAATGCATTACATATTTGAAAACATAAATTCATATTTGCAATGAAAAATAAAATGTTTCAATAAACAAATGAAAAGAAAATATTTTATTTCTCTTTACTTTTGAATTATGTTGAAAGTATCTTGAAGGTTATAAAGCATTCTCCCACAAAACCATTCACATCTGGCCAATTTTCTAATGTTGTTTTTAGAAATCTTTTCCTGTGTTCTATTTTAAGTGTAGCAGTGTATCTCGTTGTAAGAAAATATCCATTTTAAATTTATTATCAAATAACTGAGAAAAGTATCCTTCCATTTTTGCTTTATTTTCTTCATTCCTAAGTAGTAGGTAGGTATCTAATTATTTTTTATTTATTTTAGGTTTTGTGATCCACTGTGATTAATTACATGCCTATTATTCAGGAGGTAGTCTAACTCAACTTCTCACAAGATCAATGACTTCCTTCCTTCTAACATAATGTCTGTGACTTTGCACAGACCACAAAGCCTCCAGGTGCTGGGCAAATGGTTTTCCTTCTCCTCTCCACTAAATAGATTTCGCTCAATTGAAGATTCTTGTTACTAAAATAATTTGATATTTTTCTCTTGCTAAGAATTCTTATATTTGCCTTACGAGAAGAGAACTCTCAGCTGGTGAGATCTTTCCAGTAGAACTTAAGAATCACACACTGCATATCTTGCAGAATACCTCGGCAACTTTTTTTTAAATTTTAATTTAATTTAATTTAATTTTGAGACAGAGTCGCGTTCTATCACCCAGGCTGGAGTGCAATGGTATGATTTCGGCTCACTGAAACCTCTGCCTCTCGGGTTCAAGCGATTCTCCTGCCTCAGCCTCCCAAGTAGCTGGGTTTACAGGTGCCTACCACCAAGCCTGGCTAATTTTTGTATTTTTAGTAGAGACAGGTTTCACCATATTGGCCAGGCTGGTCTCGAACTCCTGACCTTGTGATCCACCCACCTCAGCCTTCCAAAGTCCTGGGATTACAGGCTTGAGCCATCGCGCCCAGTCTTCCCGGCAACTTTTTGTAAAACAATGAGAAAACAGAGATGCATATCTTTTGTTTCCTAAAGCTGAAAAAGCTTACTAAAGCTGACTTTGTAAGTTCCTTTTTCACAGTAAGTGCAGTTTTTGGCCCGTACCACACGTAATATTATGGAATTTCTGTCAAGCCCTCATATATTGCAGATGGTGACCATGAAGTGTCTGATGGAACCTTGTTATTTGGTCTGTAAAGAAATTCAGATTGATATATAAAATTGTTTCCTACACAACTATATTGAGTTTTTTGTCAATATTTCTTTGTTTTTCATGCATTTGGCTGTCCACAATTTTATGAATTACATGTAGTTCGATATAATATTAAACATGAAGTAACATCTTCAGTTTAGAATGTGTAAACTGGTTCCCTTCAGGCCACCAAAAAAGGCTGTATCCTTTTTGACTTAAATCTTGCTTGATGGTAGTATTATAACCTGTATTGGTTTTATTTGGTGTTCTAAGCTGTGTTTTGTTTGTCTGAATTTAACAAATATTTCTTTGACCATTCTGTTGCTTTTAAAATTGTTGAGTCATACTGTTTTTAGATGATTATTTTACAGAGAACATAAAATTGGGTTTTTGTTTCCTAACCGGGGAAAATTGTTCATTTTGGTCCAATTTAGTATCCTTTTTATTTATTTCATAAAATATAGAGTTGGCAATATATCTTATTTTATTATTCTATTTTAAAAATTATGATAATTTTCTTCATCTCTTTTTAATTAATCATTTTTTTACTATATTTTATTTTATGGCCTTTAGGTATTTGTTTACCTTTCACTCTTACCTTCCAAGTCTTTATTTCTTATAAAATTTGAAATTGTGTCATGTTTTACTTGTGTTAGTCCATTTAGACTGCTATAATAATAGTATCATAGATTGGTTAGCTTATAAACAGTACAAATTGACTTCTCACAGTTCTGGAGGATGGGACGTCTAAGATGAAGGCACCAGCAATTTTATTGTCTGCTTCCTGTTCATAGCATATTCTAGCTGTGTCCTCACATGATGGAAGGGATAAGGCAGTTTTCTGTGATCTCTTAAATAAAATCAGTAATCTCATTCACAACAGTTCCACCCTCATGACCTAATAACCTCCCAAAAACCCCACCTTCTTATACTATCGCGCTGGGAGTATGGATTTAAATAAATGAATTTTGAGAGGACACAAATGTTGAGTCCGTCTGTAACATTTCTACCTAGGAAGATTATAATTCTACCAAATATATTTTTAATCCACTTCTTAATATATCCACTTCAGACTGTCATAGAAACTCCTGGTACTCACACAATGAAATGTGAAGATAGTAGCAAAATCATGCCATTTCCTTATCTTCCTGTTCCTTCTTCCCACATTTTCATTCTTTTATTGGCTGATATAGTATAGGGTATTTGTCTCAATCTATTGATTTTTATGTTATAAAATCTTATTTCAAAATTAGTAAGGATGCATCATTGTGTAACTGTATTTGTCATATACTTGCAGTGTTGTATTTATTCTAAATATTAATTTTAACATACATGGTTAATTTAGACACATAAAGAAAAAAATGGAAAAATGTGCTATTCAACTATATATTTTTGTATTCACTGAAGGAGCTCTTTGAGACTCGGTTAAACATATATTTCATAGTAATTACTTTTGTATGTATAAAAAAGAAAAATAAAGTTAAATAAGGTACGTAAAGCTTCTTAAAACATGTTGCTTCCTATTTAACGAAGGAATCTTTTCAAACTCAAATTGCCCTCAATAGCATTAGTGATGTCCCATTTCTTTTTTAAAAAGTGATCAACTTTTATTTTTCATGGTTTCTTTTAAGATCATTCTGTAAATTTTGGTGCTGTTATTTTGTGATTTTATAAGAATGTGTCCAGTGAAAAATTTGTAGATAACAACCAAAAGTTATAGTGCTTCAAATTGTCCATAATAAGCAATGAGGGATTGTGGTTATCCAGTCATGCCATGAGTAGCAGGTAATTCTGCTTGTTGCCAAATGACCAAATTGCTATGTCGCAACTGCTCGCCAACTACCAGTGGTGATATTATTGATCAAAAAATATATATTGATTTCTGAAACATTAGAATATAAATAAATATCTTAGAATCGATGAAATACATAGCTAAATATTTATCTGAAAATTGTTTTACACAACAATGATTTAAATTAAGCATTTTATTTTTAAATGAGAAATTTCACATGTAAAATTTTTGGTTTACAATCTTTTTTCCTTCAATATTTTGAATATATAATTCCAAACCTTTTGACTTTCATAGTTTCTAATGAGAAGTTACCTATTAATCATTGTTCCCATGTCTGTGATAAGTAATTTTTATCTTGATAATTTCATGTTTTTATATTACCTTAGTTCAGCAGTTTGACTATGAACTCTTTGTACTTATTTTAGTTAGGGCATTTTGGATTTGTAGATTAATGTTTAATTAAATTGAGAGTTTTCAGTCATTGTTCTTATACTATATTTCATGGTCTACTTTCTCCATTCTCTCCTTCTGAGACTCATGTTTCATGTATGTTAGTATATTGAATGTTTGTCCCACAGATCCCTCCCTGATAATGTGAAAAACTGGAATTCTCATGTCTTGCTAGTGGGAATGTATAATTATACATTAATTTAGCAAAATATTTTTTCAATTTAACTTAAAATGTTAAATATAAACTTCTCTATAGCTCAGCAATTTAACTACTAACTTTTTACTCAGAATAAATTAACATATATTTATAGACACTGGAATGTGAATATTCACAGAAAATTTATTCTGTGATGATAAAAATGTAAACAGTCCAAATGTCTGTGAGCTGGCAAATGGAAAGCTATACATCATACAATAGAATACCTTTTATTCAGCAACATAGAATACAATGGAATACTATTCAGCAACAAAAACGAACAAATAAGGATTCATGTTACAACATGGAAGCATCTTAAAAACTGTATGACAAGTGAAAATATGAACATGCAAAAGGCTGAATACTGTATGGTTCTGCTTATATTAAGGGTCTAGAGAATGCAGATATATAGAGGCAGAAAACAGAATAGTGTTTGCCTAAGGATTGGAGTGGAAGTAGGTATTGACTGCAAATAAGCTCAAGGGAAATGTTTTAGAGGATGGAAACGTTCATAAATTGGTTTGTTCTGATGTAGCATAATTCTGTAAATCTACTAAAAGTCATTCAATTGTATGTCCACTCACAATGGATGAATTTTATATTATATAAATTATACCTCAGAAAGCCGTAAGTAAAATAAAAGGGGGGGAAATAAAGAAAAAGTAGGAAAATTAAAAAAATGCTTCAATAAATTATCAAATGCCCACTTTATTCTGCATAATTTAAAATTTATTTCAAATAAAATTTACTGAAGTAGAATAATAATTTCCAAATTATACACATTTATAAGTTTTTAGATAATGTCAAATTTTTATGTATAGCAGCTGTAATAATTTTCATTCCTACCAGTTAAAACATAAGAATGACTACTTTTCCAAGCCTGACCATGCATTATACTGTCAAACTTACATTTTAACATTCTGGTAGTCTAGCCATTCCTATATTTATGTAATTTTCATTTGTGTTTACCTTACCATAAGTGAGGATGTGAATCTTTTCATATATTTGAAAACAATTTGCAATTTATCTTCTGTGCAGATTTCATTGTTAACTCTGATTTTCATATTTTTTGTTGTTTACTGATTTCAGGAATTTCTTTAAATGTAAGAAAATTTAGCAGATATTTTGCCTACTTTTACATTTATGTTTGACTTTGGACCTAATGTCTTTCATTAAGTGTTCTAATTTTCATTTCACTCTTGTCTTTTAACTATGTAATCCAATCTTCTCTAGTTTGTTTGCAAATGGCATACACTTATTGTACACATTTGTCATTGTTTCTTGGTATTTACAATGTGGTTTTAAATTTATTTTCACTTTTATATTATTTTTCTGTGGAAGTGTTAATACGATGTGTTTTGTGATTTTGTGTTGATGCACTTTTGATGGGGACACGAGTCTGGTAATGCCTTTACCTCCACATAATATAAATAAAGCTCCTAAATCCCTCCCTCCTTGTTTATATTTATTTGATTTTCCTTGAGTCTCGATTCAAAAGGCTTATTTACTTATATTTTGATGACTTATCTTAAGTTGATAGGGAGAAATTTTGCCCTTGGTATGCTCTAATCTGAGGTTTTCTTCTAAATTTCTTTCTGATTTTTCTGAATCTCTATTATTTATACTTGCTTTGGGAATTGTCCTCTTCCATTGAAAAGTGCTTCTTTGATAGTGGTAAATTCCAAATTAGGTTCCCTTGTTGAGCTGAGTTAAAGATTTACCCTTCAACTTACTGGATTTTATGGGTGAGTTTATATTTCCCACCTTCTAATTATTTTTTGTTAGAGTGAGAATCAGGTTTGTTTTAAATGTTACCATTCCTGTTAGGAATCCTGGCTATGGGAGAAAAATAATGCTGGTTGGTGAAACCTTATTATTCCATCACTGCTACCCCTTCTCATCTGAGGGAGTATGGCTTTCTAGAAATTAGAAACGTTCCCTGCCACTTACCAGTCATCAAGCAAGCTGTACCTGCTACTCACTACTGTGCATTGTGCTTGAAAGACAGAATGTTTTATGATGATCCCTTATTTGCTTGCTTAATTTGATTAATAGTGTACCATTTTTGACTGATACACTATTGATATTTCTGTATTATTCTTTGGAGATTTTTCCTCTCTTTCTCACTTTCTCTCTCTCTTCTCCAAGAGATTCTGCTCTCACTTTAGTAGAACAACCTAAGTATTTTCCTTAGGAAACCACCACTTTACTAGAAAAGGCCTGACTTCCCAGTAGGCTTTAATAACAACAAACCCCCCAAGAAATAAATGTTCTAGATACTAGTGTATTTTACCACATGAAAACATTTTTCACTGCAACTACAGAGCTGGGATAAAAGGGACATTACAATACAGCAAAAACTATCAGCTATCAATCAACAGCTCTCTGCAGAAATTGGAAGAAATGTTATTTGTACTTTTAACTTATTATACTCCACTAAATGTAAATTGTAAGAGCAACTATAACATGCTTTGAAAGAAGGAAGAAAAGCCCAAATGGGTGAAACATAATTCATTATCAAGAAGGAATATCCGAACTGATAAAATAAAAATTGAAGAAAAAGTTAGAGATAGTATCTAAAAAATTAGCTACAAAAGTTTCCTATGTTATATTTTTATGGTCAATATATCTGTTAATTTATCTCCTACTGAGAGAATCCTTTCCTAAGGAACCTCTATTAGGACCTAGGTTTCCTATCACTCTGTGTTCTCTGTAATATGACCATAAACCTTCTTTTGGAGCACTGATTATACTCTTCAACTCATTTATTAATGCTGTGATTTGTTGTTGCTGCTGCTATGTTGCAAACTGGATCACTGAAGTGTTTTCACTTTCATATTTGAAGTTGCTCTTCTTTATTTTGGGCTTGCAATATACATTTATTGAATGAAGGAAAGAACATAGAATTCATTCCTTCACTCTTGTAAACCCAGAAATTAGGACCCAAGTTGTAGTTGAACAAACATGAGAGTAAATACATTGCAGTGGATATTTGCTGTTTTCACTACTTGCGGCATGCATTGCTGTCCTGGATGACACCTCAATTTCCCTCGTGAATTTCTACTTCCCCTCTGTGTATGACCTGGAAGAGGCTGTCAGTGACGATTCTCTGCTCTCACATACAGAAAAGAGGCAGATACATAATAGAGAAAGACAAAGTAAGTGCCCATAAAAGAGCCAATTAGCTTCAGCTACCTAGATCCCTGGGGCTAGCTCTCTTTTTGAACAGAGTTCTTAAGCTGCCTCTTTGATTATGTGAGCCAGGCTCATATCTTTCCAATAAACTTCTTTTTAACTAAGTTAGATGTAGTCTATTTCTATTGCTTGCAACAAAAGTATTTCAATTTATAATATGTGGAGGGGTAATTAGTGTTAATATAAAACAAAAAAGTTATTTTGTTTATCAATAGTCTGACTAAACAAGGAGAGAGGAATTAAAAAGGAAAAAAAAGAGAACGTAAATAATTGTTCCGTGCCATCTGAGTCAGTTATTTACAGTGTCAATTTTTTCCTAGCAATACAGTCCCAATATCAAATTATATTCATATTCAACTATAAATATTAATATATACTTTCTTCTAAGGCTCAATTACTTTAAATTGAAAATAATATTACCTCACTGTAGGTGTATTTTGAAGATTCCAAGTAATATGTAAAACACATACATTGATGATTTTTTAAAAAAGTACTTAGCACATACTGAGGATTCAGGATGAGCTATCATTATAAGAGGAGATGGTATAATATTTCTGGCCCTAGTCTTTATATTACCACTTTACCTCATCTCTCTTTTACCTTACCAGCTCCTCCCTTCAAGAAGAGTTGCTACTTGATTGATCAGAGTCTACAGCATTCAATGGGGCTGTAGTTTCTCTGGTGAGACAGATCACTGCACTAAAACAAGGTGTGCCCCTGAGTCTTTCATTGTCTACTTCCTGCACCTTTATCTACTGTCAGAAGGCAAGTGACCAGAAGAGAGGGTCCACCAATCTGATCATTTAGAGAGAGGGAAAAAGTAGAAAGAAGGAAGACTTATTTAAGCTTGATAGTCTGAGCAAGAGGTTCTCAAACTTTAGAGAAGCACCTTGAGAGCTTATTAGAATGCAGATGGCTTAGCCTCCACTGAAGTTTGTCGGATTTAATAGCTCTGAAATGGGGACTAGGAATTTGCATTTCTAATCAGTAACTATGTGATGCTGATCCTTTCTGGTCCAGGGGTGTCTTGGAGATCTGAAATCTTTTTTTTTTTTTTTTTTTTTTTTTGAGGCAGAGTCTCACTCTGTCGCCCAGGCTGGAGTGCAGTGGTGCGATCTCCGCTCACTGCAAACTCCACCTCCCGGGTTCACGCCATTCTCCTGCCTCAGCCTCCTGCGTAGCTGGGACTACAGGCGCCCGCCACCTCGCCCGGCTAATTTTTTAATATTTTTTAGTAGAGACGGGGTTTCACCGTGTTAGCCAGGATGGTCTCGATCTCCTGACCTTGTGATCC
>NW_012121821.1:11070638-11099703 GCF_000951035.1 Colobus angolensis palliatus | reverse complement strand
CCATGTTGGTCAGGCTGGTCTCAAACTCCCGACCTTGTGGCCCACCTCAGCCTCCCTAAGTGCTGGGATTACAGGCGTGAACCTCCACGCCCGGCCTTATTATCTTCATTCAAACATAAAAAGCAAAATATAAATCAAATAGTTATTTAAGACGTTCTTAAACTTTTTATACAATTCCAAACAATTGAAGTTTGGACTTCAATTCTCTTTTCTACTCATAGAAATTGCAGTCTAAATTTTTCCACACAATGGCCTCCAGTGTGCCCTCAAGAGCATTGGGCCCTACCCTAGCAGTAGGGGCTGCAACTGTGATACAATGTTTCCTTTCTGGTTTGTTTATTTATTTATTTTCAACTTTTGTTTTAAGGTCAAGGGGTACATGTGCAGGTTTATTAAATGCATAAATTACATTGTTATGGGGATTTGTTTTACAGATAATTTTTAACGCAAATAATAAGCATAATACCCCAGGTAGTTTTTCAGTTCTCACCCTCTCCCACCCTCTATCCTCAAGTAGGCCCTGGTGTCTATTATTTCCTTCTTTGGGTCCATGTGTACTCACTGTTTAGCTCCCAGTTATGATGCGATATTTGGTTTTCTGTTCCTGTGTTAATTTGCTTAGGATAACAGCCTCCAGCTCCATCCATGTTGCTGCAAAGGATATGATTTTGTTCTTTTTAATAACTGCAAAGTATTCTATGTTATACATGCGCCACTTTTTCTTTATCCAATTGATGGGCATATAGGTTGATTCCACATTTTTGTATTGTGAACAGTACTGTGATGAACATATGCATGCATGTATCTTTAGGGTAGAATGATTTATATCCTTTTCGGTATATACCCATTAAGGGGATTTGGGGGTCAAATGGTAGCTCTGTTTTAAGTTCTTTGAGAAATCTTCAAACTGCTTTCCACAGTGGCTGAACTAATTTGCATTCCCACAAGCAGTATATAAGCTTTTCTTTTTCTCCACAACCTTGTTAGCATGTGTTGTTTTTTGATTTCTTAATAATAGCCATTCTGACTAGTGTAAGTTTGATATCTCAGTGTGGTTTTGATTTGCATTTCCCTAATGATTAGTGATATTGAGCATTTTTTTTGTATGATTTTCCTGAAAGAGTGTTCCACTGGAGCATTTTACGTTGGAGTATTGACACCCATTCTGGAAGTTTGCTATTGAGGTTTTCTTGATCTTACTACAAAGTATTAATTGGCTTTCTATCAACCACCAGGAATTGTTTTGTTGACTAAAACCTCTTCATGTTTTAGTCAACGAAACATTTATATACCACTTTTTGTGCAATCATAAAACATAACGATGTTTTTTATATAAAAAGCATTGAATATTAGGTCAGAATGGCTGCCTGACTGTGATTGTAAGATACCATAAATATGAAAAGAAACCATGTGTCGTTTTTTTTGTTTTGTTTTGTTTTGTTTTTTTTTTTGAGATGGAGTCTCGCACTGTCGCCCAGGCTGGAGTGCAGTGGCGCGATCTCACCTCACTGCAACCTCCGCCTCCAGGGTTCAAGCAATTCTCCTGCCTCAGCCTCCTGAGTAGCTAGGATTACAGGCACCCACCACCATGCACAGCTAATTTTTCTTTTCTTTTCTTTTCTTTTTGTATTTTTAGTAGAGATGAGGCTTCACTGTATTGGCCAGGCTGGTCTCAAACTCCTGACCTTGTGATCCAGCCGCCTTGGCCTCCCAAAATGCTGGGATTGCAGGTGTGAGCCACTGTGCCAGGCCTCCATATGTCATATTACTAATAAAATAAGTTTCCTTAATTTTCAGTTTCAGCAAATCAGTAAGATGCCACCACCCATTTCTCCTCCCTTTTGCAGTTATCTACAAACCACCAGGTCACTTCTTTCAATTCTTTAGGATTTTAGCACAATTGCTGCCATAAATTCTGATAAATTCAATTTTCATGTAATTTCACTGTCATCTTTCTTTAATTCTTTAGCAATGATCTTATGCTATGATTGACCTCTTACACGAACTCCCAACTTAACATTAATAACTACATTTCATTCCCAATCTTAACTTTAAACATTCCATGCCTCTAACTTCACCTTTTATCTTTCAGTCATGTTTTATAGTATCGTATTTCCTACTTTTTGTGTTAATACTTCGATGGACAAGCACTTGTCTCTACTACATCCTTCATTATTGATTTCATACTATCCTCACAAATCTCACATCACCAATCCTTCCTTACCTAACTTAGGTTTCATTCATATCATTATACTCATTCCCTTGCATAATTCCTCAACTTATTTCCCTCATTCTATCATGGTTTTACTCAGTTTATATGCTGAAAAACTATGTGGAGTAAACTAATGGCCCACTCTGAACCTGTGCCTGAACAGCTGAAAGTGACTGGAGAAAAATACACAACTCTGTGAAAAGCTGGGTTCTTGCTGCCGCCTTTTTCTTGTGCCTTATTGTCTTGCTTTCTCTTTTCCCTTCTTTCCTTTCTCTTGGATTATACTCATTGGTATAAAAACTTATAACATTTTCTATAAAAAATAACCTCGCTTGATCTACATCCCTTAGAGCTACTGTCCCATTTCTCTGTTCTCTTTTATGGCTACCCTCCTAAAAAAATTAATATTCAATATCTCTAATTATTCTTCAAAAAAAGTTTCATTAGAAAGCCTATGTTTCTAGATATTATAAAATGTATACTTATAAATTGTTGATATGCAACTGATGTAACCACCCAAGAGGTTCACCTTGCATACTGCCCAGGCAGAGTCGATTTATCAAGACAGGGGAATGACAATAAAGAGTAATTCACTTAGATCCTGCTGTATGGGAGACCAGAGTTTTATTATTATTCAAATCAGTCTCCCATAGCATTTGGGGATCAGAGTTTTTAAGGACGTCTGGATGGGTAGGGAGAAGCCAGTGAGCCAGGAGTGCTGATTTGTCGGTGATAAAATCATAGGGAGTCAAAACTGTCCTCTTGCGCTGAGTCAGTTCCTTGGGGGCCACAAGATCAGATGAGACAGTTTATAGATCTGGGTGGTGCCAGCTGATCCATCAAGTGCAGAGTCTGCAAAATATCTCAAGCACTGATCTTAGGAGCAGTTTAAGGAGGGTCAGAATCATGTAGCCTCCAGCTGCATGACTCCTAAACCATAATTTCTAATCCTGTAACTATTGTCAGTCCTACAGAGGCAATCTAGACACCAAGCAAGAAGGAGGTCTGCTTTGGGAAAGGGCTGTTATTGTCTTTGTTTTAAACTATAAGTTTCTCCCAAAGTTAGTTTAGCCTATGTTCAGGAATTAATAAGAACCACTTGGAGGTTAGAAGCAAGATGGCGTCGGTTAAGTCAGATCTCCTTCACTGTCTCAGTCATAATTATGCAAAGGTGGTTTCACTGAGAGTTAAAAAGTTCTTACGACGGTTAAGAGTTAAAATTCTGATTAATATATGGCAATTAAAATGAGATAAGAGGGAAAATGACTCTATGTATACAGTATAAGAAAAGTAAAATATGCTTTTGGTAAGTAAGGTTATATGAAACATAACAATACTCTTTTTATGCTTTTAATCTTACAACTCTACCGAAAGAGACATCAGAGTCATTTTCTCTTTTAAAATACAAATTTTATTTTCATTTTATTTATCTTCTGATATGGTTGATCACTTGCTTCTCATTTTTATGGGGACATTTTTATTGACACATAATAGATGTACATATTTTGGGGGGCTCTCTTTATACTATTTTCTTCACTGAATTCTTCCAATGCATAATTCTCCCCCTGCATCACTTTTCACTTTTTCTAAAAATTTTGTGCTAATCTCTCCCATTATCCTGACCTTTAAACATAGATTGTTCTAGGTCTATATCTGAGGTATTTAATCTAGCCTCACTGTTACAAATACTGTTTTTATTCTGATAATTTCCAAATTTATGTCTCCAGCACAGACTTATCTCCTGAACTCCAGAGATGTATATTCAACTTTATACTCAATATTTCCTAATGTGTATATCTAATACTACCTCAAAATTGAAATGCCTTAAAATCTCCTTTTCTACTGCCCTGTTTCCCCAGATTGGTTTCTCTTACAGACTTGGCTCTCAGTTAGCGGCAAATTTATTCTTCCTGTTACCAGGCCCAGGAACTTAGTCATTTTTGACTTCATAAACTTCATCATATTCAACATCCAATCTACCAGCAAATATCTATAAAGTCTACATTTACAATATATATAGTTTCTGACTACTTCCACTCTTTTACTGCTAACACTTTGGTCTAAATTCACTGCTATTTCTGACAGATCATTACAAAGTTTTAACTGGTATTTCTCCTTTCACCTTTGCTCTTGCATGAGTTTATTCTGTACAACGTAGGAGTATCTAAAAATCGAAGTCTGACATTAATGTTACTGCCTCCAAGCACTCCAAGTATTATCTTGCTTAAAATAGGGGAAAAAAATCATATAAACACCTGCAAGAACTAAATAATCTGACATCCTACCTCACCACTGTTCTAAATCGTCTCCTATATTCTTC
Organism: Colobus angolensis palliatus; assembly: GCF_000951035.1. Lineage (NCBI taxonomy): Eukaryota > Metazoa > Chordata > Mammalia > Primates > Cercopithecidae > Colobus > Colobus angolensis. The sequence goes on along the minus strand of NW_012121821.1, from coordinate 11,095,171 downwards.
CTCTTGCTCACTTAGCTCTAACTAAAAATATCTTCTTATAATGTGTAACTTCAAAGCCACCTATATTATTGTAATATTTTTCCTTTAAAACACAATACTGCTTGACCTACATAGCTTATTTTTATTGGCACAATTAACAAAACAGTTATGACCTGAGAAATCTCAAGCTGAAATTTGTTGCAGATTGGTTCCAGGTTGGTAGACCCTTGAGCTGCATGGAAGAAGGAGATCCAATTCCTCTCTGGAGAAAGTCATATTCAAAACAGGTCTCCAAGAATTTCACATAAAGTTTCATTGAAATTTACATCAAATGTCATCACCAGAAAAAGCACCACAGAAACAATAGACAACACAACCTTTCCTAAAAAGAATTCAGGTATTGAAATCATCAGATGCAAAATATAATATCTGCATATAAAAAAGAGAAAAGAGGACAATGAAATTATGAGTAGAAATAGATGACTGGAAAAAAAAAAAAAGACCAGGTAATTTTGACTGGGGACAAAGGGATCTCTTAGAAAAAAAAAGAACAATAAAACTAATTAGGGAGAGAGTACCCCTCAATGGAGGAAATATCAGATTGTACAATTACACAAAATACAACACAATGCAATGAAATGTAAAAGAATACATAAAAGAAAGGCTAAAATACATTGAAGACAGAGGAAGAAGTACTCTTGTCGCTTAGGCTGGAGTGCAATGGCGGGATCTCGGCTCACAGCAACCTCCGCTTCCTAGGTTCAGGCAGCCTTCCGAGCAGCTGGGATTACAAGCATGCACCACCAAGCACAGCTAATTTGTATTTTTAATAGAGACTGGATTTCTCCATGTTGGTCAGGCTGGTCTCAAACTCCCGACCTCAGGTGATCTGCCCGCCTTGGCCTCCCAAAGTGCTGAGATTTCAGGCATGAGACACTGTGCCCAGCTAAAGATTTTTATAACTGAAAGTAAACAAATTTTCAGAAAAAAGAAATCATACATGTCTAGGAGAAATAAAAATAGATCCTGTCAAATACATCTCAAAGTGAAAATTTATATGATTCATGTTAAAGAGTTGATCTTTGCAGAAGGCAAAAAGAAAAGACAACCTATTAGGTGGAAGCATATCAAGTTGCATTTTTTTTTTTTTTTTTTTTTTTTTGTAGTTTGAGTATAGATAGCTGCAATTTTATATATGGTTTTATTAGAGGCAGAATGTATCCGAGTCACCTGGCACCAAAGTATGTTACCAGTGGCGAACCCATACAGGTCAGCAGCAACCTAAATTCTTGCCTCCTTTGAAGAAAGAATTCTACTGAGGGGCATAAGGCAGGAGAGAACGAGGCAAGTTTTAGAGCAGGAGTGAAAGTTTATTAAAAAGTGTTAGAACAGAAATGAAAGGAACTAAAGTAGACTTGGAAGAGGGCCAAACAGGCGACCTGAGAGACCAAGTGCACTGTTTGACCTTTGATTTGGGGCTTTATACCCTAGCATACTTCCTAACAAAACAAGTATGTCTGGAGAAACCTAAAGTTCTAAAGCCAGGATGGAAGCTTTTGTTACGCAAATTGAAATCTTCAAATTACTGAAATAAAAAATAGAAATAATAATAGAAAAAAAATAGGGGAAAAATATTTAGCTGATTTGGGTGTGGTACTAGTTTTTTAGATAAAATGCCAAAATCATGATCCAGGAAAGAAAGATGGAATAAATTGGTGTGTATTTGTTTGCTAGGGCTGCCTTAACAAATTACCACAGATTGGATGATTTAAACATCTGAAATTTATTTTCTTACAGTTCTGGAGGCTGGAAGTCAAAATGTCCGCAATGTTGGCTTTTTTTGAGAGTCAGCAGGGAAGAGTGTATTCAAGGTCTCTCTCCTGGCTTGTAGATGGCAATCTTCTCCCAGTCATCTCACCTATTTGTCTGTGTCCAATTTCCTCTTCATATAAGGACAGCAGTCATATTACATTATGTTCTTATTGATAGAAATTGGAGCTATGTACTAGGGTTACTCTATAGCTACATTTCCGAGGTTGAAGAAAAAGCAAAAGAGGGTAATTTCTCTATACATGTTTTCAATCAGCTGGTGATCCACAGTCAGGGACCAACAAGGACCAGCAGGGATGCTTGTGCCTAGCTAACTGTGAGTGTTTCTATTTTGTGTTACTTCCCTGGGGATGAATGGAGGAAGAAATTTGACCTTTTTTTCTGGCAATCATAATGGCATGAGAAGTCCCAGTTTAACATCAAAGTCAATTTGAGAGTAATGTATGCAAGCAATAACACTTCAATTTGTGGCTCTGATGAACCCTGAAATAATGAACAAGGAAATGATGTTGCCTAAGAGAAGAGCAAATCAGGAAACTGGTTTTGACACATTGTCCTAAGCTCTGATGTCTGGCCCTACTTGTAAGGTTTTATGTACAAATAAACCTACTTGTAAGGTTTTATGTACAAATTGAATGAGGTCTGATATAAGCTCCTCTATACACTTTTAGCTCTTAAATTTTTTTGGTTACTGTAACACCTGTGTATTGCTCAAGCTCTTTGCCTTCCTGATTCTCTTCTGGCAGATACGTGGGACTCCTTAACCTTTAATATGGAACAACTAGAACATAGTATCTATAAAGGGGACTTTGAAGTCCTAATATGTCACGTTATAAATTAAGAGATATAAGAGTGAGTGTTTCTATGACTAGCCCCTAAAATCAGGTTATTGTTGTCAGTCTTCATTACACTCAAAAGAATTGTATGACTTGTTGCAACTCTAGTAGGAACTTAAATGGGCAGAATGAAAGTCCTTTATTTCTTTCCCGTTGTAGACTAATTTCCCCAGTCTAAGCAGAAGTATCTGAGAGCAGAATGGCACTCTTCACAAACTTAGTAGACCAATCATTCAAATATTGCCGTCTGTTGCCGTGTGGTGAACTGTGGAGATGACACACATTTAGCCTTTGAAAAAAGGGCATGTAATTGCATAGCGTGCCATGAAATCCATTTAAATCTGGCAAATGTACTGCAATGCTTTGTTAGCAATTATAAATTCACAGTGGTAGGTGATAGGAATAGAGACAGAAATGGGATGTCAGGAAAAATGAGGATCACTTGCTGGTAACTGTCAAATTAGTTGCCAAAATCTAACAGTTTGAGTTTCATTGTGGTATTAGTGTTATTGCTTAGAAACTAGCAGTTAATTTTTATACCCCTTTGCTATCCCTACCACTGTTCTCATGAAGCAAACAGATTTAGTTTCTAATGCATAGAGTGATACCATCATGAAAAAGGGTATTTCTCTAAAGGCAATTATAGAAAAGAATGTATTTCTTTCTAAGATTATCACATTTTAAACTGCTTCAACAGGAACATAATCAGGAGAGTCAAAACAGAAAATATTTTGCCACTTAAGTGTAACTGTCCAATATATGGCATAGTGCGTGAGTGTGGTGTTCCTGTTTGAAAGACACCAAACAAGTGTCAGACAAGTGGTGGGGCACATAGAAACAGAACTCGTAAGTTCTTAGAAAGTGAGAATGGTAACGCTAACCCAGTAAAAGTATACATTTTACACTGCCTTTAATTCATAAGTACCATCTTTGTTATTTTTTTAGTCAAATATAAGAATGTAGTCAAACTGCATGTCTCAAAAACATGGATCATTTTGCCCCTCCTGACATGGGCAAGTTCCATGATTGCTACCCAATTGGGTAGTAGCAAATGGGTTTAATAGGTGAGGCAACATAGTGCACTTTAAGTAAATCTCCCAAACACATTTTAAAGCCCAAGTAATTTATATGTAAATATTATTTGTCTATGCAATTGTTGGAGAGTACCAGAAAAACTTTAACAAAATTATTTTGTTTTTTCTATTTTTCCTATACTAAATTCTTAATCAGCTCTCTGTCTTTCCTGAGCACCCTGATGCAGTGCCCATCCACTCCTCCAAAAACTTCCCTCAGAAATAACTACCTAAAAATGACCTCTTATTCTTTTGTGCCACCACACATCCTCAACTCTTTCTTTTTCTTTAATTTTGTATTTCAAAATACCTCCTCCTTTCCAATGATCTCCCAACACGTTTTTCTATATTTCTTCCTAAAGAATCTGTAGATGATGACAATAATTGCCAAATGAATAATATATGGAGAAAAATGTGATTAGCTCAGATGCCAGTCTCATTTTTATTGCAAACCAGCAACTTAAATTATATTGAATAGGCCATTCTTTTATTTCTGGATTTGGAGGAAGTGCATCTTTATTCAGAACTCTGATCAGAAAATGAGTCTTAGATAGCCTATTATCTAATTTTGAGAGTACATGAAAAATAAATTAGACATTTTCTCAGTATAGTGAAATCATATTTCAAATGATGCACCTGCAAGACTAGAGTTGATCGTTAAGCTTACATATAAGCATTCTTCTGTAGAATTTTCAGTAATCTAATGGCAATCCGCAATGATGAATTGAAGCTTGTGGTGAACTGAAAAGCAGGATGAGCTCATTAATCATTTCAATACAGTATCTGTCACAGGTAACTTTAGAATTATCTATTTCCTTCTCATATCTGAAAAGGCTTAGTTGTTAGATGACTATTGATAAAATGTCATAGTGAAAAAATATCTCAAATTGAAGTATACCTGCTTTGATATAAGGTACTTGAATTATAAAAGGAGAGCAATGTTTGATGTTATATTAACTCAAGAACAAGCCTACATTTATATGAAATTAAAACAAAGACTTGAAATAAATTAGATATGAATAACATTCTTTTTAACAGAATAAAGGAACCACAGCATAGGTACTGAAGTAATATGCTGATAACTCCAAAATCTGAATATTAAGCCTTGATCTGATTCCCAAATCTGGATTTTAAGCCCTGAGCTCTCATCAGAATTCCAGCCTCATCATCTAGCTGTCTATGCCATCTCTGCAAGGATGCATACTAAGTAGCTCAAACTTAATGTAACTGAAAGGGAGCTTTCACCTTTAGTTTTCAAACTTGCTTCTGCCTCAGCCTCCCAATTCAGTAAGGATACCACAGTCTATCTTTTAGCTTAAACCAAAAATCATCATTCTAGCCATGTGATATGATTTGGCTCTGTCTCCACCCAAATCTCATCTTGAATTGTAGCTCCCATAATTCCCACATCTTGTGTGAAGGACCCGGTAAGAGATAATTGAATCATGGGGAGGGTTTCCCCCATACTGTTCTCATGGTAGTGAAAAAGTCTCAGGAGATCTAATGATTTTATAAGGGGTTTCCCCTTTTGCTTGGCTGTCATTCTCTTTTTGCCTGCTGCCATGTAAGATGTTTCTTGCTCTTCTGCCATGATTTTGAGGCCTCCCCAGTTATATGGAACTGTGAGTCCATTAAACCCCTTTTCCTTTATGAATTATCCAGTCTCTGGTATGTCTTTATTAGCAGTGAAAGAATGGACTAATACACTGTGATTATGTTTGTTTACTCTCTTTTCATTTCCAACCCATAAACAAGTCATGTAGACCCACTTCCACTATATATCCACGTACTTCTTATCATTCCTACTATGGTTATCCTAATTCAGGTCATCAAGACTTTTTAGCAAGATCATGGTAAGAAGTCATTTCAGTAATCCTCCTGCTTCTCTTGTTGGCTTCTGTTTTCCACATTATAATGCAACTTATGGTTTAATGTTGTGTCATACTCTATAGACTTAAAATCCACACATATCCTGGCTCCTGCTAAATGTTCAGAATTCACATTGAGCCACTCTCTCCCTTAATTATTGGGTTCCAAAATTACTGGAATTCTTTTGTTTCATTGACTATCACAGGCTTCTTCCCAGATTTAGGTCCTAGCAAAACTATTCTCTGCATAGAATATGCTTCTGTTTGACTTTGGAAAGGTGGCTCCTTCTTGCCATTCAGATCTTTGTTAAATGTCAGTTTACCACAGAATCCTTCCCTGATATCTCAAACTATTGTAGACACATGAATGATCTCTATCTCATTCATCTATTTTAATTTTCTACAAAGCATTTACCACTATCTGATATTTTCTGAAATATTTACTTATTTCCATTGTTTAATCTCCCCTTACTAGAATGTAAGCTCCATTAGAGCATGGATCTTCTTTGTTCACTCTTCTATCCTCAAAGTATACAAGAGCAATTGATGTATATGGGCATTCTAGAAGTATTTACCAAATAAATTGGTTATTTTAGTACACATTTTCAGTTGTGTAAATTTTAGTACACATTTTCAGTTGTGTAAGTATCATTACTCTGGTAAATATAAACCAGGCAGGAAACCATTCAGAAAAATAATATAAATGCTGAACATAGTCACCAACATGATGTTTCAGAAATTAGATTCATTTTGTGTCTCACGTTTGACATGAGTTGGAATATTTGCAAGTTTAATCTTATCTTTTTGGATTGTAAAAATTTTAACATAACAATAGTAAATGCATCCATATGTTAGAAAACATTGTGTTCCATGGAATGGTTTAGGTGCTATACACATGTTAACACATATAATCTTTGTAACACTCTAACAATAAAAATTGTTATTTTATAGATGTAGAAACTAAGACACAGAAATATTAAACAACTGGCCCAAGGTCATATGACTAACAATGAGCAGATTTGGGAGTCAAACCTAGGCAGCCTATATTACCTGTGTTTATAAATTCTGATCTACATTGCCTTTTAACCTTGAAGTGCAACTTGTATCATTTGACTGACACTCAACTATCACATATTGACAAGTCATCTTGTTAAAGGCAAAGTCTTAAATATTTCAGATGGAAAGACAAATATTATCCAATTCTATCCCACATACAGCTTTTATTCTTGATGGGCTAGCAAAAAAGTTAACAATCAGTGTGAAGCCAATTACAATGAGTATGGAAAATATTCAATAAATAGAAGTATATGAGCTAAGTGGAGACATAGTAACACATAGGAAGGGCCATTGTGAAAGGGAATTTGTCAGTCACAGAATCCTAGAAGACCTTATGTCTGAGCTAAATCTAAGAAAGTCAGTAGGTGTTACCTCAGATAACAGCAGGTGTGTTTGAGGCAGAGGAATGCAGCTGATAGTAAGGCCTAAAATCAGGGTTCAACCTGACATACGTTTTGTGTTACAGACATACACTGCAGGATAGTTATTCTCAATGTAACTTATTCTCACTGGCTTTCAGTAACATGTTCTCATGATAGTCAACTTTCTAATTCCTATATTCAGTAACCTGCCTGACCTACTGATAACAAAACCAACTATAGGCCATTGCACTAGTAGGCAATGAAAATTATCTAAATAAATAATTTTAAAACTTGTGCAAATAAGCAAGTTTAAAACACTTAAACAATTGAATTAACTTAAGCAATATAACTAATTTCAAATCCTAAATGGAAACATTATTGTTTCTTAATGAAGTTGTTTATGAAAAAACTTTTTTTAGGTTGAACAGTAACCAATAATAATGACAATTAATATTTTCAAGGTAACTTAAACTGAGTTTTAGTAACTCCCCCTCAAGCAACCTCAATTTGTTTTCTAAACAAATAAATGATAAATATTGATATAATAAACATCAAAATAATCACTATAAGCTTCAAAACCATTTTTTAAAATTGTAGTCTGTGACATCTGTGAACTACTTTGTAATATTGTTCCTAAGAAAAAGTAATTCTACTCATCTCAAATTGTCTCTGTGTGTGTGTGTGCGTGTGTGTGTGTGCACACGTTTTTTTGATGAACAATTTTGGAATCAGAAAAGTCAGATATACTACATGTATTTACTTTTATCTAATACCCTATCATCACAGAGAAACTCTTGGTAGCTACATTAATCAAATAAGATAAAAATAAAAATAATATTGGAATAAGTTCTGTCTATTAGATTTCAGGAAATCATTAGAATGTTAGATTCTAGTTATAAAAACCTTTAGAATGGTTAATTTCCTTTTGTGTATTAGTTTATTTTTATACATTAATATGTGATTGAAGAAGAAAATGGAGCGGTTTATCTCTTTACTACTTATTGGTTCATTTATTTTCAAGATAGGAGGATCTATCTAATGATTAACTGCACAATTCTTCAGCAACTATAGTTGTTGCTAAAAACATCCCATCAGAAACTTGAGAGAAAATTTACCGACATTTATCAAAGTTTCTATTTGGAGTCTAAAGAAACAATAAAGTGGATATTGACTTCTCTTGAGCAATGGATCAGAATTTATTGACCCAAAGGGAGAGTCAATATTTACCTTGACTCTCATTCTATGGTCAGTGAAATGTAAAATTTCAAATGTTATTTCTAATAAAAAAAATCTTGAAATCTATTACATGATGACACTGTTTAAAAAGCATTTAACAAAATATGTGCACTATATAAAACTATAATATATAAAATATTCAAAGTAGAAAAAATACTTTGTCAATAATAATTTCCCATCAAAAGGAAAACAGCTGTTAATATTTTGGTGTATTTAATATTAGTCATTTTCCTATAAAATTATGTGATTTTGTTTATATGTGTGAATTTTGATTTAAAATAGGCAAAAATGAAAAATGTAGTTTGACATACATCCAAGCCTTAAGAGCCATTGTATATCTCTACCGCCTCTTTGTTTTCTCTCTCTGCCACAAGACCAACATGTCTCATATAGAGCCTTTTCCTTCGCCATAGATGCAGAGTAGGAAGACATATAGAAGGAGGAAGCATCAGCTACTCACAGGTGTTGACATGTAATGTGTTACGGAATAAGTCACTGAGATTTTGAGCTGTTGATACTGTACAAAAGTGACTAATACACTCAAGTGTATTATAAACAAATTGTTATTTCAGAAACTGTGAGATGAGATTTCATTCTACTTACAAGATAAAAAGTTAGCCTGCCACAATTTTATTTATACACATTGACAGGAAACACTAGGGCCCTTTGTTGGAGACAAAGACTGTTTATTACTTATGGCAGAAACAGAAGCCAAAGCAGTCTCTTTAGTTTATCAAACCCCATTCACCACAAGGCCATGTAATAATGGCCAGATGGTACCTGTACATGCAGAGAGCTGTATTCCAGCAGAGGTACTCCCAAATTAGGAAACTTTAATCTAGTATAGGGCTGCTGATGACCTGCTCAACTTCCCCTCCCTAGAGAAAGAGTGATCTTAGTTTTATTCTAGATTGTAAGCAATTCTGTTTGAAGCAGAAGAGGAAGACTAAATGTCATAGAACATCAGGGGCGTGGGGAGCATACTCTATCTTGATTACATTCCTCTGCCTTCTGATGCAGAAAAAGAAACCATCTCCAGTTTCCAAGAATGTTTTAATAACAAACTTTTTTTTAAAAAAAATATTGTCAGTTCTTTTGGCTCAGGGGACCCAGATCATTCAGAAATGTAAGATATTCAAGGAGGTAAGCCGATAAGCAACTTCAGCAAAGTCTCAAGATACAAAATCAATGTGCAAAAATCACAAGCATTCTTATACACCAATAACAGACAAACAGAGAGCCAAATCATGAGTGAACTCCCATTCACAATTGCTTCAACCTAGGAATCCAGCTTACAAGGGATGTGAAGGACCTCTTCAAGGAGAGTTACAAACCACTGCTCAGCAAAATAAGAGGACACAAACAAATGGAAGAACATTCCATGCTCATGGATAGGAAGAATCAATATCGTGAAAATGGCCATACTGCCCAAGGTAATTTATAGATTCAATGCCATCCCCATCAAGCTACCAATGACTTTCTTCACAGATTTAGAACTAACTACTTTAAAGTTCATATGGAACCAAAAAAGAGCTCCTTTTGATCTAGCCATCCCATTACTGGGTATATACCCAAAGGATTATAAATCATGCTGCTATAAAGACACATGCACACGTGTGTTTATTGCGGCACTATTCACAATAGCAAAGACTTGGAACCAATGCGAATGTCCATCAATGATAGACTGAATTAAGAAAATATGGCACATGTACACCACAGAATACAATGCAGCCATAAAAAAGGATGAGTTTGTGTCCTTTGTAGGGACATGGATGCAGCTGGAAACCATCATTCTCAACAAACTATGGCAAGGACAAAAAAACAGACACTGCATGTTCTCACTCATAGGTGGGAATTGAACTATGAGAACACTTGGACATAGGAAGGGGAACATCACACACTGGAGCCTGTCGTGGAGTTGGGGGAGGGCGGACGGATAGCATTAGGAGATATACCTAAGGTAAATGACGAGTTAATGGGTGCAGCACACCAACATAGCACGTGTATACATATGTAACAAACCTGCACGCTGTGCACATGTACCCTAGAACTTAAAGTATAACAACAATAAAAACAAGCTATTCAAGGAGGATTATCTCTCACCACATATATGCACATGCACCTACACGTTTGAATGTAACATTTTATGTAATATATGCACATCCCTGTTTTTACATAATTAAGATCATATTTTTAATCCTATACATACTGTTGTTTACTCTATGTCACCTAATAAGAGATAATGTACCTTTTCCAAACATTTTTATGTTCTTTGAAAATACAATTTTAATGACTGTTTATCATATCATGGTGTGACAGAATCATATAATACAACTAATAATCTCTATTATTAAATATGTAGTTTACAAATATTTAATAATATATAATGCCATAAAAATAGATACTTCATGGACTATGTCTTCACATTCTGTTGATCTTGGAAGTTTGAATTAAGAAGGGAAATCAGATATCACTTTTTATGATTATTTTCCCTGACTGAATACTGTTATGACATTTTCCTAATCTGCTCACATAATGAATATATTTCTCATAAGTATACAATGAACCAGAGATAAATAATATTGGGCATCTAAATCAATGAAAAATACTTTAAATTTCTATTTCACTAAACTTTGTTTCCTTACATGTATTCCTTGAACTGATGACTTTTATTGTCTCACTATTCTGATAAGTTTTAATGAGTTATAAATCAGTAGAAGATAAGTATCACATATTAGATATTATGTCATTGAAGAAGAACTAATGATAATTTATCCTTGCCACTCATGGGTAGTGGAAATGTGTAAGCCTAAGTCATAGTTTAGAGTAGCTGTTGTACACACTGGTGTTGCTCAGACATCTAGAGTCTCATAAGAACTCAGCAGCAATCAAGCTGTCAGCCAGCCAAACACATCTGAAGTAGCGTAGCCAGATAAAATGCAGGTCATCTGGTGAAACTGGAACTGCAGGTAAACAACATCTTTTTGAGTATAAGTGTTCTCAAATATTGCATGGGACGTGATTTTAGTAATAAAATACTTGCTGTTTATCTGAACTTCAAATTTAGCTGAACATTTTCTAATTTTCTTTGATAAATATGACAATACCAGTAATAAGCAAGAAAGTTCAGGTGCTATGAATTCACCATAAATTGTTCACAGATAGAAATTTTAGGATATTTTAAATTCACAAACATAAAATGATTATAGTTCTTTTCTGTGTATATGTCCAATGCGGATTTATATTTTGGAATGGAATTGGTTAAAATATAACTTGTTCTTAGTCTGACTAGAGGGTTAGCAATTTTCTTAATCTTCCTAATGAACTGGCTTTTTGTTTCAGTGATTTTCCTCTATTGTTCCTCGGATCCCTCTTTTATTGATTTCCACTTTGATCTTCATTATTTTCTTGCTTCTACTTACTGCTTATTTAATTTGCTCTTCTTTTCCTAATTTATTTCTTTATTGAACGCTGAAGTCTTTTAAAATTTAAAAATCTTTTACTTTTTCTAATATAGCAAATACATATAGGTGACAAAAATACTTGTTCCACAAGTATTGCTTTGGTGACATTCTGTAAGTTTCAATATATTGTGTTTACATTACCATTCAGTGCAAAATACTTTCTAATTATCCTTTTGATTTCTTTTTTAACCCAGGGTTGATTTAGTTTCCAGACAACGTGGATTTTTATGAGATCTTTCTATTGTTGATTTCCATTTAAATTCCATTTGAAGTCAAAGACCATAATTTTTGCTGTTATTTATAAAAAGACTATAGTTGTTACTGTTGTTTGTAAGCCTTCTCCAGAAGGCATGTGTTGAACATTAAACAACAGCACGGCAAACCCTGCCTGGATGAACCCCAACCTAAGAGTCTAGGGATCTGAGATGAGGTTCTGTAACAGTTACTCAGTATGTGACCTTGGGAAGAAAGCCTTTTTTTCTGGGCCTCAGTCTTCTTATCCATGTGGTGTCACAGTTGGACTATGTGGTCTTTAGCATCAAGATTCTAGGGTGCTTTTAACCTATTTCATCAACTCCGTGGTGTGCAAGCTCTATTCCTAGGGAAAGACCATGATGTTTACATCTTGAATCTTTTTAACTTTGTCGAAACTTAACTTTAGGCCAGAATATGATCAATCTTAGTAAATAGTTCATGTGCACCCAAAAGCAATATTTATTTTGCTATTGTTAGATTGAGTGTTCTGTAATTGTCAGCTAGGTCAAGTTGGTTGATTGTGTTGCTCAAGTTTTCTTCATGCTTATTGATTTTCTGTCTTCTTGTCCTATTAAACTGATTGAAAATAGATACAAATATTAAAATCTTTGACTACATAACAGTGTGTTTATTTATCCTTGCACTTCTATTAGTTTTAGCTTCATGTATTTGGAAACTCATTAATAGAGATAGACTAATTTATGATTGCTATATTATCTTAACAAATTGACATTTTTAGTATTATGAAAAGAACTTTTGTATCCCTGGTAAAATACCTTGCTCTGAATTTGATTTTGTCTCTGTGCTTCTCTCTCATTTTACAAACTATGTCCTATGAATGTTAGCTGCCTTATTTCCTCTGGGCTCTCAGGTCTATCTCTTTTTTATTTTAATAATTATTTCATTTATTTATTTATTTCAATTCTGGGGTACATGTGCAGGATGTGCAGGTTTGTTATATAGGTAAACGTGTGCCATGGTGGTTTGCTGCACCTATCAACCCATCGCCTAAGTATTAAGTCCAGGATGCATTCGCTCTTCTCCCTAATGCTTTCTCCCTTGCCCTCCCCTGACAGGCCTCAGTAAGTGTTGTTCCCCTCCTTGTATCCATGTATTCTCACTGTTCAGCTCCCATTTATGAGTGAGAACATGCAATATTTGGTTTTCTGTTCCTGCATTAGTTTGTTGAGGATAATGGCTTCCAGCTTCATCCATGTCCCTGCAAAGGACATTATCTCATTCCTTCTTATGATTGCATAGTATTCCATGGTGTATATGTACCACATTTTCTTTATCCAGTCTATCATTGATGGGCATTGGAGTTGAGTCCATGTCTTTGCTATTTTGAATAGTGCTGCAATGAACACACGCTTCCATGTATCTTTATAATAGAATGATTTATATTCCTTTGGGTATATAACCAGTAATGGGATTGCTGGGTCAAATTATATTTCCAATTCTAAATCTTTGAGGAAATCCACACTGTCTTGCACAATGGTTGAACTAATTTAAATTCCCACCAACAGTGTAAAAGCGTTCCTATTTCTCCACAACCTTGCCAGCATCTGCTGTTTCTTGACTTTTTAATAATCACCATTCTGACTGGCATAAGATGGTATCTCATTGTGGTTTTCATTTGCATTTCTCTAATGATCAGTGGGGTTGAGCTTTTTTTTTTCATGGCTGAATGTCTTTTTTTGAGAAATGTTTGTTCGTATCCTTTGCCCACTTTTTAATGGTTTTTTTTTTTTTTGCTTGTAAATTAGCTTAAGTTCCTTGTAGATTCTGGATATTAGACCCTTCACAGATGGATAGATTGCAAAATATTTCTCTCATTCTGTAGGTGTCTTTTCATTCTGATGATAATTTTGTTTGCTGTGCAGAAGATCTTTAGTTTAATTAGATCCCATTTGTCAATTTTTGCTTTTGTTGCAGTTACTTTTGGCAATTTCATCATAAAGCCTTTGCCCATGTCTATGTCCTGAATGGTATTGGCGAGATTTTCTTCTAGGGTTTTTATATTTTTGGATTTTACATTTAAGTCGTTAATCCATCTTGAGTTAATTTTTTATAAGGCATACGGTAGGGATCTAGTTTCAATTTTCTGCATATGGTCAACCAGTTCTCCCAACACTATTTATTAGTTTCTGTCAGGCTTATCGGAGATCAGCTGATTGTAGATGTGCAGTTTTATGTATGAGTTCTCTACTCTGTTCCATTGGTTTATGTGTCTGCTTTTGTACCAGTATCATGCTGTTTTGGTTACTGTAGCCTTGTAGTACAGTTTGAAGTCAGGTAGCATGATGCCTCCAGCTGTTCTTTTTGCTTAGGATTGTCTTGGCTATTTGGGCTCTTTTTTGGTTCCATATAAATTTTAAAATATTTTTTTCTAATTCTGTGAAGAATGTCAATGGTAGTTTAGTAGGAATAGCATTAAATAAGTAAATCACTTTGGGCAGTATGGCCATTTTCACAATATTGTTTCTTTCTTTCCATGAGCATGGAATGTTTTTCTATATGCTTGTGTTCTCTCTGATTTCTTTGAGCAGTGGTTTGTAGCTCTCCTTGAAGAGGTCTTTCACTTCCCTTATTAGCTATATTCCTAGGTATTTTATTCTCTTTGTGGCAATTGTGAATAGCAGTTCATTCATGATTTGGCTTTCCGCTTGTTTGTTGTTGGTGTATAGGAATGCTTGTGACTTCTGTACATTGATTTTGTATCTTGAGACTCTGCTGAAGTTGCTCATTAGCTTAAGAAGCTTTTGGGCTGAGTCGATGAGGTTTTCTAGATACAGGATCATGTCATCTGCAAACAAAGACAATTTGACTTCCTGTCTTCCTATTTGAATACCCTTTATTTCTTTCTCCTGTCTGATTGCTCTGGCCAGAAGTTCCAACACTATGTTGAACAAGAGTGACAAGAGAGGGCATACTTGTCTTATGCCTGTTTTCAAGGGGAATGCTTTCAACTTTTGCCCATTCAGTATGATATTGGCTGTGGGTTTGTCACAAATGTCTCATATTTTGCTGTATGTTCCATCAAGACCTAGTTCATTGAGAGTTTTTAACATGAAGGGATGTTGAATTTTATTGAAAGCCATTTCTGTGTCTATTGAGATAATTATGTGGTTTTTGTCTTTAGCTCTGTTTATGTGATAAATTATGTTTATTGATTCGTGTATGTTGAACCAGCCTTGCATCCTGGGGATGAAGCCAACTTGACCATGGTGAATAAGCTTTTTGATGCGCTGTTGGATTCAGTTTGCCAGTGTTTTATTGAGTGTGTTTGCATTGATTTTCATAAGGGATATTGGTCTTAAGTTGTATCTCTGCCAGGTTTGGGTATCAAGAAGACGCTCGTCTCATAAAATGAGTTAGGGAGGAGTCCCTCCTTTTCAATTGTTTGGAATAGTTTCAGAAGAAATGTTTGTTCCTCCTCTTTGTTCCTCTGGTAGAATTCAGCTGTAAATCCATGTGGTCCAGGGCTTTTTTTGGTAGGCTATTTATCACTGCCTCAATTTCAGAGCTTCTTACTAATCTATTCAGGGATTCACTTCTTCCTGGTTAAGTCTTAGAAGAGTGTATGTGTCCAGGAATTTATCCATTTCTTCTAGATTTTCCAGTTTATTTGCATGAAGATGTTTATAGTATTGTCTAATGGTTGGTTGTATTTCTGTGGGGTCAATGGTGGTATCCCCCTTATTGCTTCTGATTGTGTTTGTTTGAATCTTCTCTCTTTTCTTTTTTATTAGTCTTGCTAGTGGTATATTTTACTGATTTTTTTCCAAAAAACAACTCCTGGATTTGTTGATTTTTTTTTTTTTTTTGAAGGGATTTTCTTGTCTCTGTCTTCTTCAGTTCCATTCTGAGCTTGATTATTTCTTGCTTGAAATTCCCACTGCCAGCACAGCAGTCTGGAGTCTGCGTGGGATGACCGAGTTTCCGGGGAGAGGGGTGACTGCCATTACTGTGACTTTAGTAGGTGGTTTTCACTTGACAGTGCTAAGGAGACTGAGAGGTTTGGACTGGGTGAAATTCTCCACAGTGCAGTAAATCTACTGTGGCAGATAGGGGCCAGACTGCTTCCTTAGATCCCTCCTCACTGGGCAGGGCATCCCTGTAGGAAGTCCAGCACCTCCAGTCAGGGGCTTATAGACAGAACTCTCATCTCCCTGGGGCAGAGCCCCTAGGGAGAGGAGCAGCCAGTCTCAGGTTCAGTGAACTTAATCTTTCCTGCCTGCTAGCTCTGAAAAGATTGAGTGATCCTGATGAGGGGGATTCCCCTAGCACAGCCCAACAACATTGCTAAGGGACAGACTGCCTCCTCAAGCAGGTCTCTGACCCCATGCTGCCTGATTGGGTGAAACCTCCCATCAGGGGTCACCAGACACCTCATACAGGAGACCTCTGGCTGGTATCAGGTCAGTGCTCTTCTGGGATGAAGCTTCCGGAGGAAGAAACAGACAGCCATCTTTGCTGTTCTGCAGCCTCCATGGGTGATACCTAGGCAAACAGGATCTGGAGTGGACCCCAGCAAACTCCAGCAGACCTGCAGAAGAGAGGCCTGCTAGAAAAAATACAAACAGAAAGCAACAACAACAATGGCAACAAAAAAACAGATCCCACAAAAACCTCATTCAAAGATCATTAGCCTCAAAGATCAAAGGTAGATAAATCCACAAAGTTGAGGAAAAACCAACACAAATACACTGAAAACCCAAAAGCCAGATGCCTCTTCTCCTCCAAATGATTGCAACACATCTCCACCAAGGGCATAGAACAGGCTGAAGCTGAAATGGATGAACTGACAGAAGTAGGCTTCAGAAAGTGGGTAATGACAAATTTTGCTGAGCTAGAGGATTATGTTCTAACCCAATGCAAAGAAGTTAAAAACCATAATAAAAGATTACAGGAGCTGTTAACTAGAATAACCAGTTTAGAGAGGAACGTGAATGACCTGATGGAGCTGAAAAATTCAGCACAAGACCTTCACGAACCAAGTTGAAAAACACACGTCAGGATATCATTCAGGAGAACTTCCCCAACCTGGGAAGACAGGCCAACATTCAAATTCAGGAAACACAGAGAACCTCAGTAAGATACTCCACAGGAAGATCTACCTGAAGACACATAATCATCAGATTCTCCAAAGTCAAAATGAAGAAAAATATGTGAAGGGCAGCCACAGAGAAAGGTCAGGTCACATGCAAAAGGAAGCCTATCAGACTAACATTGGACCTCTCAGCAGAAACCCTACAAGCCAGAAGAGTTTGGGGACCAATAGTCAACATTCTTAAAGAAAAGAAATTCCAACCCAGAATTTCATATCTGGCCAAACTAAGCTTCATAAGTGAAGGAGAAATAAAATCTTTCTCAGACAAGCAAATGCTGAGGGATTTCATCATCACCAGAACTGCCTTGCAAGAGCTCCTGAAGGAAACACTAAACACAGATAGGAAAAACCATTACAAGCCAGTAAAAAAACACATAGAGGTACACAGACCAACAACACTACAAAGCAACTACATTAACAACTCTGCAAAATTAACCAGCCAGCATCATGATAACAGGATAAAATTCACACATAAGAATATTAACCTTAAATGTAAATGTGCTAGATGCCCCAATTAAAAGATGCAGAATGGCAAGCTGGATACAAAGACAAGACCCATTGGTGTACTGTATTCAAGAGACATATCTCATGTGCAAGGACACACATAGACTCAAAATAAAGGGATGGAGGAAAATATACCAAGTAAATGGAAAGCAGAGAAAAAGCAGGAGTTTCAATCCTAGTTTCTGACAAAATAGACTTTAAACCAACAAAGGTCAAAAAAGACAAAGAAGGGCATTACATAACATTAAAAGGTTCAATTCAAGAAGAAGAGCAAACTATCCTAAATATATATGCACCCAATGCAAGAGCACCCAGATACATAAAACAAGTTTTTAGAGACCTACAAAGAGGCTTAGACTCCTACACAATAACAGTGGAAGACTTTAATACCACACTGTCAGTATTAGACAGATCATCAAGACAGAAAATTAACAAAGATATTCAGGACTTGAACTCAGCTCCAGACCAAGTAAACCTGATAGATATCAACAGAACTTTCTATCCCCAAACAACAGAATATACATTTTTTTATCATCTCAATATAATTTCTTGGTACAGCTGAAACTCATAATCTAGCTTTTTATTATTATTATACTTTAAGTTCTAGGGTACATGTGCACAACGTGCAGATTTGTTACATTTGTATACATGTGCCTTGTTGGTGTGCTGCACACATTAACTCGTCATTTACATTAGGTATATCTCCTAATGCTATCCCTCCTCCCTACCCCCTCCCCACAATAGGACCCAGTGTGTGATACATTTTTGTTGGCACCACGTGGCACTTACTCTAAAGTTGGTCACACAGTTAGAAGTAAAACACTCATCAGCAAGTGCAAAAGAACTGAAATCGTAACAAACAATCTCACAGACCACAGTACAATCAAATAAGATCTCAAGACTAAAAAGCCCACTCAAAACCACACAACTACATTGAAATTGAACCACCTGCACCTGAATGACTTCTGGGTAAATAGTGAAATTAAGGCAGAAATCAAGACGTTCTTTGAAACCAATGAGAACAAAGAGACAACATATCAGAATATCTGGAATGCAGCTACAGTAGTATTAAAAGGGAAATTTATAACTCTAAATGTCCACATCAAAAAGGTAAAAGGATCTCAAATTGACACCCTAACATCAAAACAAAAAAAACTAGAGAACCTACAGCAAACAAACCCCGGAGCTAACAGAGGTCTACCTCTTTAATTCAGATTTGCTTTGTCTGGTTTTCCCTGCTCTGCTTCACAGCCCTGGACACTCTCAGGGCATTAACTTGGAGCAACAAAGAGCTCAACTTCTTCCACCTCCTCCCCCATTTTACTGGATCACTATCTGATGTCCAGTCTCTCAAAAAACCATTGTTTCATATATGTTTTTCCAGTATTTTGGTTGTTTCAGAGAAAAGGGGGTAGAAACAGATACTATATTGCTGATTTGATTTCTAACTAGTGATGAAACCACAGTATTTCCCCAGTTTCTCCTGAGCATTTTATTAAGTTGTGCCTTTCTGAGATTTTACTGCTTTAAAATTTATTGTTACAAAGTTGTTCATGATATCCTTTTATCTTTTTAATGTCTACAGGATATAGAGTGCCAACTTTTTCTCTGTTCTAGTGTGGTGATTTTTTTCTATTTTATTTTTCACGTGACTCTTATACAAGTTTATCATTTTTGTTGTCTTTTTCAAAGAACCAATTTTGGGCTTGCTGTCCATTTTATGAAATTCCTTCTATTCTCATTATATTCTTCTTTCTACTTTTCTTGGAATTAACCTTTTTACCTGTTTCTATTTATGAAAGGTGGATCCATCAATCATCATTTCTTTTTTTTTAAATAACTACATGTCATAGTTTTCGGTGTACAAGATATATATTATAAGGCATCCAGAAGGATACAGGGAGACATCTCATATCAAACACACTAATATTTCTGCATGCAAACCTAAGTATTACATTAGTATAAATTAAGACTTTAGATAACCTCACTTCAGTTCAGGCAAGATTTTCTCACCAAATGAGTTATGAAAATCTTTAGTTTCAAAGCATTTTGGTGTTGGAATTGTAGCTTAATCATTCTGAACTTATATTAAAAATTATTTTTTAAGAATCTAAATATAATTAGTTGAACATTTATATAATGATGTTAAAAGTCATACAATTGCTCCTCAAAAATGTGAAAAAACTAATAATTCCCAAAGCCGATTTCTTTGGCAAAATTAATACAATGACTAAAAATATTGTTAGGTTTATGAAGAAAAATAATAGATGGCACCAGTGACTATTGACTGTTCTTTGCCAAGAGTAGCCAAGGCCTTTCTGAAAAGGATGAACATAGATGGGAAATATTTTCTAACAGATACCAAGATTTGGTAAAAATCCTTAGTAAATAAAGAATCAAATAATTTGAAATTTAAAAAGTAAAAAGACATGATAGAGAGCTCAGAAATAAACTATAATTTTTATATAGTTGTAGGTAGCTTTTCTACAGTTTCTTTATAATTTTTATATAAAAATTTTATGTATGACAGAGGTGTCTTAGCAGGTCACTAAAAATGATAAATTATTCATAAAGGGTTTTATATAAGTGGTTATCCATATGGAAAAAAAGACATACTAAATAGATTCCTAATTTACAATGTCTGTCAATTTCTGTTGTCTTTAGAAAGGTAGCATTTTAAAATATTTTGAATAATTTATCAGATAATAAATTTATAACCTAGGATTAGAAATGCTTTTTAAATAGAGCATGCATTTTGCAAAACAAAAAAAAATTGATAAATTCTACTATCTCAAAATTAAAAGTGTTTATTAATCAGAAGACATCACAAAGAAAGTAAAATAAAAGTCAAATTCTCAGAGAAGGTGTTTATCACATATATAACTGTAAAGTAGTAAGTGTATTCTAAACATTTTAAGACTTTATATATGTATGTATATGTTTATATATGTTCATTTCTATAAAGATAAAATTTTAAAGGCAAATCTGGTAGGAAACTGAGCAAAATGGTCATTTTACAGAAGAAAAAGATCAAGTAAAAAATAAACATATGAAAAGATGTTTAAATTTCTTGGTAATCAGTGAAATACAAGTTAAGAACTCAGTCAGATACAAGCTTACTCTCACTCTGTCAGCAAAAAATTGTAACTGAAGTTACCACATATTGAAGAGAATGTGTATCAGTGGGACAATTGGAATGCTTCCTATTTCAGTTGGAGCTCATTAGTACCATCGCTTTAGTAAACAAATTGGAGCTTCTTTCCCAATGCTTTTATTTTAGTAAAATACACATAACACATACTTTATCATCATAATCATTTTTAATTTTAGAGTTCAGTGGTATTAAACACATTCACAGTGTCGTGCACCCATTGCTACCATCCACTCCATAACTTTTCATCTTGTAAAACTAAAATGATGGGTACATTATTTATAGCTGAAAACATGGACACTCCATCACTTAACAAGTTTACTACTAGTTGTATATTAGAGAGTTTATGTACTTCTGTACTAGAAGACTAGGAGATAGCACACCCGAGTGTGCTTTCATAGGAAAATGGAGAGACAGACAATTGAACAGTTCTACAAAATCATTATGCAGCTACACATTAAAACACAGATCAATCTTTGACATATGATAACTGCAAGAAAACAACCTGGATCATGAAGCAAAAAGTGAAGAAAGGAGAAAATCATGTATAATTATTTACATTAAGATGCATATTTATGAAACTCACACACATATGCGAAACAGTACTTTGTTTAGGAATGCTTATGTTTTATAGTGATAAAGATAAAATTCAGGAAGAAATTATCTGTAGGGAAAGAAAGCATAGAAGTATGAACATGCAGATAGTGGGTTAACACCTGTTTATTCTATTATTATGTTTTATAACTTACATTAGTATTATATTATTGCCTTATTTATAGTGTGTGCTCAATAAATTTTTATAAAACCCATAATATATAGTTTTAATTCATTTAATATTACAATTCAGTAAGATGAAGAAAATATATTCAACATTAATAATATTTTTAAAACAATAGTGAATATTATTTACAATTTTTGTCAGATTTTGTGTTGTTTCTTTAGGATACAGTACCTAGAAGTTGACATATTAAATTTGAATATTTTATAGTTTTCTTTACATAAATTGCCAAATATTTACTGAGTAGTTGTTCCAGTATTTTTATCTACCTGAAATATGTGATTCATGCATCAATACTGTGTATTTTTACTTAACAATATATTTTGCTAAGTTAATTACCAAAAATAATGTTCTAATGTAAAATATTTACTTTTTTGCTTGTTAATGAGTTTGATCATTTTTATTTACAGTAAATATTAGTTTATGTTTCTTAATAATTTATATGAATATTTTACAATAGAACTAATAAATGCTTAAATACATAGTCATTGCAAGCAACATCCACTTTGTTGCCTTTTAGTTTTTAAGTACAGGGGTTTCTAATGCTCAGATTTTTTTTTTAGTTTTAGTATTAGAAAACTATCCATCCTTTAACATTTAAAAATCAATAATACATTAGCTTCTAATTTTAGTGTGTACATTTACATTTAATTCTTTTATCTCTATGGAAATTATTTGAAAAGTGTAAGTTGAATTTACTTTTATTTATCTTAGCTAGTCTCCTAACACATGTATATCTCTCTTTATCATCACAGTGACATGTGAGGTCTCCTTTGTCAGTTGTCACATTTTATTTTTGTGACACTTCTACTTATTAGTCAGACACTTTCTTCATTATTAGTGGTTATAATATGGTTTAATAATCACAATGTTAACCCTGATTAGGTTGCAAATCCCTAATCTGAAATGTTCCAAAATATGAAAATTTGAGCACTGACATTACTCCATAAGTGCAAAATTTCAGGACTGACCTCATATCACAGTCAAAACACAGGCGCATGACACAGTTTATTCAGCGTCCCTTCAGGCTATGTACGTAAGGAGTATATGAGAAGTAAAATTACCTTCAGGCTATGTACATAAGGAGTATATGAAACATAAATGAAACTCATGTTTAGGCTTGAATCCCATCCCCAAAATATTTCATTGTGTATATAAAAATATCCCCAAATAAAAAAAATGTGAAACACTTTTAGTCTCAAACATTTCAAATAAGGAAATACTCAAACTGTAATGCTATTTTAGTAGCTTTTAGACACTGTAATATTTTTCTTCCTTTTCAGAAATACTGTATTGACTTTCATTCACATTTATAGAATATTAATTCTTCAAGAATTATTTCTTCAAATAATTTAATATTCTCTTTTAGACATTTGGCATTTCTTCACATTTTTTATACCTTTTAAAAACTTTTGTAGTTTTCTTCTCATGTGTTACAGATGGATCTCTTTTTTAGAAATTTATTGGCCTTTTATATTATGTTACTATTGTGAATGAGGTTTATTTTTTATTTTTTATTTTATTGAGACAGAGTCTTACTCTGTTGCCCAGACTAGAGTACAATGGCACAGTCTTGGCTCACTACAATCTCCACCTCCTGGGTTCAAGCGATTCTCCTGCCTCTGCCTCCCAAGTAGCTGAGACTACAGGTGTGTGCCACCACACCCGGCTAATGTTTGTATTTTTAGTAGAGGCGGGGTTTCAACATAGTAAAACCAAGACCAGCCTGATCTTGAGCAACTGATCTCGTGATCTGCCTGCCTCGGCCTCAGAAACTGCCGGGATTACAGGCGTGAGCCACCGTGCCCAGCCAAGGTTTATTTTTAGTTAAGTTTTCACAAAATAAATTTACTAAGTGGTAAGAATTTCTCCTTCTACCATAAAAGCTTAAAAAAAAAAAGAAAAAAAAACCTGACAACGGATTTTTTTCTTTGTTAGTCTTTGAGCAAAGAACTCTTTGAAGGCACAGTGTTGAGATTCAAAGATTGAACTCCACTGTCTCATGGATATTAAGGATGTTGGAAAACTTCTAACTGTAGATTTTTATGTATTAGGAATTAAAATTGAAATTAGAATGCTTGGTACAATTTCAGCAATAATTATATTGAGATTATGCTATCTGGGAAGCCTAGCTGTGTTAAAAAAGAGGCAGGGAACAGGAGCAAGGGGAGAAAAGGAAGGTGGGTCCATGTTCAACCCTTCACCCATAACAACACAGATTTATTTTATTTCTATTTGATGCCTCCACATAGGATATTTAACATTTTATTTAAGAACCACTGTCCCTACAAAAAGCGGATGCTCAACAAATGCTAATTTATCTTACTAGGCTTTATAATATCCAATATCAATATTCAATATTGACAATAATCAAGTTTTGGATATCTGAGTGCTGCCCTCTCACATCCCCCATCCACATCCCTCCACACATACCAAGTTTGGGCTCAGTATCAATATCATCTCATAATGAAGTTCAAACTTGAATGACCTAATGGCATATCTTTATAGACTTATTGAAAGATCTTGAAGGATTCTCAGGCTGCAAATGTCTAGAATAAGGAGCCTCATCATTATATAATGTATTTTAATGGCAGCAAAACAAGGCTAAGTGCCAAACTAGTTTTGAGCAAAGTTACAGAAAGAAGGTTGTTCATGACACTAACCAAGACTCTTAGGTCAAGAAACAACCAGGCTCCTTTACATTTTTAGAAAATTCCTATCTATTAAAAAATGGAGAAATGACAACTTAGGATTAAAAAGACATGGATGCAGCTGGAAATCATCATTCTCGGCAAACTCTCGCAAGAACAGAAAAACAAACACCGCATGTTCTCACTCATAGGTGGGAACTGAACAATGAGATCACTTGGACTCGGGAAGGGGAACGTCACACACCGGGGGGCCTATTATGGGGGGGGACTGGGGGAGGGATGGCATTAGGAGTTATACCTGATGTAAATGACGAGTTGATGGGTGCTGACGAGTTGATGGGTGCAGCACACCAACATGGCACAAGTATACATATGTA
>NW_012121821.1:11030819-11070588 GCF_000951035.1 Colobus angolensis palliatus | reverse complement strand
TGACGAGTTGATGGGTGCTGACGAGTTGATGGGTGCAGCACACCAACATGGCACAAGTATACATATGTAACAAACCTGCACGTTGTGCACATGTATCCTAGAACTTAAAGTACAATAAAAAAGAAAAGACATTTTCTTACAAAAGAAATACTTTCTTTTAATAATATGTTTACATTATTTTACATGCATACAAACACAGACACATGCTACATTGACTCTGTTAATTAGAAATCATAAGCATAAATTTGAGATCTGTTAAAAAAGTGAACACAGACTGTGATGGCTAATTTTAGGTGTCAACTTGACTGGATCAAGAAAGACTCAGTTAATGAGTAAAGCATTATATCTGGGTAGAAGTGTGAGGGTGTGTCTGGAAGACATCAGCATTTAAATCGGTGAACTGAGTAAAGATCTGTGCTCAACATCCGCAGGCATCATCTAATCAGCTGGCAGCTCAGATAGAACAAAAATGCAGAGGAAAGGTGAATTTGCTGTCTCTAGTGGAGACCGAACACACTTCTTCTCCTTCCAGTGAACATTAGAACTCCAGGTTTGCAGTGTTTGAATTCTGGAATTTGCACAAGCAGGCCATCAGATTCTCAGGCCTTCAGCATAAAACTGAGCATTAAACCCTTAGCTCTCCTGGTTCTGAGGCTTTCAGACTTAGCTAAGCTACTGACCTCCCTGGGTCTTCAGCTTGCAGATGGCCAGTTGTGGGTCTTCTCAACGTACACAATCACTTGTGTCAATTTCTTAATAAAGTCCCTATCATATGTCTCTCTATTCTATCTATGTGTATTCTGTTGGATCTCTCTCTGAAAAACCCAAGACAGACTCCCCACTCACTTTCAAAAACAGGTCCTAATTGTGATTTTTGTAGAAAGAAATGTGTCAGATAATATCCTAACAGGATATCCACTGTGATCTAGTTTCTTTAAAATCTAGTAAATTTTATGCTACTTTTAGACAATCTTTTAGCTCATTTCATGCTGTTTGAAGGGAACAGGAGTAAGGCATTTCTCAACATTTCCATTGATTTCACCATTGACCTCAGCTTCTTTAGTTTTGAAGAATATATAATGGGTTTCTACTAATCAAATGCACCTTCCATATGTTTTGATTATGATTCTTTTATTTCACAAGTGTTCATGTGTCTTATGTATAAAATTTGAGGCATAGGTGACTTCCGATAAAATATCTGCCCTTAAGAGATTCAAATATATGGATTTTAGAATGTAGAATTTAGAAGGGGACACAGATAAAGAATATGGTTAATTTCTAGGAGCATTAAGTGATTTTTCCTTTTCACATTTTGGCCCAAAGTTTCATCGAGAGTTTTTCTTTCACCTTGGAGCTTTCTTTTTCCCAGAGAGTTCTCAAATTAATTGACAAAGAACAGGGTAAGGGCCTGGGCTGGATGTTTTTATTGACAATTTGTATACATTCTTTTCACCACCTTGTTTGTGAACCTGTCTGAATGTCACTGGGGCTAGAAGACAAAAAACTATCTTTTCTGGATTTACTTACCTTTAGTGTTCTGGATGCAATTTACCTTCTGCCAATGCCTTGCACTGACAGAAGATTTGGAACACAAAAAAGAATCAGAGGTCATTCTTTCTTTAGCAACAGCAGTGCTATTGCAGGCTTTAGCTGACAAAAGTTTTTGTAATGGCTAACCAGACTCTAAGTTTGATTTTTAGTCATTAACTGCAAAGCTGATGATCAGCTACGACTCTGACAGCAGATTCTTGAACATCCCTGAATTCTGGATGGCAGAAACAAGTTCTTGACCTTTCAAGCAAAATTTTCTGTTGACACCACCTTTATTTTCACACTCCCAGCTTTTCTAACAAAATTATAAATGCCTGATTTTCTCTAGTAAATATTTTCATGCCTGAAATGGCAAAAACTGTTTTTATTTTCTTAAAATGAACACTGCCAGAGAGAAGTCCTGTGTAGCATAAATCCTGTTTGCATCCTATGTAGCAGACATTTTTATTCATGCTTTCCCAGAATGAATAAAATTTCCCACATATTTCCCACATATTCTTTCCCACATATTCTTTCCCAGCAACAAGTCAACAAAGTAGTCAATTATGTCACTCCCATTTAACAGGCAAGGAAACTGAGGCACAGAAATGCTTAGTGATTTTTTTCCTGATACACATAGCAGTTAAGTGGTAGAACCTGGATTCAAACCAGGCAGTCTGAATTACTCTGTTTCTCAGTCTAACAGAACTATGTTTATCTATCCCAGTTACCTAAGGGAAAGGTCAAGAGTGATATATGTACACGTTTTTGTTTTTTTTTTTTTCTTTTTGAGACAGAGTCTCGCTCTGTCGCCCAGGCTGGAGTGTAGTGGCGCGATCTCAGCTCACTGCAAGCTCTGCCTCCCGGGTTCACACCATTCTCCTGCCTCAGCCTCCCGGGTAGCTGGGACTACAGGCACCTGCCACCACGCCCAGCTAATTTTTTGTATTTTTAGTAGAGACGGGGTTTCACCATGTTAGCCAGAATGGTCTTGATCTCCTGACCTCGTGATCCACCGGCCTTGGCCTCCCAGAGTAGTGGGATTACAGGTGTGAGCCACCGCGCTCAGCCACATGTATATTTTTTAATGTCTTAATGTTTGAGTAAATTCCCATTTAATCTCAAATTGTTCAGCAAAAGTCCATTGTGCCAGTTGCTTCTAAAACAGGATGCTTACTCCATTCTCAGTTGACATACTGGTTTCCTTTGCTAACAATTCTATCAAGACTTAGATTAAGTTTACCTTACTCTAAGCTATTGTGAAGTGGCTTTCCCCTGAATAAATGAGGAGTAATAATATTTCTTATGTATTGTCAGGTAGTTGAAAATATTGTGATAATATCTATATAAAAATTAAACTTAATGATTTTGTTAACTAAATACATATTTTAATTGCAATGGATTTCAGTGAGAAAAATGTCATTTTAAATGTATTTTAAAAATACACTATAATAATATTGCAAATAATATTCATAAGATATTTATTGAATAATTATGAAGAAATTACTAATAGCAAAATTACATGCTTTTAATATTTTTGAAGCCAAAAAATAAGTTTTCTTTCAACTTGACTTGAAGGTATTGCCTAATAAAAGTGGCAGAATTTGTTCTCATCAGCCTCCCTCAGATTCATTTTATTATGCTTTATTACTCTAATGATACTATTTAATAAAGTTATATTTAATTTATTTGAAAGTACTGGTTACAGATTATTTCTTTTTATCATCTCACATTTCAAGATATCTATAGTCTGTGAGAAATAATAAAATTTTAAAAAATTATAGTCGTACATAATTTGTATTGTCAGTGGCACTCCCTTTCCACCCCAACTGGAGGTATGCAAGTCCTTCCTCAGACTTTTAGAGTTGCATCCATTATCATATCTATTTTGTCTTCTAGAATTCTCTTATCACTTTACTAAAGTCATTAGAATTTAGTCATTTGCATATTTTGACCCTTTAGGTTTTTTTAAGCTTCTGTCCATTTTAATTTTCTTTTGAGTACATGTTTCTCACATCACCCAAATCTGCTTCCAAAATGCAGTTGAGCAAGCCTAAAGGCAAACTTGCCTTATTCCACTGATCGCATTTGGTTTCAAGTTAAAGCCAGTTACCACAGACAATGCTTTGCAACTCCTTAAATTGGAAATTAAATGGTCCATAGATTATTTTACAGAGCTAACCCGAGACTTCAAAATCCCTTATTAGACACTAAGGATTTCTTCAGCATGTTCCAGTTTTGTTCTATCTCCAAGTAAATGAACAAGAACTAGACTATGTTATTCATAGAGGAGTATTTACCATTTTACTTTGTCATTTACCCTAATTAAGGGACAGGAAAGAGACCTTTAAATACACAGGCATTCAATTGGTTACTGTATTTTTCTCATGTCTGTAGTGTACACACAATTTGCATGATGTAACATGCTGGAAACACCCTGAATATGGAGAATGGCACTATTTTGGTGATGTGGGAGTTAGCAGATGTTACATATAGAGAACATGTTTGAGTCCTTGACTTCTGCGTCATGTCGTATGCTTTAGAAGTCAGATGCAACTTGGGAGTTGCCAATAAAGCTAGAAATTCCCATAACCCTGCATAGTGTCACAGAAAGAGAAGCCGGGGGGAAGGGGAGCAAAATAGGAAGTAAGCATACAGTATACAGTGAATTAAAAGAAAGTAACTTATTTTATGTTGGTTGTATAAAGATAGAGAAAGTGAAACTTACAACAGTAATGTAGACTGACACTAAGTTCTAAACACTGACTTATTACAGACAGAATCAGAAACTACATTGCAATTTGTAATAAATTCTTACAGAAGAAAACCAAGACATAAATTGGAGAAAAAGACATAAATGGAACAGCGCTAGGGACATTTTCCTCAGTCACATCTGATTATTTCTTCAATTGCCCAATGTGAAAATTTGGAAGCTAATGTAAGAAGCACATTGAGATTATTTATAGTGTTTCATATGTTATTATGCTGTTAACTCTTTTTCAAATTATGCTTTTATTCTATGAAACGTTTCAATAATTTTCAATTAATTTTTTCACTATAAAGCACCTAGCTGAGGAAAATCTTTGTGAGATTTTTGACAGGCATCTGAAAGTGATAGTCATGAATCAATAACTGATTTTTAGAACCTGGTTTCTGACGTGGATGGACAGCTAAATGACGCTTTATATGCACTGCTAAAGGTACCAGTGAATTCTCATTGGCTAGATCCCTTGTTGCCCATGTGTACATTATGGCATGGTTATGTAATTTCTAATTTATCTAAAATCTTCAGAAACAGTAATTATATAAAGAAGCCCACATCACAGCATATACATTTATACTCTAATGGATTCTTATATTGGTTAAGTGAGAAAAACAGTCTTCTTATCAAGGAGATATACTAAAGTCAGAGAGGCTTCTAGATATCCCCTAATAGGGTTCGTTTTCATCCCTATTTTCCATTTTAAAGACAGAACTATTACTATACATAATCCATTCGTAACTGCTGGAAGATGCTTGTTCTTGTAAAGAATAGTGCACTCTAAAGATAAGTGGCATTAATGCTGCTCAGAAAACCTGAAACTTCAATATGCTCTTGGGTGCAATTAGGATTCTGTCACATAAGTGCTAGGCTGTATCTATTTAAACTGCTTTTCTATATTGTGGAAGGTAAAAAGGTAATTATCGAAATGGATGTAAATGAAACGTGCATTTTAGAAATAGTTGAACCAATTACTCTCGAAGGATAGATAAGGACAAAAGAATCTTTCATCCAATTTACTCATCCACTCAAACTTTATTTCCAAAAGTAAGCAGAGATCATCCCATAAATATTTATTTGTTAGATTTATAAATTGTGGCCAGCTTAAGCTGCAGAATAATTTTTGAGACAGAAATTATTTAACAACCAATGACAGACTATTCTTAAGCAAGAGATATTTCTTCTGCAGAAGTAGGCTGAAAAAAAATCTCTAGTACTATCTTATGACATATCATCATAATAGCAGAGAGAAATTTTTCAGACAGAGTATATTAACTCTTGTTAGTGACCTTTGTCACAGTGAAGGACTAGGAACAATAAACAGAATCACCAGAAAAGGCAACAATATGCACATTCTTATTTTTATTGAAATCAGTAAATCAAAAAATTAATTATTAGCGGGCACAGGGACATAATTATTTTACATTTGACATTTGGATTCCTCATAGCCTCTATTGATGCTTTATTTAAAAAAAAAAAAAAACTTTGATTCTTGTAAAAGTAAAGGAAAACAAGGAAGTGTATTGTCTTTTCCTTCCCTCTGCCTTCTCTTTTTCCCCCCTTTTATAACTCCATTATCCTAACCATCATTATCATTATCAATTTAAACTAAACTATCAATGGTGAATGGATAATTGATCATTAAAATGATGATAAAAGGAAAAGCAAACAGGATAGTAATGCTACTGTGCTTTATGTTGCTATATATTTGAATCATTTAGGTAGGGGTTATTACATCCATTTGCATTTATATAACAGTCTTATGAAGTAAGGTACTGAAATTTAAGAGACACTATGTAACTAGTTCGCACTTAGAGATCTATGTAGCAGTATTAAATACATGTAAGGGCTTTGGTATCTGAGAGACATGAATTCATACCCCAGCTCTTCTAATTTCTTGCTTGGTGAGAGCTGGCGGATTGTTTAATTTTTATGCTGTTATGAGTTTTCTATACCAGCCCAAGTGATTTAAAGTTAAACTCTAAAATTTCCCCTGACTCTGAGTTTTTCCTCAATTAAATAATATATATTTAAAGTTCTTAAAAAGGAAAAAAGACCTTTGTGTGCATGTATGTGTGAGGGAAGAGAGTATTGCTAAAAAAAAAACAAAGAAATAGTGTCAGCAATAACTATGTCTTTTTGTACATGACTCAGGTTAAAACATTTTTACAATTCTGAACAGCCTTTTCCAAGGCGCAGATGTTTCATATGCCAGGTGCAGTATCAATGGCTCCTCTTATGGCATGATTGAGCTGCACTGGCTGATATAGCATGGTGATTAAGAGCATAGGCTCTAAATTCACACTGCCTGGACTTAGAACTTGGGTGTACCACTTACTAGCTACATGACCTTGTTGAGTAAACTACTTAAACTTTCTGCATCTTGGTGCATTTATTTTGTAAAATAGCTCTAAACATAGTACCTACATTCCAGGGTTGGTATGAGTATTAAATTAATAGGTACATAAAAAAATTTGGTGGGGGATTCAGGTGATCCTAGTTATCCAGCTTTCCAGGAGGCTCCTTTCCCCTTTGGTCTGATTCACATAAAAAATGAGTGATATGATTTGGCTGTGTCTCCCATAATTCCCACGTGTCATGAGCGGGACCTGGTGGTAGGTAATTGAATCATGGGGACGGGCCTTTCCTGTGCTATTTTTGTGATAGTGAATAAGTCTCATGAGGTCTGATGGTTTTATAAAGTGGACTTCCCCTGCACATGCTGTCTTTCCTGTCGCCATGTAAGATGTGACTTTGCTTCTGCATGCCCTCCACCATGATTGTGAGGCCTCCCCAGCCATGTGGAACTGTGAGTCCACTAAACTTCTTTTTCTTTATAAATTACCCAGCCCCGGGTATGTATTTACTCAAGCGGTTTATTTTGGCAGCACTCTTGCAAGACAGAAAGTGGGAGCAAGCCAGTGGCATGGGTCAGATACATTTAGGGGTCAGATGACTGCCTGATTGAGAGGGTCTCCTTCCGGAGACCATTGTCAGAGTTCGAGGGATTCTTCCCCATTTCTTATACCTGTGTTTACTCTGGGTCAGTTACTAGGTGTTTCTTTCTTAAAGGAAATTTAAGGCACTCTTCTAAGAGTAAGTTCTGTCAAGGTTTATGAGAGTTACATCTGTGCTGAGATAGTCTTGTCTCCTGGAAATCCTGGGCCAGGGTTAGAGATCCCCAGGCCAGGTTGCATCACACTGCTAAGCGATACATAATATTGGCCCTGCGAGCTGCTTGAGTGGGCCTTGTACATATTGTTAATCTTGTAGCCATGATATATTCCTTATAGTATACTACAAAAGTATTCAAAACTGTTTGGTATATAGTAAATAATATATACATGCTCATTATTTTCCTTATTGCCAAATCTCTTCCCAGAGGAGGATGGAGAAGTGATGTTGCCCTGAGAACATCATCCAATTGTTAACATGCTTCCCTCAAACAAAGCTGCCATAGAACATGGCCAGATTCGACACTGTTATCAGTCATTCTTCCCAACCCCATTAGCTATAGTTCATCACAGCAGGTTGATTAATGATGTTAACTCAGAGTCATTTGACAATTTGAAAATAGAGAGTGAGGAGTGGTATTAGTGTCATAAAAACCAGGCTGAATAGCTATAATTTTGTTTCAAGTAGTTCAACTAATCTATCTTTTTTGCTTTCTGGTATGAAATTATGTTCCAAGCTCACACTGTACATTTCTTATTCAAATATTTCCAAGGACTTGATTATTTGGGTGGGAAAAATAGTATTTATACTAGATACTCACTAATGTGTGGGTTATTGTTTTTTTGCCTATACAGTTTCTAAGAAGAGATACAAATATATCCTAAGTTTTATACTACTAATTCCTGATAGTTCCAATTCAAATTTAGTCCTATGGGATATTTACTTAGCCTCATTAATCTTACATCTCTCTATACCTTTGAACTTCGACATAGACCTTCCTATTTCTCAACATAATTAGTCATTTGCATTATTTTACTTTACACACAATAGTCTCAAACTGGCATTAACAACCATATCACTAACAAGATTACCATGAGCAGACAAAGTGAGTTTTTTATTTTCAGTTATTTTTGTCCTTAGAATATATCCCACCACTGATAGAAAATTACTTTGTTCTAAATATTCCTTTCCATAGTTAAATCTAAAAATTCCATAGTTAAATGTAAAAACAAGTATATTCACAGCAGTATGGTAGTTATGCTCATCCTTCTTCCACTTTTCTTCTTTTTTCACCTACTTTGCTTGTATCTTATTGTATTTTTTGGAAAAAACAGCATAGTATATTACACAAGCTTTTCATCACTTCCCTCTTTCACTTAGCAGTGTATTTTGAAACTCACTCCATAATAGTATGCAGACATATGTGTCATTCCTTTTTCAGCTCAGTTGTAAGGATATTTGGAAATAACCTAGTGTAAATAATGCTGATAACAATAGACTTATAAATTGTAAATACATATTTCTGGAGTTTCTTTGTTGTTGTTTTGTGTGATTTTTTGATTGGTGATGATGCTTTTGCCAATGTGCCTTCAGGATATATTCCTAGAAGCGAGATTGCTAGATGAAAATGCAAATGTCCATGTAATTTTGCTGTATATTATCAAATTTCCCTCCAAATTCTACACTCCTGCTAGTACTTATGTTTCCACTGGTATATAAAAAATATATGTTTTCCAAATTTTTAAATATTTGCCAAAGTCATAGGTGAGAAGTGGTATCTCAGTATAGTTTTGATTTACATTTGTTTTATCATGAATGAGAGTAGACTGAGTAGCTTACATAGGGTTAAGAACCACTCATATTTCTTTTTTGGTAAAATATATGTTCATATGTCTAACCCACTCAGTGAAGTGAAACACTCAGCACATTGCTAATGCCTGATACATTTTAGGATGAAAGGTTTATTTTATCCTATAGATGTATTTATCTGTATAGCTCCAATAGTGCATTGTATAACCTATGATAGCTCTCCACTTCTCACACATTTTTCCCAAGAGCTTGGTTCATGACTTAACCTGACTGGTGAATTTAAAAGGAGAAATCTGTCCTGCTTATCTGTCTTCTCCTTTATCCTCTTCCTCTGAAGCTGCCTGAAAGCACATGTGCTCTTGAGGGACACTTACTTTGGTGTAGAAGTAGCATTAAAGACCTTGTTCTATAACCTCTCATTAGGTATGCACATTTGTCCAATTCTGTTGTTTAGTATGTAGGAGCTCAGTTGTTGCCTACAAATGTAAGGATAATATCCTTACTCATGGGAGACAGACACATGTTAAGGTATTTAGGAATGAAGAGCCATGAAATACTATATTTGTACTAGAAAGTTTGACAAACATGAATGACAATCATACATTTCTTTTTCTGTAATTAATAAATCTGGAATTTTTAATTCTGATTAAAAATTTAGAATGAACTGTCAGCAAAGTGTCTATTTCTTTTAATCCCTTTTACTTTCTATTGAAGATAATATTGATGTTTCTCAATTCTCAATCTGTGAGACTTGTTTTATTTTGTTTCAAATGTTCACAATGTCAGGCAAAGAAGATGAATACTTTATTTCATGGTCAAGTTCTGTTGATATAATCTTATCACTACTGTCAAAGAGATGAATAATTTGACTTCATCATTTATAACCTAAATGATTGTAATATGATGATATTTAAGTGTAATTTTATTTTTTTGGACACTGACATGTAGGCTCTCTCAATTATTTAATGAAAGTATTAGAAAGTAGCAAGTGTGCACCATTTGTCTCCTTCTTTTATTGTACCTGGTATAAATTATCTTTGGGGATGCTGTGCAAAAGGCCATGTGGTATCAAGCCCTAGGAACATGTTGCAGGTTATCAAAAACTAAATTGTCACAATAAAAGAAATGATTGTGTAACAAATGTCCATAAATCTTGGCCCGTAAATAGGATATCTTAAGGGTTTATTTTATTCTATTTAGTAATATTTTATCAAGGAACATTTTCTCAATTTTATCATTCTTCCATTTACAAATGAATTTGGGATTATTAAAATTAAAATAGATTGTGCAACATTTAATTCCATAGCAGGTCAAAAAGTTTAAGACTCATTCTAGCTCTAGAAATATAGGTTACTATGGTTTTAATCATTGTCCCTTCTGGTCAGTCTCTTTGAAATAATCCCTGTTGAGTTAATCTGCGTTTAGCACCCTTTTTCAGACCCTCCTGAGACCTTCCTGGGTCCCCAGGAAATCCCGCATTTTTTTCTTGCTTCAGTGAAAGTGCAGCACCTCCCAGTATAAAATTCTTCGATTTGCATTTATGCCACAGTCCTGGCCTCTGACTCCCACAAGTGAGTCCATTACGCCTTCAGGAGACTCCTGTTGAGGTCTCTGAATCATCCTTTTGAATCCCCTCTCATTCATTCTGAAGAGTGGGGCACGTCCCCCATGATGAGGAAATTACACATCACTCTGGCAGCTCATTCCAGAGGAATCTTCTCTATAGCTACCCCCGTCTCCTTTTTTATTTTATTTATTTATTTATTTATTTTTTTATTGAGACAGTCTTGCCCTGTCGCCCAAGCTGGAGTGCAGTGATGTGATCTCCACTCACTGCAAGCTCCGCCTCCCGGGTTCACCCCGTTCTCCTGCCTCAGCCTCCTCAGTAGACGGGACTACAGGCGCCCGCCATCAAGCTCAGCTAATTTTTTGTGTTTTTAGTAGAGATGGGGTTTCACCGTCTTAGCCAGGATGGTCTGGATCTCCTGACCTCGTGATCCGCCCGCCTCAGCCTCCCAAAGTGCTGGGATTACAGACGTGAGCCACCGCACCCTGCCCCATTTCCTTTTTTACAGCCTAGTATAGAAGACAAACTTAGGGGCAGAAGAACAAGTAGCTCTTAACATGTCTTGCAAGGTGATCCAGCACTCCAGGCTGTGAGTCTAAGGGGCCTCTGCTGTACTACTGTTGTCCTGTGCACATACTGCCGGATGTCTGACTGGAGTCCAGTTTATCATCCTGTCACTTTTACTCAAACTAACCAAAGTCAGTTTCTATTATTTATGTTTTTAAAAACCTTAATTAATATGAGCAACTGCAGAGAGTAAAATTGTACTATGTAGCCAAGAACCATATTTAGGGTGCAGACAGGAGACATTGATCTCTCAGTTACCATGGGATCTGAAGAAGGAATAGTCTTTGATCTTACAGAATGTAAAATATGAGGTAAAAAACAAAATTTAAAGGTGCCCTAGCACTAAAACCTAAAGAAAAGATATGTTTAAGAGCAATCCAGAGAGAAAATTTTCTTTAGTAGTCTAGGCTGTGTTATTTTAGGCAATGAATACACATGATTTTAATTTGTGTAATGTTCTTTATGGTTAGAGGTGATAAATAGTCAGACTAAAAGTCAGATGCTTTTATCTTCTTAGTAATCAGGTAACCTCACAAAGTCAAAGGCTTCAGTGGTCCAATGAGGAAATGGAACAACTGGTACCTGCAGTCACATGCAATTAAAGCAGTCTAAACATTCTGGTATTTTGTGACTTATTTTAAGACGTGTTCATGGTGTAGTTTCAAGTCTAACTAGGTGTCAGTCTGTGATTTAATTCATTCATTCAACAAATATTTTTGAGCTTTCATTATGTGCCAGACCATCTTCTTGGCATTTGGGGATACATCAACTAGAAACATCAAATAGACAATCCAGGAATATCCAGTAGATGATAAACATACATACTATAAAAATAAATTTCTAGAAAGCTAGAATGTGGTAATAGCTATGGAAGAGAACCTGGAGCACGATGAGGGGTTTGAGGAGTAGAGGTGAGTGGAGAGGTTGTAGTTTAAATAGGATAGTCGGAGTAGCTTCTTTGAGAAAATGACGTTTGAATAGATCTGAAAGTGCCATAAGTAACCCCTGAAATGTGGTGCTGAGGCAAACAGCTTTCTAGACTGAAGTCATCACTCAATGTTCGAAGGCCTAAGGCAAGCTACCCTGGTCTGTCTTTAGAGGATGCATGGCCAGTATGCAGGACTGGTGCCTGAGTGAGACAAGGGAGCAGACATCAGAAACGAAGAGACATAAAGGTGGGGACAGAAACCTTAGAGAGCAGAGTATTGAAGTGAAGTGAGATGGAAGGATCCCCAGCCTTGTGGGTTGTAAGAGCAGAAGATGTGCAATTCTGAAAAGGTCCAAGAAGGCTTATTTTTCACCCTGTTCAGGGTGCATTTCCTTTCTCAAGGAACAAGTACACCTAAAATACAGGATTACGTGCAGAGTCCATGTGTCTGATAAATTGTTTCTGTTCTACCCAATTTGTTACACAGAAATATTGGAGAGAGGTGAAAAATAAAATAGTGACACAAAGAATTAATGCCATTTAAAACCATTCATTTAGCACCAAGAACATTTGGAATATTGGTCGCTTCTCTCTTTTCTTTGTAGTAATTGTATGACTTATATTACTTATATTATAGTAATAATATAAGAAAAAAGTTTTCCTATATTATTTAGACAACTTAAAGATAATTTTTCAAAATTACTATTATTGATCAATGAACAATTATTGATAATTATAAAATTAATTATTTTAATCAGTGTCAATGATAATCATTAATACAAAAAGTCCAGGATCACCAGGATGATCCCTTACCTGCTCATTTATCCAGGAGACAGAAAATACTCAAACCCTATAAGATTATTAGTTCTGATATGCTATTTAGGTAACTTTTGAGGGAGTTTCTGAAAATCTCGGATGAGTTTTTCATAAGACAGGCAGAGGACATTTCAGTTATAAACTGCGTTTTGTTCCAAGATAATGCTGCTATCAGGAAACACAATGAGAACATTAATCTTTCTCATTGTTGGGGTTGTAGGAAGTGGGAATGGACGGGCATGTCTTGTCCATTTAAGGAAAGCAAGAATATCAGAAGTAACTTAGTATTACCTTCAGCCATTCCAAGAGGATTATTTTTTACTGTTTTTCTTTGAAAAGAGAATGATTATACTTTGCAGCTAGTTAATAAACATAGAACTCTGTTTTGAAACAGTGTTTTATTATACTTGGTAAAAACTAATAAATAATTACAATCTATCAAATAAAGTAATGAATGAAGTTGTTATTTGCAATGTACTGGGTCTCTGTTTCATAGAAACAGAAAGTGAAATACAGTAAGATTTAGTCTTTTTTTATTGACTAGTATGAAATGGTTGTGCAGTAGGAATAAACACTAGAAATCCAAACCAAAGGAAATTTCTCTCCTTACTTTATCACAGATAATGGCTGATAAATTGAGATTATTTTATTTATTTTTAATGTATGTCCACAATGCACAAAAACTAAGGTGTTTATTAACCTTAGAATAATTTTATGATGTATATTTTTAAGTCAACAAAATAGTATTTTTATGTTTGTATTTTATCTAAATGTTTTCATCCTATGTTCACTGGTAAAATATCTATATAAAGTGTTACTTAAAATGTGTCTACATCTGATAATAATATTTGACTTGGAAATAATAAATACAAACTTTATGGAAAGCTGATTTAATGTTTCAGTTGTTCTAGTTATATAAATTATATTCTTTTGGTACTGACCTATCTTTTAGTTAGAGGAAAAAATATTATCTTCCACTGTAAAATTATCATTAACATCTAGAGCATAGCCACTGAATTTACTGTGACACTCTCATGGAGTTTTAAAACTCAGAACTATACAACTACATTTTCATGTGTCTGAATAGAAGATTTTGTTAACTTCATACCATGGTTATAATACATGTTCAGATATCAGCCACTTAACAAACAGGAACCAGAGGCAAAGACTCTTGAAACTGGACTGTGCTGTACTATATAAGAATAAGGCATTTGTCAGACTGTCTTATAGACATCCTGTTAATCTAAATGTGTCTGGATTAAAATATCAGTAATTTATTTCACCATTTCATCATTTGTGAAGTTTGCAGCATTAGTACTTAATCATTTTAAATGCATAATTATTGTCTTTTGCTCATTCTTTCTTATAGGTCCTCTGAAGGACAGTCAAGCATGCATCATATTTTCTGTACTGATTTCTTCTCCAAGTCTTTCACATTAAAGAAATATACCAGGAATACAGTACGTTAAAGTACACAAAAGAAGAGATCAATTCTGTCCATAAATCTTTAGGAGGATCACTTCTATTTCAATAATGTAAGCAATTAACTTCATTTAAAGTTATCCACTTTTACCTTCTTGGCAAACTGAGATCACCCTGCTCACTAATTTTTCCTCCATAGTATCACGTTTTTGTCCTTTTTAAAAAATCATAATATACACAATTCATATTTTCCTTGGATATTTTTACGACTTCTTGCTCCTATTGGGTTTAAAAATATCCTCTCCTATTTTGAGAGTATTTATCATATTAAATATGTTTGTCTGATAGTTTTAGTAATCTTGTTTCAGGAGTTGGAGTATGTGGCTTCTTAAAAAATTAAAAAGAGAACTACCGTATAATCTAGTAACTTCATTATGAGTCTATACCCAAAGGAAATAAAATTAGTAAGCTTCAGTGATACTTACACACTGAAGTTCATTGCAGCATGATTCACAATAGCAGAGATATGGAATCAACCTGTGTCTATCAACAGGTGAGTAGATGCAGACAATGTGGTACATATCCACATTGGAATACTACTTAGCCTTAAAAAAGAGAGAAAATCCTGTCATTTGTGATAACACAGGGGAACATGGAGGACATTATGCTAAGTAAAAATGAAATAAGCCAATCACAGAAAGACAGATGTCCCACGATATATGTGGAATCTAAAATTGTCAAATATACAGAAGCAAACAGTAGAATGATGGTTCCCAGGCACTGGTAGGTGATGCAGAGCAGGACTGGAGTGATGTTGGTCAAAGGATAATTGTCTTTCTTTTGATGTGTGGAAACTCTAGTCTGTGAGCTCATGTCTTAGGATATAAATTATTCTACCTGGTAAGGGCTCTTGTAGAGGGACCAAACACCTGGCCCTAGTTGGAATACCTTGTATTTATAAGTACAGGAGAATGGATACGGCTCAAGGTAGAGAGCTTCAGGTAGTAACAAGAATTTATCAGGTTAGAAATTGTATCTTCGGGCCAGGCACAGTGGCTCATTCCTGTAATCCCAGCACTTTGGGAGGCCGAGGTGAGTGGATCACTTGAGGTCAGGAGTTTCAGAACAGCCTGGCCAACATGGTGAAACCCTGTCTCTACTGAAAATACAAAAATTAGCAGGGCGTAGTGGTGCGTGTCTGTAATCCCAGCTACTCAGGAGGCTGAGGCAGGAGAATCACTTGAACCCGGGAGGTGGAGGTTGGAGTGAGGTGAGATTGCGCCACTGCACTCCAGGCTGGCTGACAGAGCAAGACTCGGAAGGAAGGAAGGAAGGAAGGAAGGAAGGAAGGAAGGAAGGAAGGAAGGAAGGAAATAAGGATATATGAGATTGAGCTCATATATTTATAAAATATAATATATATAAGTAATTACTCATCGCATGGCACATAACACCCAAGTATTGTATGAGTATCATTTTAAAAATATTTATTATGATTTTTGACTGCATCAGAATTACTCAGTCTCAGTACTGGTGACACTTTTCTTGCTTTCATGGAGCTTAAATCCTAACAGTCGAGATAGATAAAATATCTGAAGATCACACAAAATAGCTCAAAGGGCTATGCAATGAATTGATGCTGTGGAGCTTTTCTGGTGGATACTTGATATTGAACAGTTCAAAAGTCTTCCTTATTGTAATTACATTTAAGCTGAAACCTGAATGACAGGAAGGAGGCAACAATGGTAATACATGTATTTCTGCCAAAAAGAATAACAAACATAAAGACCTCAAGATAGAAGTGGGTGGAGGTGGGATGAGTGAAGCTAATATTGGTTAAACTGAAGAAAGGGAAGAAGGTTTGAAACAGATTAAGCAAAGTTGTTAAGCACAAACCTTTCTCAAACGCCTCCTTTTCTCCATATCACACACAAAAATGCTAGCTAGATATAATAGCATGATGTTGGATCTTAAATCTTAACTGCGTATTTGCTTTTGGTTTTATTCATCAGATTAATGTTAATTGAGTAGAGAAGCCTGGATACCCAAGAATATGCACAATTTGCTTTTGGTGTATTGTTTGGTTAAACCTTAATTCTTTTCTTATTTCATCTCACTCTTAGAAATGTAAGATTTGTTTTGTTTATTCCAGTGTCTCCTCCGAAATTGGTGACTTAGCACATTTTTAAGAAAATTAACCTAATGTGTTGTCAATGTGGGATGTTTTTCCAGCTTTTAAAATAAGCAAATTAGTCTGCTTATAACTGATATGATCCCATAAGAATAGTGAGCCTTATAGATCCCAGAGGGTCATAAAGTGGAGTAACTCATAAAGTCACCTTAAAATGTTGTGTTGCTGCATCAAAAAGGTCCAATAACAGAACTTCCAAGTTCATTATTTTTTAAACTTTCATTTTTCCTTGTTTTATTCATACATTTATTAAATATAAGTTTAGCAAACTACTATGTGCCAGAAAATATTCTAGGTGTTAGGGGTGCAGTAGCAAAAAAGACAGACATGCTCCATGCTCACATGTAGCTTAAATCCTAGCAGAGGTGAGACAAGATGTGATTACCACAATGAACTTGTTAAACACTCTCAAAACAGAAATTGGTGTGAAGAGAAGGAAATCTCAACAGATGTAGTGATGACTATGATGAACAGCCTGCCTAGATCACCTTCCTATAGGACTGAGGCACTTATTCCTCCAGCTTCCTGTAGTTTTGCAGGCTGACTACTCTCAAGTCATTTTCTCTCTAGGACTGTCTAAAAACCCAGTGTGATGCTGTACCCAAGATTACATCCTCTCCCCTTGCTCAGTTTATATTTTCTGTGCATAGTTTATAAAGACAAAGCAAATTCCTTGTCTCAATTCGGGACAACTCTGAAAGGTTATCCCAACTCCAGAGCTCTCTTAAGAATATATTGACATATTTGCTGGAATTGCATGGAGGATTAACTTCTGCCTCTGGCCAGTGCTGTTTCTCTCATTTCTGCCTAGGCACTAAAGCTGAGAGCATTCCCCAATAAACTGCCTTCATGCAGTTTATTATACTCTGACAGTGTCTTGCCCAAGGAACCCAGTGTAAGACACCTGTATAATGTGCTGACAATGAATTAATGAGGTTTTTCATTAATCAAAATATTGATGTACTGTGTCTTTTGAATGTGGCCTTCAGAGAAAATCTAGTGTTTCAGACACCAGAAGTTCTGTGAGAAGAGAATATACAAGCCTCACGATTATCTATAAAACTAATTTCCCAGTGAAAATCATATTGTGATGGATGACACAAATGTTACTTAGTTTTGATAAGTTATTCAAAATGGATTTTAGACGCACATATTACAGGTAAAACTAACTAAACTCAATGATAGCTAGTGTCAGGTTATGAACAATTAGGATATTTTCATTAAAATTTTACAAATCAATTTAATCATTTCCTGGGGATTTTTAATCAATAGTAAGTGGGAAGAGTTTTTGTATGATCTCAGTATAGTCATTCTGCATACAAATTTTAATGAGTGGAATTTAGATTACTTATTTTTCACTCTGTATGAAACCTGGATTTTATATGGGTCTGTTAGCTTGTCACAAGACATTATTTTGGTTCTTTATGGAGAATGCTTCTAAAATGTTTGATATGTCTAGATGAAAGTCAAACAAGGTTTAAATTACAAGATTGATTTTGGCAAATCTTAATAGTGTTTGATGAAAAAGGATTACACCAATCTGCAGAAAACATGTTCCTCTGCTGCTTCAGTCATACTTAGAATTTTACTAAGGGAGATTGTAAATGTCCCTGTGGGATAAAGCTGTGAGAGTAAAAACACCATTATTGTACAAAGACTGTTTGAATTTTAATCCCTCAAGAATGTTTTGATTGTGTGTGTGTGTTGCAAAAGCAGGCATACAGAAGAAAGAAAAAAAGTAGCTGTGTTTCAAATAGCGAAGCTAAGACGGTGAAATGCATAGGTGCTACACAAACACACATACACACACTTTCTCCCTTTCTCATCAGGTGTCCTTAATGCTGGGTACTGCCCAGATCCTCAGGGGCTAGTATATAAATAGCCAAAGGTTCATAGCTGAGTCCCTTTGTAGAGCTGTGATCAGCCTCACTGGAGATCACATCCCCTTCCTGGTGACAGCCCACATATAATGATTGGTCCCTGCTGAGATACAAGGTTCCCAGCCTCTTCCCTCAATTCATTATGTTTGGATGCAGTATGCTTCCAGCTTTGGAGTGCCCATAGAGTTACCTGAGGCTTCTGCTTCAATTACATCGGTAGTTTAATTTCTCCATTTGCTGTATTCTCTTCTCTCTTTCTCTGTTTAACTGGAGGCATTCCAGAGAGCACTCCCCAATAAGTTCCTGCATTCAGATCTCATCTCATTAAAGTCTGTTGTGAGAGAATCTAACCTACAACACACTAAGTGACAACTTCCCACTGAATCCATTGTGTTTCTGCCATTGGAAGTCTTGGGTTTTCTTCTGGGGTTATAGCATTTCTTATCCCTTACACCTCTTTGCAGTACTGAACATTTATTGAATTTTTAATTTTTAAAAAATATTTTTTAATTTTAAAACTTCTTTTAATTTTTATGGATGTATAATAGTTGTTCATATTTATGGGGTACATATGATATTCTGATACAAGCATACAATATGTAGTGATCAAATTAGAGTAATTGGGTTTATTTAAGTTTATCCAGTAGCTAATGAGAATGATCTCTTACAGGGGAAGATTACCCAGATATTCAAAATGTGTTTAATAATTAATATTTCCTGATATTTATATTTGCTCCATATTATTACATCTACATTTCACATCATAAACCAAACACTTTTTTGTAGGGACAGAGACTGTTGACTTTAATAACTTCAGTGGTCATATGGAAAGTAGAGATCAACACTGGGATACTATAAAGAGTACATTAAATCTACATATACATACATATGTGTATATATATATCATGTGTATATATATCCACAAGGTAAGCATTGCAGCATTACATTTTTTTCTTTCTCTTTTTCACTTAATTTTTTTTATTTTTTATTTTTATGGGTACACAGTGGATATATATATTTTAGGGGTACATAAGATATTTCGATACAGATATACAATGCATAATAATCACATCATGGAGAATGAGGTATTCATCCCCTCAAGATTTATCCTTTGTGTTATAAATAATCCAATTATACTCTTTTAGTTATTTTTAAATTTATTATTAAATTATTTTTGACTATAGTGCCCCTGTTGTGCTATCAAAGAGTAGGTCTTATTCATTCTTTCTAATTATTTTTTGTACTCATTTATTTTTTCAACTCTCCTCCCCAGATCCCACCCCACCCTGCTCCACTACTCTTCACAGCCTCTGATAACCATCCTTCCCTTCTCTGCCTCCAAGAATAAGAGAGATTTTTTTCATCAAAACAGATGAACTCCAGGGAGTCAATTGTTTTGGTTTTTAGATCCCACAGACAAGTAAGCACATGTAATCCTTGTCTTTCTGTGACTGGCTTATTTCACTTAACATAATGACCCCCAGTTCCATCCATGTTGTTGCAAATGAGAGGATCTCATTCTTTTTATGGCTACATAGTACTCCATAGTATATATGTACCACATTTTCTTTATCCATTCATTTGTCGATGGAGTACTAAATTGCTTCCAAATCTTGATTATTGTGAACAGTGCTGCAAAAAACATGAGAGTGAAGATATCTCTATAATATACTGATTTTCTTTCTTTAGGGTACATACCTAGCAGTAGAATTGCTGGACATATGGCAGATCTACCTTTAGTTTCTTGAGTTACCTCAAAACTGTTCTCCACAGTGGTTTCTACATTTTACATTTATATTCTCATCAACAGTGTACAAGGGTTTCTTTTCCTCCATATTCTCACCAGCATTTGTTATTGCCTGCCTTTTAGATATAGGCCATTTTAATTGGAGTGAGATAATACCTCATTGTAGTTTTGATTTGCATTTCTCTGATGATCAGTGATGTTGAGCATCAACATCATATTGCCTTTTCATATGCCTGT
The DNA here is from genome assembly GCF_000951035.1 of Colobus angolensis palliatus. Taxonomy (NCBI): domain Eukaryota; kingdom Metazoa; phylum Chordata; class Mammalia; order Primates; family Cercopithecidae; genus Colobus; species Colobus angolensis. The sequence continues at coordinate 11,050,178 of NW_012121821.1, read as the reverse complement.
TGCCATTTGTATGTCTCCTTTTGAGAAACGTCTATTCAAATCTTTGGCTTATTTTTAAATTGAATTATTATTTTTTTCCTATAGAGTTGTTTGAGCTTCATTTATATTTTGATTATTAATCCCTTCTCAGATGAGTAGTTTGCAAATGTTTTCTCCCATTCTGTGAGTTGTCTCTTCACTTTGTTGTTTGTTTCATTTTCTGGGCAGAAATTTTTTAACTAGATGTGATCCCATTTGTCCATTTTTGCTTTGGTTGCCTGTGCGTGTATGATATTACTTAAGAAATTTTTGACCAGACCAATGTCCTTCATAATTTCTCCATTTTCTTTGCAGTAGTTTCATAGTTTGAAGTCTTAGATTTAGGTCTTTAATCCATTTTGATTTGATTTTTAGGTATATGATGAGAGATAGAGGTCTAGTTTCATTCATCTCCACTCGGATTTCCCAGCGCTATTGATTGAAGAGTCTGTGTTTTCCCCCTTATCTGTTCTTGGCACCTTTGTCAAAAATGGGTTTGCTGTATGGGTGTGGATTTGTTTCTGGGTTCTCTATTCTGTTTCATTGGTCTGTGTGTCTGTTTTCGTGCCAGTACCATGTTGTTTTGGTTACTAGAGCTCTGTAATATAATTTGAAGTCAGGTAATGTGATTCCTCCAGTTTTGTCCTTTTTGCTTAGGATAGCTTTGGCTATTCAGGGTCTTTTGTGGTTACATTTAAATTTTAGGATAGTTGTTTCTATTTCTACGAAGAATGTCATTGGTATTTTGATAGGGATTACATTGAATCTTTAGGTTGCTTTAGGTAGTATGGACATTTGAACAATATTTATTCTTCCAATCCAAGAATATGAACTATTTTCCCATTTTTTGCATCCTCTTCAGTTTCCTTCTTCAGTGTTTCATAGTTTTCATTATAGAGATCTTTTACTTCTTTGGTTAATTCCGAGGCATTTAGTTTTATGTGTGGCTATTGTAAATGGGATTACTTTTTAAATTTTTCACATTGTTCACTGGTGGTATGTAGAAATGCTGTTGATTTTTGTACGTTGATTTTGTGTCCTACAAGCTTACTAAATTGATCAGTTCTAATAGTTTTCTTGTGGAATCTTTAGGTTTTTCCAAATATGAGATTATGTTCTCTGCAATCAAGGATAATTTGACTTCTTTCTTTTCAATTTGGATGCTTTTGATTTTTTTTCTCTTGCTCAATTGCTTTATTCAGGAATTCCAGTACTATGTTGAATAACAGTGGTGAAAGTGGGTATCCTCATTGTGTTCCAGATCTTAGAGGAAAGGCTTTCAGTTTCTCTCCATTCAGTATGATACTAGCTGTGGGTCTGTCATATATGGCTTTTATTGTGTTAAGGTATATTCTCCCTATGAGCATGAAGTGATGTTGAATTTTGCCAAATGCTTTTTAGCATCAGTTGAAATGATCATATGATTTTTGTCCTTCATTCTGTTGGTATGATATCTCACTTTGATTGATTTGTGTATTTTGAGCCATCCTTGCATCACAGGGATAAATCCCACATGAACGTGATGATCTTTGTAATGTATTATTGAACTTGGCTCACTAGTATACTTTTGAGGACTTTTGCATCAATATTCAACATAGATATTGGTCTGTAGTTTTTTTAATGTGTCTTTGTCTAGTTTTGGTATCAGGGTAGTACTGGCCTCTTAGAATGACTTTGGAAGTATTCCTTCCTCCTCTATTTTACAGGTTAATTTGAGGAGGATTAGTATTTGTTCTTTAAATATTTGGTAGAATTCAACAGTGAAGCAATTGAGTTCCAGAATTTTCTATACTGGAAGACTTTATTTCAGTTTTGGTCTCACAACTTGTTATTAATTTCTTCAGGTTTGGGATTTCTTCATGGTTTAATCTTGGTAGGTTGTCTATGTCTAGGAATTTGTCCATTTCTTCTAGATTTTCCTATTTATTAACATATAGTTGCTCAAAGTAGCCTGTAATAATCCTTTGAATTTCTGTGTTATCAGATGTAACGTCTCCTTTTTTATCTCTGATTTAATTTATTTGGATTATATCTCTTTATTTCTTAGTGTGGCTAAAGGTTTGTCAAATATTTTTAACTTTTCCAAAACCAACTTTTGGCTTTATTGATGTTTTGTATTGTTTTCTTCACTTAATTTCATTATTTCTGCTTTGATCTTTATTATTTCATTTTTTCTAATAATTTGGGCTTTGATTTGCTATTGCTTTTCTAGTTCATTAAGATGTATTGTTAGATTGCTTATTTGAAGTTTTTCTTCTTTTCTGAGATAGTACTTAGAGCTATAAACTTCCCTATTAGGACTCATTGGTTTTGGTATGCTGTGTTTCCATTATCATTTGTTTCAGGAAATTTTTCAATTCCCTCATTAATTTCTTCATTGACCAACTGATCATTCAGGAGTATATTGTTTAATTTAATTATTTGTGTAGTTTTCAAAATTCCTCTTGCTAGTGATTTATAGACTTATTGCACTGTGGTCAGAGAAGATGCTTGATATTATTTCAATTTTTTAAATGTTTTTAGAATTGTCTTGTCACTTAACATATGGTCTATCCTTCAGAATGATCCATGACATCTCTGCATTTTGAGTTCTGTTCTTCCTCTCAGAAAAAAATGTGTGAATAATTTAGATTGTTCTCCTCTGGTTGAGATAGTTTTCAGATTTCTAGCCTGTTACTTAGGCCATCTACTTGGATCCTATCAGCTTCTGTGTCCTCTTATGTACTTCTTATCTATTACTGAAGTGCCGTCTAAGTCTGACCTACTCACTTGTATGCATTTTAATTAATTGCAGCTGTTCATTGGGTCTAACCCCATTTTTAGACTTTATTGACAAGATTCAAGTACAGCCGGTTTTATGTATGTATCTGATTTCTCCCCAATTTTGTCACAGGTCTTTTAGCTATAAGTTCAGATGATGTATTCAGGGTATATTCTTGCTAGTAGTCTTGCCATTAATAAATTTTTTCACTCACATATTCTCTTAAAAGTGCTGCTTTATTCATTCAATCAATCATCTGTTCATTAGTTCATTCATCTATTTATTTGTCTTAGGACGGGTTGTCTAGAAGGGGAATATGAACCAAGGGAATTCTTGTTCAAATGATTTCTTGCAGAAGTGCTCTAAATATAAGGGATATAAGAAAATAAGGATAAGGCAGGGGGAAACCTAACCATAGGTATGACCTCACCTGGAGACAGGCTTAAATCTGATTCATGAGGAATAGTCTGTAGCACAAATTGCCCCATAGAATTACTTCCACCTACAGCAAGAGAGTCAGCCTTCCGTATTTCCCTCTATTCAATCATTGGCCAGGGTCTGAGATTGTGAGACAAGGAAATAAGGACATTTCTCAAGAGAAGGAGTAGCTATGAGCTGTTATTAGAGTGAATATTCTCAACTGCATGGAATGGAAGCACTGTGGCATAGCTGGTAAAGGGGGCCATGGTGAGCAACAACAGTATCTGTGACAACATCAATCTGTCCATCCATCCACCATGCCTACATGCATTCATTTATCTATGTAAACAATTTAATAAGTATAAATTTTGCAGAGTTCTAGGAATTAAAGAAGGGGCCTTTAATCTGCAAATACATGCAGTACAATGAAGGAGATCAATAAAGAGACAATCAAAACCCAGACAAGTAAGTTATGCTACAGAAGTCTGAATTGGGAGCTCTGTGTGGTTAGGGAACTCTGAATTCTTCCTGGATGATCAGGGTTATAGGAATATTCCTAAAAGGGGCAATTCCTAGTAATAAAGATAAAAGGAGGTTTTAAGTTGCTAGGATGGGTAAAGAGAAGTATAAGTGAATTGTAGACGAGGTGTTAGTGTTATTACTGTTCACTCTTGACAGGGGAAAGTCTAGTCAAATTAGTATTTCTTCTGCCTCTTTTTTCATTTGACGGGAGTTAAATAGTATCTAGGTATTTGTAAAGGACTTGATAAACTAGGTCACAAGGTCTTTTTGTGTTCCACTATCTCTTGGCTTGTAGTTGTCTGATTAGACCCAAAGATATTTCCCAAGAGAAGGGAGCAACGGAGTTTGAAGAAGGTAACTATAAATAGAGATTCTCTCCTTAGTATTTTTAAAAGGTTTCCTAACATTTCTCTATCAATCCCTTGCAAGTCTGTGTATGATATACTTACATTGGAGTGGGAAATTGGCAGTGACTAAAATGAATCTGTATGTTGACTAGCCAAGTAGTGAAAAGGAAAGGGCAATTCAGATAAGTGGAATAGTGTGGTACAGAATTGTAAAATGGCATCCATTTGAAATGTAAAAGTTGTCTGCATTTTTTGGTAGACAAGAGTTTGGGCTAGGGTCACGTTGAGATTTGATCATAAGGGGACTTATATGTCATTAGAACACGTTAAGTATAGAAGTGATATGACCAATCTTTGTTTTATAATATAGGTCTGTATGAAGAGAGGATTTCCTAGATAGATAAACTTAAAGAGAAAGAGAATAGTTTGTCATCCATTTAATTTCTGTGACTCTACCTGAGAACTATCAAGTTACCATTACCTTTCTACTTGCAACAGAATGGGAGAAAAAAGAATACAGCTGCTCTAGCTCTGCCATCAGTTAATTTATCAATACAGTTTTGTAGTGGACTCAAGTTAACTTTTACTTTCCAGATCCTATTTTACTGGTAAAAACACCTCAATACATTTGGTATATTACCCACTATTCACTTTTAATTTATGTATTGCAGGTAGTGCTGACTAGATATGGTCAATCAGATTTATAGCAATTAATTCGAGAATACACATATGTTTCAATCCAAGGACAATCAACTTCAGGAATTTTGCACGGCACCATCAGGAAAGAAACATGCTCTTTTTCTCCGAAGTTAATAAATCATAAAATCCAAGTCTTGATTTGCTGTTGGTCATCCTTGACACTTTGTGGGAAATACCTTCTCAGATTAAAGTGTGTATATATATGTACATAGACTTTATGTATATGACCTTTTGTGTATATATATGTGTGTATATATGTATGTATATATATGTTTATATCTATGTGTGTGTACACATACACACACACACACAAAAGAAAGAGACAGGGATCCATAATTTCTTAAAGATATAGCGTAACAAGCTTGATAGAGCCAGGTCTAAAGTTCATTTAGTTATGGTTTTTTTATTATATAAGCTAGGCTGAGTTGTGTTACAATTTGTTGGACTCCAAAGGGTTCTGACTAGTAAATTTATTTTCCTATCAAAGCTCCAAACATCTTAATGTCTGTTCACTCTTGACCTAGAACATGCTTGGCTTCTCATCTCTTCACTATTTATTTTTCTTCATTATTTGCCTATTTCCTCTATTAGTTTGGATTAATTACATCAGCACAGATCTAGAATTATTAGTGGAAAGTGCTACCACCATAGAAAGCTCAAGTCATTTGGGAAACTCTTTAACTGGCTTGCAAACCCCACTTCCTTCCCCAGGCTGATCCTTGGCTGAAGAAATAAAATTAGAAGAAATTCACAGCAATTCATGCCCTTGATAATGAAGGCATGACCAAAGAGACAGATCCACTAGCTCTTTAAGAGGCCATGGAGTATTTAAAATGAGGGATATGACAGAGTTTGCAATGAATTTGACTTTGTTTGGTACACAAGTGCATAAAAGCACGTTTTAGAGAAAGATGTAATTCTGAGTCTATCTCTCTCCATCTCATCTGCCCAAATACTAGTTTAAATTACATCTACTCTGGTTCCTTACTTCCTGATGGCCAGGGGGAATTTCAAAACCCAAGCCTGAACACACAATTTTGAACATGTAATGTCTTTGGTTTAAGACACTTTAATGGCTTTTATTATAACTGTTTTCAGGATAAGAAAAAAAATCCTTAACATGGACTTCAATTTTGGAGGAAATACTATTTCAAGGGCACTGCAAAGTTTACCATCAATCAAAGAAATATTTAGTTACAGTGTGGAAATTGTAGAAATAACAACTAACTGCATGATCTGGTGCCCCCCTGCCCCTGTGAAACTCCGTCATCCCCACGCGTCACTCCTTCTAGTAACTAAATACACAATCTCAGTTTCTCAACACCTCTAATCCCCTCCATTTTTGGAGGTTTTGATTATGCCCTTCATTCTGCTGGGGCAGTGAGGCCCCTTTATCAAGTTAATTTTTACTTAATACCCTGACATCCCTCACTAGAGCAGATCTCCCGGTGTTAGTCTGTTCTCACACTGCTAATAAAGACATACCCGAGACTGGGTAATTTAAAGCAAAGAAGTTTAATTAGCTCACAGTTCAGCATGGTTGGGGAGGAATCTTGCAATCTTGGCAGAAAATGAAACAAACATGTCCTTCTTCACATGGTGGCAGAAAGAGAAGTGCTGAGCAAAAATGGAAAAGACCTCTATAAAATCATCAGATCTCATGAGAACTTACTATCACAAGAGCAGCATGGGGGTAACCGCCCCCATGATTAAATTAGCTCCCACTGGGTCCTTTAGAAAACATGTGGGGATTATTGAAATATAATTCAAGATGAGATTTCAGTGAGAACACAGCCAATTCATGCCATTTTGCCTCTGGACCCTCCCAAATTTCATGTCCTCCCATTTCAAAACAGAATCATGCCCTTCCAACAGTCCCCAAAGTCTTAACCCATTAACGCAAAAATCTAAGTGCAAAGTCTCATCTTAGAAAAGGCAAATTCCTTCCATCCATAAGCCTGTAAAATTGAGAGCAAGTTAGTTACTTCCTAGACACAGTGGCGGTACAGGCATTGGATAAATACATCCATTTGCAGTGGGAGAAGCTGGCCAAAACAAAGGGGCTACAGGTCCCATACAAGTCTGAAATTCAACAGGGCAGTCATTAAACCTTAAAGCTCCAAAATGATCTCCTATGACTACATGTCTCAGATCCAGGTCACGCTGGTACAAAAGGAGGGTTCCCAAGGTCTTGGGTAGCTCTGCCCCTGTGGCTTTGCAGGGTAAAGCCCCCTCCTGACTGCTTTTGTGGGCTGCTGTTGACTGTCTATAGCTTCTCCAGGTGCGCAGTGCAAGATATCCACGGATCTACCATTCTGCAGTCTGGAGGACGGTGGCCCTCTTCTTACAGCTCCATTAGGTAGTGACCCAGTGGGGTCTCTTTGTGGGGGTACTAACTCCACCTTTTCCTTCCACACTGCCCTCATAGAGGTTCTCCATGATGGCTCTGCCCCAACAGCAAATTTCTGCCTGGACATCCAGGAGTTTCCATTTATTCTCTGAAATCTAGGTGGAGGTTCCCAAAACTCCATTCTTGACTTCTATGCACTCAAGGCCCAACACCAAATGTAAGCTGCCAAGGCTTGAACCCTCTGAAGCAACAGCCTGAGCTGTACCTTGACCCTTTTTAGCCATGTTTGGGATGCAGGACAACAATTTCTATGCTGCACACTGTAGCATAGAATTTCTATGCTGAACCCAGCCAAGGAAATTGTTTTTCCTCCTAGGCTTCCAGGTTTGTGATGAGAGGGGCTGCTGTGAAGGTCTCTGGCATGACCTGGAGACACTTTTCTTATTGTCTTGGCGATTATCATTTGGTTCCACATTACTTACGCAAATTTCTGCAGCCTGCTTGAATTTATGCCCAGAAATAAGTTTTTATTTTCCACTGCATCATCAGGCTGAACATTCTTCAAACTTTTATGCTCTGCTTCCTCTTGAACACTTGGCCTCTTAGAAATTTTTTCCTCCAGATACCCTAAATAATCTCTCCTAAGTTCATAGCTCCACAGATCGCTGGGTCAGGGGCAAAAATGCTGCCAGTCTCTTTGCATTGCAAGAGTCACCTTGCAATAGGCGTCACAAGGTGGAAAGAGTCATCTTATTGAGAACTCCAGTTCCCAAGAAGTTTCTCATCTCCATCTGAGACTACCTCAGCCTGTAGTCCATATCACTATCAGCATTTTGGTCAAAACCATTCAACAAGTCTCTAGGAAGCTCCAAACTTTCCCATATCTTCCTGTCTTCTGAACCTTCCAAGTCTCTAGGGAGTTCCAAACTTTCTCACATTTTCATGTCTCCTTCTGAGCGCTCCCAACTGTTTCAACATCTGCCTGTTACCCAGTTCCAAAGTCGCTTCCACATTTCCCAGTATTTTTACAGCAGCACCCCACTACACAGTACCTATTTACTGGATTAGTCCATTCTCATGCTGCTATGAAAAAATACCCCTGACTGGGTAATTTATAAAGAAAAGAGGTTTAATTGACTCAGAGTTCAGAATCGCTGGAGAGGTTTCAGGAAACTTACAATCATGGTGGAAAGGGAAGCAAATACGTCCTTCTTCACACAGTGGCAGGAGGGGGAAGTGTCAAGCAAAGGGGGAAAAGCCTCTTATAAAATCATTGGATCTCATGAGAACTCATTCACTATCACAAGAACAGCATGAGGGTAACAACCCCCATAATTAAATTACCTTCCATCATGTCCCTCTCATGACATGTGAAGATTATGAGAACTATAATTCAAGATGAGATTTGGGTGGGAACACAGCCAAACCATATTACTCCCCATTAAATCTACTTTGCAATATTTACTAAATCTCCAGTATTTTTTCTGTTTATTGGATTATTTAATTACCTAATTTCTCTCTCACTAGACTGTGCACTCTAAGAGGGTAGAGAACATATAAGTTTTGTTTACCATTATATTAACAGTGATTAGGGGTTCACATTATAAACTCTGGTACATATTTATTTCTTAAAGGAATGACTCATTTTTGAGAGGGTGTATATTTTTAAGAAAATACTATCTTTTTGCTTTCAATTGCATGTTTGAGTCCATAAGGAACAAGGTTGTCAAAAATTATTCCTCTCCCTCTTATGAATATGCCTCAGTTTCATTTTTTAGATGAAACTCCATCCTTTCCCTTTGACAATAAATGTTTATGCCAAATATTAGTTGGTTAGATTTTGAATCCTAAACATATTATGTAAGGATTGTGTGTAGCTCCATGAATGGCATTGCTCTCAATTTAGGTAGGATTACTGATAACATTCCTTTGATAGAGGAAGTTAATTTTTCTCACTGCTACTTATTTACTCTGAAAATATCAGAAAACTCAGTATTCAGAGGTTTCTTAATCTCTTGCCATTTAAAATGACAGTTTATGTGGTAGGAATAGTGGCACAAGGGAATGTCATTTATTTCCACAGAGTTTATGTAATGGACAGAGTGCAGACGGCAGATAAAGCTCAATATTTGTGCCTGGGATAGAGAATATTTTAATTGCAAATTCACCAGTAGAGAAATTCTTGTCACTACCTTAGAGGAGAATAAATAGATGATCTTCTTACTTCTGCATGCATACTTATGAACTTTATCAGAGAATCAGGCTAGATATAACTGTGCTCTATTTAACTGTTTCTATGCTTTTTTCCCTGGAAGTGTTTTAGCTAACTCATTAGCTACAATATATCTTATTCGGGGAGGTCTCTGTACAGAATTTTCTACAGATGACACCTTTGCCAGATCAAGATGCCTAGTTTGCACTACTGGAAAGTGATTTTCACAGAGAAAATAAATAGCAAGTGTCATGAGGTTAAAAATAAAACCACTATTTGTCAGATTTTTATGGTGCTTGGGTTTAGAGGTGTTGATACAGTTTTTATTTACCTCACTATAATGCTTATAATGTTTTAGGTACTGTTCTGAGTATTCACTAATATTAACTTATTGTATCCCCACAACAAGTTATCAGACATTATCATAATCCTTTAGAGGTAGAAACTGAGGCATAGAGAGGGAAACTTGTCTGTAGTCACACAGCTAGTGAGCATTGGTGCCAGGACTGTAATTCAGTCATCTGGTGTCAGAGTCCATGCCCTGGACCACTATCTGGCATTGCCTCTCCAGTTTAACATAGACTCACTTGTTTAATTTTAGTCCGATCTCTAAAGCTCACTGTGGCTTCAACTCAGATTAAACAAACAAACAAATAATCTTAAGGAATATACAACCTAATAAATGTTCATTTTGCCTACATTCATCTACTTTGAAAAACTATCCTGAAGATTACTGCCTGCTTCCCTCTCCTTCTTAGTTAATAGTACAGAGTGTATTTTCCAACATAGTTGCAATGTAGTATTTCTTCCCACATGCTCTTCTTCCAGTATGACTTTGACAGTTCCTCCATGAAAGATGGGGCTGATGTCATTCTGTGAATCTAAGTGGAACTATGGCTATAGTAACAGTGACCAAGGAGAGATCATTAAAGATGATATCACTTCTCCTTGGTCATCTTGAGGTGCTTGATATAGTACCCAGTCACCATGCTGTAATGAAACCCCAACCGCATGGACAGGATGCATGCAACTCTGACTGTCAACCTCAGCTGAGATCCCGGGCAAGAGACATCATCTGCTTCCAGGAACACACGTGAAGACTCCTCTAGATGATTCCAGTCCTTAGTTTTTTAGTCTTTCCAGCTGAGGCCTCAGAAATTGCAGATTAGAGAAAAACCATTACTTCTGAACTCTGTCTATATTCCTGACCCATGAAGTCTGGAGCTTAATAAAGTTGTTCATTTATTCCACTAAGATTCGGGATTGGTTTGTTACTCAGCGATAAATAACTGAAACAGTCAAATAGGATTAATACCTCTGGCCTAGTGTAAAGTATATAACTAATTAATCTTTAATTCAGTAGCATAAACCAAATTATTCATTATAGTTAAACCCTAGAAGAACTTTTGGATCACTTAGATCACGGACATCCAATATTTTAAAAATCAGAATGAGAATTTAAATTTGAATTTGAGTGATAGGTTTCTCACTTTTGCTGCTCTTGATTGTTTAGGTAATTTTTGTACTGTTTCTTTTTAAATGCTCTGTGCCTCAGTTTTTTCTCTTTCAAATCCTGAACTGCTAACATAACATTTTATATTATTGTGTACAAAGTTTTACCAAAAGTACTCACTTGCCTGTCCATGTGAGCATATCTTATTGCTCAAGGTTTAAGCAGATGGTTAATATACCTACAAAGTTTTACCAAAAAGAGGTAGATTCAAGGTCACTGGCATCTAAGGTTAATTTTGTTTCAAATAGTATAAATGGAAACTGCACTTCAATGAAATTCAATGAAATGTTTCTTTTTTTTTTTTTTTTAGCAATGGGGAGTAGTAAACAGTCATTAATCTTGGGTGTGGGAGGAAGTATTAGAAGAAATTTATTGAATGATTTTTAACTGAGAGAAACTGCAAATAATGATACTAGGGTTGTGTATGTGTGTGTGTGTGCATATGTTGAGGTCTCTTTCTGGACAGTGTATCTTAATCTGAGTTTGTTCATGATTTAAAAATATCAGAATAATTCAAGGTTACTGTTCATGAGTTTTACTGCAACTTATAAGGTGTTATTTGAATATATTAAGTATCTGACTAAAGATACATGAGCATTTTATTCTGACGTATGACACTAATTACTCCTCAAGGGCTAAAGTTTTTCAGTGTCTTGACAACTTAATGTGACATGTTCATATGCTTTGATCTTTTAAACATATAACTCACTTGATGCTTTAAAAACTGTGAAAATTAAAAAGAAAACAATCACATTATATATTTTAATAGCTACAACAACATTTTCTTCATGTCATCACTATGAAATGGCAGATAGTCTTTATCAATGAAACAAAAGCTAGTAAGAGAAAGAAAAGTGAAAATGAAAGATCTTTGTTGTAAAACACACAAGAAAACAAGCTCCATGGTTCACGTACTCAGGAAGGTTCCAAAATAAGTCAAGTGGACATACTAATTAAAAACCAACAGCAATATAAAACAAGTAGTAATGGTTTTAAGAGAAGCAGAAAATAGTCTCTTTTTCCCCCAGTTACTTCAGTTAAATAAGGGGTACTGAGCACTTACTGTGAACCAACCAATGATTGGGATAAGCTTTGAAGATTCAAACAATGAGGTTCAAAACCAGAGTCTCAGCAAGACTGTGGTAGTGGGGCAGTGGTAGGAACAAGCTGGATATGAAGGTTTTCATTACTATTAGTCATTTCATAGGAAAACTTAAATAACTTGAGCAGCAACTGTTTGGGAAGAAGGTGTTCTTGGTTACTTATAAGGAAATCTAATATAAATTTAATACATAAATAAATGTATTGTAACCATGATTTTAAGAACTGTCACACTATATTTTCTGAAGACCATAAAAAGCCAGCTAGAGATAGGTAACATTCTTATTTCATCTGTGTTGCTATAAAGGAATCCCTGAAGCTGGGTAATTTATAAATAGAAGGTTTATTTGGTATCTCATTGTGGTTTTGATTTGCATTTCTCTAATGATCAGTGCTGATGAGTTTTTTTCATATGTTTATTAGCCATAAAAATGTCTTCTTTCAAGAAGGGTCTATTTGTATCCTTTGCCCACTTTTTGATGGGGTTATTATTTTTTTTTCTTATACATTCGTTTAAGTTCCTTGTAGATTCTGTGTATTAGACCTTTGTCAGATAGGTAGATTGAAAAATTTTTCTCCCATACTGTAGGTTGCCTGTTTACTCCGATGCTAGTTTCTTTTGCTGGGCAGAAGCTCTTTACTTTAATTAGATCCCATTTGTCAATTTTGGCTTTTGCTGAAATTGCTTTCGGTGTCTTGGTCATGAAGTCTTTGCCCATGCCTATGTCCTGTCAGAATGGAGATGATTAAAAAGTCAGGAAACAATAGATGCTGTTGAGGATATGGGGAAATAGGAACACTTTTACACTTTTGATGAGAGTGCAAATTAGTTCATCCAATGTGGAAGACAGTGGATGATTCCTTAAGGATGGTACCAGAAATACCATTCGACCTAGCAATCCCATTACTGGGTGCATACCCAAAGGACTATGAATCATTCTACTGTAAAGACACATTCACACATATGTTTATTGCAGCACTATTTATAATAGCAAAGACTTGGAACCAACCCCAATGCTCATCAGTGATAGACTGGATAAAGAACATGTATCATATGTACAGCATGGAATGCTGTGCAGCCATAAAAAATAATGAGATCACGTCCTTTGCAGGAACATGGATGAAGCTGGAAGTCATAATTCTCAGCAAACTAACATAGGAACAGAAAACCAAACACTGCATATTCTCTCTTATAAACGGAGTTGAACAATGAGAACACGTGGACACAGGGAGGGGAACATCACATTCCAGGGCCTGTAGAGGGGTAGTAGGAAAGGGTAGGGAGAGCATTAGGACAAATACCTAACGTATGCAGAGTTTAAAACCCAGATGATGAGTTGATAGGTGCAGCAAACCACCATGGCACATGTATACCTATGTGAAAAACCTGCATATTCTGCACATGTATCCCAGAACTTAAAGTAAAATAAAATTTAAATTTAAATTTTTTTAAAAAAGTTTATTTGGCTCAGCATTCTGCAGTCTGTACAAAAAGCATGGCTCCAGCATCTGCTTCTGGTGAGGGCCTCAGGCTGCTTCCATTCATGGTGGAAGGTGAAGGGGAGCCCGCTTTTGCAGGGGTCACATGGCAAGAGAGCAAGACAAGAGGGGAGGGAGGTGCCAAACTCTGTCATCGCTGAAACTAACAGAGCAAGAACTTACTCATTGCTGTGAGGATGGCACCAAGCCATTCATGAAGGATCCATTCCCATGATCTAAACACCTCCCATTAGGCCCTACCTCCCAACACTGGGGATCAAATTTCAACATGAGATTTGAAGGGGTCAAACATATTAATACATAAATTATATAATTTGAGAGATGAAGACCATGTGTCAATATCTACAATCATGTCCTGCAAGGTGAGGATTTCTGCTAACAGTTAGTTAGTCTTCTAGTCCTTTTTTCTTTTTGAAGTAAATCATTATTTCAGGAATAAAATGATCTTTATGATGTTGACCTGTAGAAGCTAAAATACTAGAAAATAAAAATTACTAATAAAAGAAAGCAGTGTCATAGAATGGAAAGGAAGAGGAAAAAGGGATACCAAAATTAAACTTTTCTGAGTCTTCTGAGAAGTGATAAGAATCTTCATCTGTATGACATTTTGTGCATGTATTATATTAATCATACATAAAATGTATGTTATACGTAACACTATATATTACATTGATTCTTGTCAAAAGTCAATTAAGTCATATGTCATTCATGTTTTGGTTTTTATATTTTTGGCCAAAGTGAATTGTTAAATATTTTGGCAATTAAAAATGCCACTTTTCTTATTTATTTATAGAAATATGATATATGAAATCACACAGAATAGTGTTAATAAGAGATTAAGATTGACAATAAATTATTTCAATCTGGGCCTTTGATAATTTACTCAACAGTGAAGATACTAACATTCATATTGTATCATTCAACTTAATAATGTACATGAAAGCATTTTGACATTATTTTGGTAGATTCATGGCAGGCATGTTAATATATTAACATATTATCTGGATTTTCTTTTACATAATAGTTCATTATTTTTTCTGTTAGCGATTCTTCCTTCTTTGCTGACATGACAACAGAGACACAGCTTTCTTCCACATAATTATCAAGGAAAAGCTTTATGTCTATAAGTATAAACTTGGCTAAAACCACATATGACCAGATGGGTAAAACCCCCTATGACACAGCATACTTTAGAGTCTTCGACAATTTCATGTATTCAGAGGTTTTATTGATAGCAACTTTTCAATTTATCTCTACCATGAATTTATTTATAAAAGATAAGGTCCTTATCCAGTGAAGACAAGGAACATATTATGTACTCTATTTATAGTCCCAGCATTGTCTAGCGTATATTTAAGCATATGGTTATCAGTTAATACTTGATATTACTAAGATGATAGAGTATTTTATAATTAAGATTTGAGTAACAATATATTGTATTCTGTTGTAAAACTGCATCATGGGATGTGTATAATAATGAATGAGGCTTCAATCCCAATTAAGTCATTTACTACCCATATGACCTGTTCAAGTTACTCCGGATCTGCGGGCCATTGTCTCCACTTTAAAATAGGGATAATGCCTATTTTATGTCGCTCTAAAGACTTAACAAGAAGTTGTACATAAAATGCTTAGCACAGCTCCTGACATAAAGTTAGCTTTCAATAAATACTAATTCTCTTCTGGCCCATCATTCTCCAGAAGTTGAATTAATGCACACATTATAGACAAAGTAATTAATAGCTGGTGCTGCTAACATCTTAAAGTGTTAGTTACAGGAACATCTTATATTCTACAAACGCCAAGGTATAACAACAACATCTTTAAGGTAAATGTGCTCAAATAACTTATGACAGCAATGTTACTACTAGGCAATAAATTATAGTAGTAGTAATTTCCCTATGAAATCAGAAACCTTTTCATAAAAGAGCAGCTCTTTTATCTTTAACTTCATAAATCATAGTATATAATGCACTCACAACTTGAAAATAAAGACTTTCTTTGGTAGATGTTGAAATGTATAATGTTACTTGTAGCACAGAAAGAATGTCACTTAGAAGAAATCTGTATTTTTTTTTTTCCAGTGGAACTAGTTACTTTTGTCAACACAAAAAAGAATTATGAAAATTGTATTGTAAAATCTTCTCTCTGGTATTCAGTTCTTGAGAAACTGCTTGACCTTAACTGATGTTTGGTGATGTCAACAGTATTTTATTGTCTTTCCGTTGCATGTTTCTAAATAAATGAACAGCCCACATGCTGCTTTTGTTTATGTCATTATTTCAAGTAACTAGATCCCATAGGTGCTACTGGTTCCAGAAACTCTCTTCTCCTGAGAACGAAATGTGCCAATGAATTCCAAAAATTCAAAAGACTCTTTACCCTGGATGAGCCCTTGACAGACTGCTAGTAATAATGATCATCAAGAGGGATTTTTTTGAACAGTAATTTAGGAAAATACACTTAACCTGAATAGTTTTTTAATTTATATTTTTTTCTATTTTTCACTTTTTGGATAGTTTGAATATTCTATTTGCCTGAAAATATATTTATGATATTTTATTTGGTAGTATTATATTTTGCATGTTAAGTTATTCTATTTTTTGTGCCCCATCATGTGTGTTTATGGAACTATCACTATTAAAACATGCTCCTTAACATGACACTGTAACAATTAGAGTATGCTACTCAGGTACAACTGATATCATAAAACCTAAGTTTAAAGAAACCTCCTAAAGCCATGGCATTTAATCTGCCATGTCTACCACTTTTTTCTGTATATAATTTTTATCAGTGAAATTCAATTCTTGTTTTATAGTTGGGACATTCCTTGTCATATTTCAAATTCAATTTAATTCATTCTTTACAAGTGTTTTCCTCAATAAATTTCTTGTATATTAGTGTCTATTTTTAAAAGGACCTGAATAGATACAAAGGGGGCAAAGAGTGGTGTGGAAAAACATGCAGTAAGATGAGGATTTAGGAATAGTGAGGGGGGCCAATCTTGAGTGGAATGGGAGAAGAAACCAGTAACCTCTAGTACAAGGTGGTAGACCAGTTGCTGAAGATTCACCAGTGGTGAACTTGGAAAATTTTACAATGGGGGGAAAACCTTGCTGGTATAATGACTCAGGCATTTGAAGGATATGGAGGGCAACAATGCTTATAAGGACAATTGGGTTGACATATTATTTATTATATGTTATTGCCATACTAAACAGAGATGATGAAAAGCTAAGATTTATTAAGAATAGTTAAAGGCTAAAAAGATATCATGAAAAAGTCATATATATATATAATAGCTACCAATAACATAAAAATTTAGAAATAAGTTTAATTAAGGAGGTGAAAATCCTGGAAACTGAAAACTATAAAACTTTATGAAATAAATAAGACACAAATAAATGAAAAGATAGCCCATGTTCATGAATTGGAAGAATTGATATTTTTAAAATGTCCATACTAACCAAAGAGATCTACAGGTTTAATTTAATCTCTATCAAAATTCCAATAACATTTCTTACAGAAATAGAAAAAAATCCTAAAATGTGTATAGAATCACAAAATATTCTAAGTAGCCAAAGCAATATTGAGTAAGTAGGCAAAGCAATATTGAGTAAAAACAACAAAACCAGAGCTACCACACTACCTAACTTCAGAATATACTACAAAACTATAGTAAACAAAACAACAGGATACTGGCATAGATACAGACACATAGATCAATGGAACAAAATAGAGAATCAAGAAATAAATCCACATATCTATGGTCAATTAGTTTTTGACAAAAGTGTCAAGAACACATAATGAGGAAGGACAGTCTTCAATAAATGATGCTTGGAACAACTAGATGCCCACACGAAAAAGAATGAAATTAGACTCTTATCTCACACCACATAAAAATAAACTCAAAATGGATTAAAGACTTAAGTATAAAACCCAAAACTGTAAAACTGATAGAATAAAACATAGGGGAAAACTCCATGACATTGGTCTTGGCAATTATATTTTAGATATAGCCCCCAAAGTACAGGCAATAGAAGAGAAAATAGACAAATGGGATTTAAAGCTTCTGATGGCAAAGGACACAAACAACAGAATGAAGAGACAGCCTATGGAATAGGAGAAAATATTTGCAAACCACCCTTCTGATAAGGGGTTAATATAAAAAAAAAAGAAACTCAAACAACTTATTACTAAGAAAACAAATGACCCAATTAAAAACGAGCAAAGGATTTGAATAGACATTTTCAAAAGAAGATATACAAATAGCCAATAAGTAGATGAGAAAATGCTCATCGTCACTAATCATCAGAGAAATGCAAATTAAAATCCCAATAAGATATCATTTTATAACCATTGGAATGGCTATAATAAAAAAAGATGAAAGATTGCAAGTATTGAGATGATGTGGAAAAAGGAATTCTTGTACATTGTTGATGAGAATGTAAATTAGTATAGCCATTATGGAAGACAGTATGGAGGTTCCTCAAAATAAAAAATACAGAACTACCATATGATCCAACAATCCCAATTTTGGGTATATATCCAAAAGACATGAAATCAGTATCTCAAAGAGATATCCACATTTCCTTGTTCATTGCAGTATTATTTACAATAGTCAAAATATGGAATCAACCTAAGCATCCATCAACAGATAGATGGATAAAGAAACTTTTGTATACTATTGGTATACTATTCAGCCTTAAAAATGAAAACGATCTTGTTATTTGAGACCATATAGATGAACCTGGAAGACATTATATTACGTAAAATATACTAGGCACAGAATTATGTCTTGTTTATATGCAGAATCTAAAAAGAAATGAATTTATAGAAGTAGAGAGTAGAATGGTGGTTACCAGGGGCTCAGAGGTGGGTCGGTAGGGGAGATGTTAAATGATATCCAATTTTAATTAGGAGAAATAAATTCAAGAGATCTATTGAACAACATGGTGACTATAGTTAGTAACAATGTACTGTATTCTTGGAAACTGCTCAGAGATCAGATTTTAAGTGTTCTCATCACAAAGCATTATATATATGTGAGTTAATGCATATGTTTAGTTCAATTTAACCATTCTACAATGTATGTATCTTTTAAAACATGGTATACACAATAATTATATACAACTTTTACTTGCCAATTTAAAACAAAGAAAGAAATAAAGTCTGTGTTTAAGAGCCAGAGAACATGTTTGGTAACTTACAAAAAGCCTTTTTTCTTCTGCAAAGAAAAAGCTGAGGCCCAGCCACAAGATATGATAATGTTGCAAAATCCCAGCGACATTTAAATGCTCAAGGCAAGTTTGTTATGCTAAAACCAGAGTCTTTGTTGGAAAAATCTGGGATCCTAAAAAATAGGACAGACATCCCTGAGGATTTTTGCTCTGTTGACTTCCTTCAGCCCTCAGAGTTTGTATAAGTAGCCCACTTTTCCTTAATAAGAGCTAGCACTTCACTGCTCTGGGATACACTGCTGAGAACTCATCCCTTCCACCCCAAGGCAAAAGGTATCCCCTAAGGAGCTGTCCCTCTCCTGACTGCTAGACCAATAGCTACTGTTAAATCCTAGCACCAGCCATCTGGAGACATGCTGGGACTTATAAGAAAACAAAGAAATTACACATCAAGGCATATACAATAATTATTTAGCATGTACCAGTTGGAACCAGAAAGGTACTCCTGAGATTAATATTTTGAGGGTGCTTGATCAGAACGTAAAATTGGATAAGCATGAATTCAATGAGTTATGGGCACTTTTTTAGGACATAGGATTTAACCACACAAGAATCCTAACGATGGGAAAAAACTTACTCTTACGATAAGGGTAATGGCTCATTCAGAGTGATGTGAGAATGGCCGAATCACCCTGGTACCTGGTAGACTAAAGCAACATCCAAAAAAAAAAGGAAG
>NW_012121821.1:10957905-11030734 GCF_000951035.1 Colobus angolensis palliatus | reverse complement strand
AGAAGAAGGAGAAGAAGGAGAAGAAGGAGAAAAGGAAAAAAAAGGCTGGAATAGATGGTATGCCATTCACAAAGGCCACCAGGAATCTGTTGCTGAGATGGGCTTATGCAGTATGAGAAAATTCAGTCGTGTTTCTTTTCTACAGGACACAGCTGATATAGTAGGAGAGGCTGACACAGAATTGTACTTGTTAACATCCTTGAGGATCGATTGATCCCAGAGTATGGAAGCCAGGTGGCAGTGCTTAATCACAATGAGGTAGGGAATTACAAACACTTTGAGCATCAGCAAGGTCAGGAAAACAGTCAAGGGGGCTTCACCAGCAATGGGTTGTGTAGATTGTTAGAAGAGAATGGCAGACTAGGGCAAAACAGACGGGCAGCCAGTAATGGTGCCAAGTAACATCTCTGACCTGAAAAAAAGAATGGAGGAACAGGAATCTGAAGGTGGTCCAGACCCCATTGACAGAAGGGCCCTGCAACATTATGATAAATATAAATTGTATTTATTCCCTCACCCTCCCTGAAAGGATAGCTATTTATTCAGGTGATTTTTCACTGGAGAAAGTGGAATACACAGACATTTCAAAAATTGACAGATACGGAATCTGAATTGATGCTTATACATTGAGATCCAAAGGATCATTGTGGCCCTTTGTTAGAGTTGGAGCTGACAGGGCCAGATAATAGACAGATCCTGGCTAAAGCCCAGGTAGGCTTATGTGCATTTTATGGATATGTGGCCCCACTCAGTGGACATTCCCCTAATCTCTGAGTGTATCATTGGAATTGATATGCCCGGAAGTTGGAGTAACTCCACTTTGATCACTTGTGCTGTGTGGTTGGAACTTTCAAAGTGGAGCAGGACTGAACGAAATGTCTGAAACTGCTCCTTTCCCATGCATGTTAAGATAGTAAATAAAAAACACCTAGCACCCAGATCTTGGTTTGTAATATCATTCTCCAATTAAAGGAACTGGGGCTCCTTGGAGACATGGCTGATCCTAGAAAGAGCGTTCTGTTGCCAAAGCTGGAAAATTTGAGTAGTACTGGATTGTAACCAAAAGTATAAAATAAATATTTGAGTCCATGCTTATATAAAGAAATTATTGGAAAAATACCTGATAGAGTCATAGAATTCCAGCTAATTTGCAAAGATTCTCCACCTTCAAGGAGATGCAGCATAACTTCCTACTCCTTAAGTGTAGGGTGCACATTTTGATTTTTCTCCAATGAATATAGTGTGTAAGGGGTTGTGAAATAACTTTATAGTGGAGAACTTCATAAACATTATCTCAGTCAGGTGATTGATGTTAACATCAGCAGTGATAAATTATGTTGATAGTATCTGCTCTTGATATGATATGCTGAGAATGACACTCCTGTAGTCTTTCTCTCCAAAACTCATAATCCCAATCTAATCATGAAAAAAGCATCACATGTATCCAAACTGAGCAATATTCTACAAAATGCCTAACCAGTACTCAAAACTGTGGAGGTCAATAAAAACAGAGAAAAATCTGAGAAAGTTTCACAGCCAACAGGAGCCTAAGTAGACATCATGACTAAATGCAATATGATGTCCTGAAACAGAAATATGACACTAGGTTAAACTAAATAAACATGAATAAAGTGTGAACTTTAGTTAATAATAATGTGTTAATAGTAGTTCATTAATGTTTTTAAAAATAAGATGTTATTAATAGGTCAAACTCTGTGTGAATTTTATGGTAAGTCCGTCTATGACCTTTGTAACTTTTCTATAAATATAAATCTATCCTAAAATTTTAAAAGTTCATTATACATGAAAAGAAAACAAAACAATAGCAAATTCATGGGCATAGCTGAGAAATGGTGGAGATTATTTTCACCATTAAAGACTTAAACATTGCAGGGGTGGTAGGGACTAATATTTCTCTATTTATTATAATTCATTGTTCTGGCTGCTGCAGAAATAATAGATCTTGGAGAATAAGTGTAAATGACCTTGAATTCAAAAAAGTGTTATTCCTATTAAAGCTGCTGTGCCAGGTGGGGTTTATTGTGAGAGCATATTATTATGGCAGCAAATAAGTGGTATTCATCCATTGATTTGGCAAATGTGTTCTTTCTATTCCAACCAGAAATGAGGATTAGAAACAGATTCATGTTCACATGGAATAGACAACACTATTTATAGTTTTGTTAAAAGATTATATTAGCAATCCTGCTATCTGTAATAAAATCATGTAATGATACAAGGACCAGCTGGGAATCCCACAGACTATCACATGGATTCATTTCACTGATGATATACTAATTGGATAGTACAAATAATAAGTGGCTAATAAACTGGTGACTTTGGTAAGCCACATGTTTTCCAATGTGTGGAAGGTAAAACCTATGATTCAGGAACCTTACTAGACATTTTTAGGATTCCAGTGAGCAAGGGTGTATGAGAATAACCCCTTCAAAGAAAAAAGCCAGTTGCTGCATCTGTATTCTCTAAAATTAAATTAAAAGGAAGAATCACTTTTGGTAAGCCTCACTGGATTTTGGAGGTAACACATTTTACACTTAAGAATATAGCTCTGGGTTGGGCATGGTGGTTCACACCTGTAATCCCAGCACTTTGGGAGGCCAGGGTGAGCAGATCACCTTACATCAGGAGTTCAAGACCAGCCTGGCCAACATGGTGAAACCTTGTCTCTACTAAAAATACAAAAATCAGCTGGGTGTGGTGGTGGGCACCTGTAATCCCAGCTACTTGGGAGGCTAAGGCAGGAGAATCATTTGAACTTGGACAGTGGAAATTGCAGTGAGGCCAAGATTGTGCCAGTGCACTCTGGAGCCTGGGCAACAGAGCGAGACTGTCTCAAAAAAAAAAAAAAAAAAGAGAGAGAGAGAGAATTAGCTCTGACCTATAACTCATATATTGCATAACTCTAAATGCTCCCACTTTTAAGTCTTAAATAATAAAGTGCTCTATCAAAGGTTTAGGCTGTAGTACCAACAGCCATGTTTCTTGGGCTATATGAACGACTCTAGAATATTAGAGGAAAACATTGCAGTGCAGAGATAATGCAAGCTCCAATGGAAGAATTGTAACACAGCTTCCTGGGTTTTTGAGGTGAGACTAGGCCATCTATTTTTTTTTTGAGACGGAGTCTCGCTCTGTCACCCAGGCTGGAGTGCAGTGGCGCGATCTCGGCTCACTACAAGCTCCACCTCCCGGGTTCACGCCATTCTCCTGCCTCAGCCTCCCAAGTAGCTGGGACTACAGGCGCCCGCCATCTCGCCCGGCTAGTTTTTTGTACTTTAAAAGAGACGGGGTTTCACCATGTAGACCAGGATGGTCTCGATCTCCTGACCTCGTGATCCACCCGTCTCAGCCTCCCAACGTGCTAGGATTACAGGCTTGAGCCACCGCGCCCGGCTAGGCCATCTATCTTACAGAGTTATATACCTTTTGAGAAACATCCCTTTGCATGCTACTAGGTTCTGATATAATAAGATTTCTTTACTGCAGGGCACCAAGTAACGATGTATCTACAAATGTTCATTATGAGCTGGATCACATCAGATCTGGTAAGTCATAGAGTTGGAAAGACTCAGAAGCAATCCTTAGTGAAAGGAAATAGTGCATCTGGGATTTAACCCTGGAAGTACCATATGGCAGGAGTAAGCTGCAAGAGTTGATAGCTCAGGCCTTCATGACACCCACCAAAGTTGCATCAGTGTCCCTCTCCCCATATGTTCTTATGAGGTTACATGTGACTAGTTGGAAGAAAGGAAAACAGTCTGAGATTGTTTTATAGATGGGTCTGCTTGGTATCATGTACAAGCCAAAAATGGATGGGGGGCTGATCTAAAGACACAGTCATGGAATGTCTTGAAAGACAGTAAAATCTTCCAAAGGTAAGGAACTGAGGACTATGCAGGATCACCCACTCTGTAGGAGAGATGGCCCAAGGTGAAAATAAATACATATTTTAGAATACTAGCTTTGGCCTGATTGAGTGGCCAGGAAGCTAGAAGTGAAAGATTGAATGGTTGAAGACAAAGAGGTCTGTGTAGAGGTATGTCAATGGACATATGTGACTGGGTATAAAATATGAAAAAGTTTGCATCACATCACTGGAAGACATCTATCATAGAAGAGGCACCAAACAATCAAGTAGACAAATGACTCATCTAGTTTATTTTAGCTAGCCTTTGTAATAATGCCATTCTAGGACTTGCATCATGAGCACAGGAATGGAGTGACTAATGGTGGCTTATATAGGAGCTAAGCACAGGCTCAATGTAATGGACTTACACCTTCCAATGTCAATCAAGGCACCAATGCCTTAATGTCCAAACTTCTAGCAAAAGAGGCTAATGCTGAGTCTCCAGTTGGGTACTTTTCCATCAGGTAAAACTTTAACTTCTCAGTCACAATTCTACTACACTGTACCACTTTTATCCTGGAAGGACACCTATTCTAAGTGTGTATTTCGCTCTTCTGCCTGCAGAGCCTCAGCCAGCACCTTCTGAGAGATTATGGAATCCCGTATCTGTAGACATGGAATCCCACTGCCTAGCATTTGACCAGGGAATTCATCTCACTGATGTATGGACTATAACCTGTGTACTGATCTTCTCACGGTCCACACCATTCAAAAGCAGCCAATATCATAGAGTACTGGAATGGCTTATCCAACACACAGCTAAAACACCACCTTGGAAGCCATCCTTTAGGATCCAGTGCGTGTAATAAATCACAGAAGTGTAATATATGGTGTCCCCATTAGGAAGAATATGTGGGTTCGGGAACTAACACATGGAAGCAAGAGGAATCTTATTTATCATCAATCACTGGGGGATTTGATGCTTTCTACCACCAAAACTCAGGGCTCTACAAGCCTGAGTTTGTAGATACACAAGAATACAGGACACACAGCAAAAGAATCACTTTTATTTAAGTTAGCTACTTCAGATTTTTGTATCCAGGGAAATGGAGTCACCATGCTGGTAAGGGTAATTGATCCTGATAAGTTGGAGGAGGTAGAACTGCTTTCACACAATGGGGGCAGGAAAGAATATATAGGGAAGCCAGATGATCCACTTTGGCACCTCTAGATATTCCCTTACCTAATTTAACAGTGAATGGACACATTCATTAACCTGGCCTGAGAAAGGTGTAATTTTCACAGGCTCAGACCCCACAGGAATGAAGGGTGGGGCCCAGACACCAAATAGTCCATCAGGACAAGCTGAAGTGATAGCATAGAGTGAAGGGAAATTAGAATGGCTGGTGGATAACAGAAAGGATGAATATCAGCTGCATTCTCAAGACCAACTGGAAGTGACAGAGGTTATAGTTTATCTTTCTAACATCTCTGTTCTACATTCTCTATAAGGAAGAAAGTCCAGTGGGCCAATGGAGAAAAGGCCTTCTGAACCTAAAAGGAAAAGTAGGTCTCTGTAGCGTCATCTCTCAGATCTCTTTCAAGAGAATTGACTGCTGCAGGCATGGTTGACTGACAGCCCAGCTCTCGATTCTTTTATCCATCATTGTACTAACACAGGTCACATAGATTCTGGGCTGCAGCTAGCCAGTTACAAAGCATGTCAGTTTGTTAGTGCTCCTTCTTGCCTTGTGAAAAATTTTTCTAATGGGAAACTTGTGCTCTGGGATTCCTCAGTAGCCTGGCCAAGACTTTCTTAGAACTCTGCTACAGTTTAAGGGCCTTTCTACCCAATTGTTTCTTTCCTCTCTCTCCTTTTACGAAGATAGACCTGTATTGTTGTCTGAAGGGTCTTCTCACCTATTCCTGCTACCTCGACTTTTATCTTTCATAAGGAGTTATCCCAAATAAATTTCCTGTACATCAAATCCCATATTGGCCTCTGTTTCTTCGGGGATGCAAACTGACAGAGAGGTCATCAGGCCCTCCTATGTGCTACTTCTTTTTATTCTAATTTTGTATTTACCATGGGATATTAAAATGGGTTTGTTTACATGTTTGCTTCCCTAGTAGACTAAGAACTCTTAGATTGTCTGGTAAAATGAAAATGGATCTAATACACTGTCACATCTATACTAGATGAGTAATACATGTATGTTTGCAGAATAGAAATTTTATTAAATTTATGTGCTCCTAACATGGCATATATATATATCAAATTTAGAATTGCTGTAGTGTATTGTGATTATTGATAAACCTCTCTCCAATGACCACTATTAAGCTGTAAGCCATTTAGGGTAAAGATCTTCTCAATCCTCTTTGTGTTCCTGACACATAGTGATGGCTAAATAAGTGGTAAAAGTGATAATTGTTATTTCAAATATTAATGGCTCATATAAAATAATAGAAGATGTACCACATTAATTCATGAAAAGCTGTCATTATTTCATGAATCATTTTATGAGTATGGCAAATATCATAAGGGTATGCCAATTATCAAAAGAAAGAATTAGAAACCGCTTACATCACATCTACTGACAGTTTAAGAAAAATTCACAAGACGAAAAGCAAGCATTTCTAACTGATCGAAACAAGAATGAAAGTACAACGGTAGTTCTTAGTATGTGGTCTCACTGGATTCCCTAGAGGGTTGCCTTACATAAAGCAAATCATTTCTTTATCAATTCAATTTGTTATTCATATCCATATTGAGTATTTCATAAATGTCAACCACTGATTTGGATACCACATTTTCTTATATTAGAATATAATTGTTTATAATGGACCATGTTTAAACATTTATTTGTTTATTGATATGTCTTGTTATATATTATATATTGATACTTCTCAATAATTATTTATTAACACTTATTGATACTTAATTTCATAAGACATAATCTCGTATTAAAAATAAAAGTTAAATCCATAACACTTTACATATTGATCATTATTCTCTCTTCCTTTCTCCTCCATTGTTTTCTCTTTTCACACTGAAAAATTAAAGCAAACAAAAAGAAACAATAACAAAACAAGAAATAGGAAGATCATAACATCTTCCTTACATAAAATGATAAAATACTTTGATGTTTTCCCAACAAATCATCACTTCATTGCTCCCTCTTTTTTTTTTTTTTTTTTTTTAGACGGAATCTTGCTCTGTTGGCAGGTTGGAATGCAGTGGCACAACCTCTGCCTCCTGGGTTCAAGCAATTCTCCTGCCTCAGCCTCCCAAGTAGCTGGGACTACAGGCATGCATCACCACACCCAGTTAATTTTTGTATTTTTAGTAGACATTATTCTCTTTACTGTCACAATTAAATGCTGTACCTTACTGGCTTTAACTTCTCATATTTCCCTACTGATGAACTCTGGGTTGGCTAGCCATTGTTCCACTTAAACTATTCTTCCAAAGATAAAAATAGCTGTCCATATCATTTCCAAAGGGTGTTAATCCCCCACCATGAGGATCTGTGACATAGGGATGCATGATCTACGAAGTGAGAGATGGGAACAACAATGGAACGGAGAAGATCGCCAAGTGAAGTAAACATTTTGAGAATAAAATGGGTCAAGCTAAAAAAGCTAGTAAATGATTAAATGAAAGGTGACACTAGGAGCTAAATGCAAACATCTGTGTGGTGATCCCAATTCAGTTCTTGTTAACCATCAACTTAAAAAATAATTAAAAACATTTTTCAAAGAATCATCTCTGTAAGCAGGGTATACCTGAAGCAGGTAGTATAGCATAGAAACTGTGGAAGTACCAGGGGTTATTCAACTACCAACTTTTCATTACCTAGATCGAAAAGTTTCTCAGCTTTGCCGCTCTTGTCATGATCATCATCCCAGCTTAAGTTCCATATCGCCTACTTGTTGGACGTAATTCATTACCATCTTTTTTTTTTTTTTTTTTTTGAGACGGAGTCTTACTCTGTACCCCTGGCTGGAGTGCAGTGGCGCGATCTCTGCTCACTGCAAGCTCCGCCTCCCGGGTTTATGCCATTCTCCTGCCTCAGCCTCCCGAGTAGCTGGGACTACAGGCGCCCGCGACCGTGCCGGGCTAATTTTTTGTATTTTTAGTAGAGACGGGGTTTCACCGTGGTCTCAATCTCCTGACCTTGTGATCCGCCCGCCTCGGCCTCCCAAAGTGCCAGGATTACAGGCGTGAGCCACCGCGCCCGGCCAATTCATTACCTTCTTAACCAGCTTCTTTGCTTCCTAATTTTTCTTCATCTACTACATTTTCAACAATTCTATATAAGCTGACTTTCTAAATCTGATACTCTACTCCTTCTCTCAAAAATATTCAGTGGCTTTTCCCTTCATGGGGGTAAAAACATAAAACCCAATTCCTTAATGTGGTATTCAAGGTTTTGGTAATTCTTTTTCAGTCTGCATTTTCATCTCGATCTCAGGTCATGTTCTTCAACATCTTGACATGGTGAGCTTCCTGTTTCTTCCCAAATTCTCATTCATTCCTTGTCACTTTTCCATCTATCTGAACTATCCTTCTTTTTCTCTGTAGCAGCTAGAATGTAGGTCCTCAGTGAAGATTATCTAGAATGAATGCCACTGAGTGTAACTAATTGCAATCAGATTAAATGTACTCTAGTTACACAAGTACTGGGGAACATTCTCAGTACCTCAGGAGATGGTTCACATCCTAGAGTAAATGCTTATTTGAATCCCATTGGCTTGTTCAGTGCCTGGTACAGAATAAGCTATCAACAAATATGAATTGAATATTATTGATTTGGGAGGTCTTTGTCTCATGACATTGTCCATGAGTTTCCATATTTGATCATGGGACTAATTAATACATGTGTAACTCCGGTTTTGTGAAACTCAAGCTGAAGAGTGGGTTATAGGACTGGTTGGACCCACTAAAGAGGCCACATCATTCTGTGATGCAGGCTAAAATTTAAATGAGGTCTCCAGGGCTGAATCTGGTGGAGGACAGGGTAGGGATGGACATTGTCATATTAGACTCTGAAAGGTTTTTGAACATCTGTGTTTTTCTATTTGTACAAAGACATTGACAAACATGCCATGCTTGGGAACTATGAAGGCATTAAGCCCAAAAAGGGATCAACACTGAGAATCTTGGAATCAGACAAAGCAGGGAATGGGATCCAAAGTGAATATTTTAGTCAAGATTGATAGTGAAAATGAAAGGAATGTCTTTGTATAAGCAAAGAAAAGATGTTCATTCCTCTAAATTAGAAAGGATCTAGTAAAAAAACAAATGCTTTAACCCCGTCAGTCCAGCATTCCCCACCATAGCTCTGTGTGCCTTGCTCTCTGTTGAAATTTCTTATGAAAGTCATAATAAATTCTGATGACTCACACAGAAAAAAACAAAGAAAACATTTTATATCTTTGCAATAAGAGCTTCCTTACTCTCCTCCTACCAGAGAGAGCAATCATTTCAAAAATAATTTAAATAATTAAAATGATTAGTTGAATGATTTGTATTGTCTTTTTAAAAAAACACAAGTACATGAAAGAAGAAGTAAATGAACACAGAATAAATTCATTTTACAGATGATAAATTTTGCTAGCTAGGAAAAATGTTTCTCTACTACACACCTAGTCTCAGAAATAGGTCTTGAGCCCATGATTCTTGTTCTCTTTTCATTACATAATTGCATCAAACATTTTAACCTAAGGTAGGGATTGGCAAACTGTAGTCCATCAGCCAAATCTGGCTTGCCACATGTTTTGGTGATGTTTATTGGAACACAGCTATGCTTATTTGTTCACATACTGCCTCTGAGTACTTTCATGAGACAATGGCAGCATTAAGCAGTTGTTACAGAGCCCATATGGCCCTTAGAACATAAAATATTTCCTATCTGGATCTTCACAGAAAAAGCTTGCCAACCTCAGGTGTAAATCATAGGTATCTCTTATAGCCTTTTCTCAATAGTCTGCTAATTTATCTTTCTTGCAACTACCCACTTTCCAGCACCATCCACATTTTCCTAACAGAATGCATGCCATGAAAAGGAGCAGACAAAAAACTTTACGTTCCAGCAAAGATTGCTCAGTTTATATCTCACATTATTCACTTTTTATCCAAAAAAAATTTTTCTAAAGTAAATTGCTTTTAATGCCTTTCCAGAAGCCACTAAGAAAACACAACATACTTTCTACATTGGATAATGATTAACATCGTAGACATCATTGTGACTGATGCTGGTGTACATAAGCAGTACCAAAAACAATGGGTAATTTGGAGTTTGTTGCAGAGACTGGCTTCAAAGCTTTGGTAAAGGATCTATAAGCTAAGGCAGACATCTTCAATATTATATACTTTTGTGTTGATTTCTGATTACCTTTGTGATCACACTTTGCAACCACAATTCTCACCTTTCCAATTTTGTCTGAGAGTTCTCTGCTGAAGATCTTTTCACCATCTGAGTTGATAATGGTGACCATATTGGCTAGACCACCAAAGTGATACTACCAGTGAAAAATAAATAAATAATATTTACACGGGTACTCTCAAAGAATAAAGTAACACTGATAGTTAACTGATTATCCTGCATCTGTAGAAGAAATGAGAGAGTAAAATGAATGATGATGATCTCATAGGAAAAAATGTGAGACCTAATAAAGTAAGTTAGCTTCTTTGCAGGTTATAGAGATAAAGATAGTGTTAAGTCATGGAAAAATAACATGGAAAATAATAAGCAGAAATAAATGAAAAAAGGAACTGAGAAATACAATGTTCATTTGAACTTTACACTCTGATGACACTAGACATGAAGAAAATGGCAAATTCAACTGTAGCCTCACATGGGTGGAAAGAGAACTTGATGTTCTGTATTGCTCAGTGGGGTTCAGTTGTTATTGAGGATGTTGGCATTGATCCCCTGATTGACTCCCTTTGAAGCTACTGAGGATAAGCAGAATAGCAACCTTGAGGTGTACATGTAGCTACAAGGAAATTATTCTGAGGTATCTCAACTTTGACTATGATATGGCAGACTCATAGGTGCTTTCTCTTAATATTTTCTGACAAATGCTTTCACAAAGCAGGGCTAGGAGGAACATTTAAAGAAATTCAAGAAGTGCTATGAAATTCTTTCAGCTGACAAAAGGACAATGATGACAATAAATTTCATAAGATATATCCAAGTACCCAGAGTTAGGATTCTAGGCAGATTCCAATGACTGATAACACTTATCTGAGTTGATGCTTAGGGTCAGGTAATAGGAAGACAGCCTGGTCAGAAAAGCATCATGTACAAAGGAGGCCTAGGTGATTTTGATGACAACTAGGTCTGGGAGTCATTTAACAGTGTTTTGATCAGTAAAAGATTCTAGGTTTTAGAGTTCTCAAACAATCTACAACTTACCTAATGTGTCAGACACTGCACTTTATATTTCACTATATGTTAAAATTAAAACTCTCTTTGAATTCATTTGGAAGTAAGCTCCTTTCAAGACCCTGTGTCTGATGTTCATGAAGCCAGGGTTAGGTCCAAACATGTCTCTAAACTGAAGGGTCCCATTTCCTATCTACACACTGGGGACCAGCTCATCTTGTTTGCTTCATCCTTTGTGAAGTCATTTTTCTCACTTTTACTAAAAGCTACAGCTGTCTTCCTAATTCCTCCTAACTCCTTCCTTAATATGATGAGTAGAAACTTTTAACCCCTGTGTCCATGCTCCTCAACAGGCTTACAAAGGAATTTTTACTAAGGAATTGTCCCCTGGATGAGTTTTTCTGCCTAGTCTGAGTATTAGCATAATAGGATAATTTTAAAATAAAATAGATGAGTTTACTCTAGTTCTAGCCATTTTTAAGTAACTTATCCAGTTTCTTCTTGGAATGAAGAAACCAAGGATAAAATACAATAATAAAAACAGAAACAAGAAATACAATAACATAGGAATTAAATAATTTTTTTCTGACTTTTGGTAATATACCTGCATATTCACTTTAAAAAACAACTCTCTTAACATTACCAAAGGTAAATGAATCTTATATATCCGACTAATAATATGCAATGTAAAATATGAATATAAAAATATTATAATAGAATTTTATATTTAATCTCCTGCCTGTTGTTTATCCATTGAAATGCTTTTGTATTGACTAAATTTTATTTAGGAGCCCTTCTCCTGGAGCCCTTCAGCTTTTGTGGCTCTTACAACATGTGATGTAGTGAGCCTCAAATTCCATAAGGTGGCATCAACCCACTAGAGTGAGTAGGACACAGCTGATTTTATTTCAGGTGACCTTGGACCTTCAACGTTCATTTATTCCTAAAGTTGTTTATGCAAAGAGAAAATTCAAAGACATTTTTAAAGACTCCTTCAGATATACTATCTTCTGACTTACAAAAAGAAAATTTCAAATATCCAAATTTGTTCTGAAGATGTTAAAGTTAAAGTGTACAACTGAGGTTTATCTGAATCTCTCTAGTCTTCCTTGGACTGTAGACTCGGGCTTGAAATCCTTCAGGAATTCTACGCTTCTGTGGTTTCTGGCATTTCATCTTTTGGGTTATAGTCAAATGCAGAGTCAAATATATCATGCAAATAGTAATTTTCCTAGTGTTTTTATACAGCAAGAAAAGGTGAGAAATGAAGAAGCACATACGACACTAAATATTTATTATTTTATCTTTTTTACAGGTTGAATTAAATCTTATTTAAAGGTAAAATAATAGAAATAAAATAATGCTGCTTCTTGAATTATTTCTGTATAAATATCAAAACCTCTTTTAAAATGCACGATTAAAATAATCAAATAAATGTGATATTGAGCTGCATAATCCTCATAGGATAAAGGGGGCACCTTAAATGAGTTTGTTAATAATAAATGAAAGCAAAAAAGAAAAGATGCATTGAGCTCCATATTAACTTATTAATGACTCAATATTATCACTTATTAATGAATGCTAACTAGCTTATATAACAAAAAAACAAATGTAATTTTCTTCAATATACTATTAGGACATGATACAGTATGTTTCACCAATATAAATGCATTTATATTCTCAGCTATAATTTCAAAAGGCCATTTTAGAGAACACTGTTACAATTAAATATGAAGAAACCTGTTCAGTTCTCAACTCCTAGTACCAGTTATCTCTGAAGAGGTTCTTGTAATATGAGAAATAATGACCTGATATTGCAATAAAAGCAAGCCTTAAGCAGTTTTTTTAACTCTGCTTTTTACTGACTCGGTGACATAGTATAAGTCATTTAATCTCCCTACATGTAGAATGGGAATTTACTCCTTATTCTCACTTTACAGCAATGTTAGGAGGATTAATTGGATAATGAATCTAAAGGCTCCTAGGCTCAGTAAAGAAAGACACAAATGCAATGTATTATTTGCCAGTGAAAGAGACAATGAGGAAGCACTTTTCTTACTAATCAAAATTATTCCTAGCGAGAAAGTGAATGTTAGCAAGTAAATTAAGACAATTTTTGATAGAGTTTCTAGTCTCACATATCCTACGGCAGCAAGCTAGGACAGCAAACAAAGCTCTCAGACAGTTTAAATATATTCCTCTCATTAAGAAAATGGGACCACCTCAAAGGCATAAGTGTTTTCCATAGTGATTTCATAAAGTCATTAAAGCACAAACTTTGAAATAGTTGGACCAGACCTAATGAAAGACACATGTTCAAAAAAAAAAAAATAGGGGTAATTCAAATGAGAGTTTCTTCTTGCGTTAGCTTTCCACTGTTTTCTTAGAAAAAAGATCACACCATGGCAAATGATTTTAAAAGCAATGCAATGAAAAACTATCCAATTTGGTAGCAGGTATAAAATATAATACCCAGAATTAATGATAAAATGGAATATCCGTGAGCATTCATAAGAATATACCCATTGTGGAGTTATTGAAATAGAATTGGATTGGGAGTAAATTACCTCAGGCTGCCCTTTTTGACTGTTTCTCCTTAGGGATTTTTGACCTCAAATTATTATTATTATTATTATTATTTTGCAGTGAGAGATCTGCATTACATGTAGGTTGTTTTCTAGCTGAAGGATAAATAATTATAATCTCCATTTAGAGAGCCTGAATTTCAACAAGGGCTATTTTCTTGACAAATAGAAAATGAAACTAGCTCTGTCTTTGGTCTCGATGTCAAAGTTCCCAGGCGTACCTTTCCCTTTTTTGGGAATCACTGTATATGATGAGGTTTAGTGGACTGTCTAACTCCCAGTAGTGCCCCATTCAGTCTTATGTTGACTTTAACCACTCTTCAAATGTGAAACCAGGTTTGTGGCAGGATTTCTGAAATTGTTCTATAAAGCCAACACCTCTCATCTTGACACCCTTTACAGGTAGTCTATGAAAATAGTTAATTAATACATTAGATGGTAGAGTTCTTACAACCAAATACTATCTAACTTTACCTTTGAGTAGATTACCTGGTTTATGAATTGGAAGCATTAACAATCATTTGCCAACCTCCTTCCATCAGTATGATTGATGGCCTTGTGGTTAACCACCTTTCCTCTGTCAATCTGTGTTATTGGATTGTAGCAATTATCTTGGTCTTTCAATTATAAGTCCTAATCGAATGATCTGATTTCTTCTGAGGAAATGCAGAGGCTTTTCTCAGTCAAGTAATTAATTTAGTTTTAGACACATAGTAGATATATTCGCAGGGAGCAGATTACTCATGGTCATCCAGACAAGAAAAAAAAGTACCTATGTATTTCAAGTGCTCTAAGAAAATTATATTTGCATCAACTGATAATTTCAATTTTAATAGTAGTAAAATAGTTAATAAACTATGTATTATATAGTTAATTATAAATACATACTTTTAAAAGTTGATTATATAGTGTAACTTTTCTTGTAACATATGTAATTTCTTATTAAATTGATATTTATTCAACAACTAAATCTAATTTTAAAGTTTTTAGAAAGTAACCAGTGGATCAGGTAAAGGTTTTGGATTAATTTGATGATATCATATATATTTTACATGGATTGAGGCAACATTTTTTCTGTTTTGTCCCCATTTAATGTTTCAAATAATAAAGTAAAAAAGATATTTCTTTTAAATGCTTATTTTAAATCAGGGATGATTTTTAAAGATTTTTGTTAACCTCATTGTAAAACTTTCTTCTATTTATACATAAATTACTGGCAGTTTAATTCTCTCTTTTTAACAATGTTGGAAACCTATACATATATTTCTTCTACTACATTTTTTTACTTTGAAAAATCTACCACAAGGTGGCAGTCAACAGAAGTCTTTTAACTTTAATCTTGGTACATAATTTATGAGGTGAAGAAGTCAGGTTCATCTGAAGAGTTATCACACACCTAACATAGTCAGTGGCCAAACCAGTACATAAAAACTGATGTGCACTTCAATTAAAAATCATAATTATTCATACAAGGAAAACAGCAGGCTATGAAACCAAATGCTCTGGAATTGAGCCAGAAATCTTAGATGGACATCTTGACTTAGTGTGAGCCTTGGCAAATCACATTAATTCTTTGTGTCAAGGCACATTCATTTCTTTGTGCCAATCTAGCAGTGATTTTTATATCATAATGAAAAATAGCTATCTGAGACATTCAGCTCCAGCTACCTCCAGGATGCTATAGGAAGAAGCAGTGCTGAAAGAAGCTTTCAGTTTACAGCAGTTCCATTCAATTTACCTCACGTAACCTCCACTTTCAGAGATAAAGCAGATAAGAGCATTGTGCTGGACACACTGGAGTATACACGGAAAAATAAAACACAAATTCTTGGCCTCAAGGAAACAATCAAAAACACAGGACAGACTAATATGGATAAGAAGAAGTTTTCAGGAATTTCTTCACTAATAACACTGAAAATGTACAAATATAAAAAATACATAAAAATATCCAAATTTCTTAGACTAACTAGAAGTAATAGTTATAATTTCTATATTTTATATTTAATATTGAAACAATATCTAATTCATTTGGTAATATTTAAAAGTCCATAATATTGACTTGCGTGTGCCATGTTTAGCACGGGTTTATAATTCACTGCAAACATGGCAGCTTGTGTTTCTTATTTTTACAGAGTTAAGTTTCTTCAACAGTAAAACTGACATAATATTGCTTTATATACAGAAAATTTGTCACCATACATTCGTTAGTCATAGCAAAATGCCTGTACATAGTAGCTGTTCCACAAATATTGGTTACCTTACTGATAACTAATGTAGGTGAATATTTACTATGTTTTCAACATACGATCACATTTAATCCTCTATTATCTTTATTGTGCTAATGAGAAAACTGTGACTGAGTTTATTTGACTTCCCTAATGCCATATATTTTACAAGGGACAGGGACAGGATTCCAAGCTAAGCCCACATGGCTAGAGAGTCTATGATCTTAGCTATCATGTGAAGATGCTTCTTACAAGTTGATATGGTTTAGATTTTTGTTCTCTCCAAATCTCATGTTGAACTGTAATCCCCAGAATTGGAGGTGAGGCCTTGGGAGGTGTTTGGATCATGGCGGCAGATCCCTAATGAATGGTCTAGTGGCATCCCCTTGGTGATGAGTGAGTTCTCATCCTGAGTTCACATGAGAGCTTGTTGTTTGGAAGTATGTGGAACCTCCCTCCCCTCTTTCCTCTTCTCTCTCGTCATGTGATAGGCTGGCTCCTCATTTGCCTTCCGCCTTTATTATAAGCTCTCTGACTTCTCACCAGAAGCAGATGCCAGCACCATGCCTCCTGTACAGCCTGCAGAACTGTGAGGCAATTCAACCTCTTTTATTTATAAACTACCCAGCCTCAGTCATTTCTTTATAGCTATGGAAGAATGGACTAACACACAAGTTTTTGTCAAACTATCTTAACAGAGGCATTAAAGATGTGTCTTTTCTTTCATTTGAACTAGTATTGAGCCATGCAAAGTGCTTTTAACTTTAATATTTAAGTTTTAACAGAACTCATGTGAATAAGTGTTTTGTTCCTCACACTAAGAAAGTAAATTGATCCAGAACCAAACTTTTAACTCTAGTCCTGAAAATATCCATGGACAATGGGTATTGGAAAACAGAGACTATGTCCTCCTTTAACTTTTTAGGCCTACATAGCTCTGTGTGTTCTTCAAATAGTGGGAGCTTGCTGAACGTTGGTTTGCATATTTATGTGCTCTGGAGAGATTTGGTAATATATATTAATAACTGGGTAACTAGCAAACATCTTTATCAGAGTATGTTTCTAGATGTATAGGCAATTTCTGTTACTAATTTGGTAAATCACATTGCATTTTTTCAAGGAATAATTTCAATATATACACTTGAAATTCAAATTTCTGAATTAAATGAAAGGCTGTAAACAACAGATGTCAAATGTTTGCATCAAATTATCAACAAAGAACTTCTCTGAGTGATTACTTGCTTTACGTGTTCCACGAAAACGATAATAAATGTATGTTCAATGTTTACTGAAATTTATATTTAATAATTCCTTTTTATATGTAATCACCTTATCATTGTGTGATCTCTTTCTCTCCCATATCACTTATCATTTATAGAAATTAACTCCCAATTAGTATTATTTTGAAACGACTTCTTATACTGATGCATACTTGCCTAGCTATGGTCTGGTGAGGCTATCTTTAGAAATTCTCAAACAGGGGTGGTTTTGTCACATAGGGAACATTTGAAAATGTCTGGAGACATTTTGTATTGTCATGTTTGGGGAGGGAATTGCTTCTGGCACCTAGGGGATAGAGTCTAGGAAACTGCTAAGTATACTAGAATGCACAGGACAGCCTGTCACAAAAAAGAATGTTAATAGTGCTGAGGTTGAGAAATCCTGCTATTTTTAACCCTTATATTCAAAGGTGCATATATATACACTTCATATATTAAGAGAGTTCATGGTTCTCATATATTTTTAAAGGAGTCCCAGATGTTAACAAAAAGTTCAATAAGACATACACAATTTTACTACCAAATTCTCATTGTATTTATTGACATTTATTTAATATCTTTGCATAGTGCTAAGTTAAATCTTTGCACTAAAGAGTTAAAACATTAGGAAAGCACTCCAGCCTGGGCAACAGAGCGAGACTCCGTCTCAAAAAAAAAAAAAAAATTAGGAAAAATATAACAGGCAAAAAATGACATCACAATAAAGCAAGATATTAACGACGGGGAAACAGTATGCTGGGAATATATGTGAGAGGGGATATATGAGAACTTTCAACTTCCTGCTCAATTTTTCTGTAAACTGAAGACTTCTCTAAAAAATAGTCTATTAATTTTAAAAACCATAGTGTGGTGTATACAATAGTAGCAATGAGACAAGCATGGGCCAGACAGGGAGTGATGCTGTTGCACTTGAGCCAGCACAGTATAAGGGAGAGGGAGTTCCAGGCAGAGAAAAAGGCCCATAGCCATCTCCTGTGACATGAATAATTCACCTGAAACAGAAAACTTTCTGTGAAATTTTCACTGGTGTAATTAGTAGATACGCTAAGGCAGTGGTTTCTTGGGACCCACACAACCTGCCCTTTCTAATTTCTGCAGTTAGATAGATCTCCTATTGCTTTTTGTATATACAGCTGAAGGTCCTATAACGTCCTATATAGCTCTTTATCTTTGATAACTACTGTCTCATACATTGTTATTTTATTTTTATTATTCTATCAAGACTTTCTATTTCTTCTTCTCTCTATGCTTCCACCTCCAACTCCACCATATGAAATGGTGGTTTGCAATAGTCTAATACTAGAGGTGGATAAAAGAGAATTTCAAAAGACCTCCAAAAAATCCCAGTTATTCTCTTCTTTCTCTTCAGTAGATTAATGATGTCTTCTTGAAATTAGTCTTTGGATGATCTTCCCACCGTACACTACCTAAAAAAGACCCAGGGCAAGAAATTTAAATCTGCCAACTTTAGCCTCTAACAAACGCTCTAGTGGACTCTCACATCTTTTGGTTGTTGTTATATTTAAGATAGACTTTTTCTGTCACTGGGGTATAAACAGTCCTAATTTTAGATTGGAGTTTTCAGATGAAAAGCAGGCAAAGTATGCTGTTGGCCTATGTTTGCTCTGCCCAGAGAAGTAGTTCCTATCCAACCCTTCCCAATGGATTTTAACACTGAAGTTTGGGGAGAAGTACCAGATAGTGATAAGAGCCCCCTTCTGCCTTGCATTATCTCCTTCAGACATTGTTAGGGAAATATAATTGAAAACAAAAACTTCTCTTACCCAGCAAACCTCTGTGTAAAGGTAGAAGAGAAAGAATGCAGTTTTATTATTAAATAAGCATTAATCAGAATGTGAAACTCATCATACTCTGCTAATAAGATGGTAAAGACAGTAAGAAACCTCACCTCTTATATAGCCTAGCAAACAGAAGCCATTATTAAATGTATGTCCTCAAAATAAACAATAGCTAAACCCCAGTAAGAGGACTTGGCCTTACCATTTGTTACACATCATTTATTCTAAATTCAATTGTTAATTGAGATAGTCACTTGGGTTTGCTAATTTCCTTTATCAAACAACAACAACAAAACCTCCTAACTTCATGACAGGAGGAAGTTTTGCAACTTGAAGTCAGGCACAAGATGAAATTAGGACTCTATCTCCCCAGAAAACTGGGAGACAAACATCCCTAGATTCTTTTTTAAAGAGGCTTAGTCTTTAAAAACATTCATACGTATTTCAAAGGAGTCACAAGTATTTTAAAGTAAATGTCAAAGAATAGATGCTGTGGGACAGGAGTCTCTTTCCCTTTTTGCACCAGAGAAAATTAATTTTTCTATTTCAATTTGTATCTACTCTTACAGCATACAGTTCACCTGTGTGTGGTGGTATCCTTTTGAAGGGTTACATCAAAAGTGTATGGTATCCGTTTGAGAGGTTATTTTCAACTGTTTCAAAGGTCATTCCAATGCATACACACACACATACACACACACCTACTGATATTTATTTATAATTATCAATCACATACACAATTAACAAATCTTACACCTGTTTATAAAGATTTCTACAAGCTTTGTTATGTTTCTTATCTTCATATACTCTAAGGAATTATTACAAAACTATTTGGAGCAAAGTTTTTATTAAACTCTCTGAAGAAAAAAATACCTGTTGAAATATATTTCTAAAATTGAGGCTGGGCGCGGTGGCTCACGCCTGTAATTCCAGCACTTTGGGAGG
Organism: Colobus angolensis palliatus; assembly: GCF_000951035.1. Classification (NCBI taxonomy): domain Eukaryota; kingdom Metazoa; phylum Chordata; class Mammalia; order Primates; family Cercopithecidae; genus Colobus; species Colobus angolensis. The sequence goes on along the minus strand of NW_012121821.1, from coordinate 11,010,638 downwards.
CCAAGGTGGGCAGATCACGAGGTCAGGAGATCAAGACCATCATGACTAACACAGTGAAACCCCACCTGTACTAAAAATACAAAAAATTAGCCGGGCATGGTGGCAGGCGCCTGTAGTCCCAGCTACTCGGGAAGCTGAGGCAGGAGAGTGGCATGAAACCAGGAGGTGGAGCTTGCAGTGAGCCGAGATTGGGCCACTGTACTCCAGCCTGGGGGACAGGGCGAGACTCTGTCTCAAAAAAAAAAAAAAAAAAGAAAGAAATATATTTCTAAAACCAGAGAGGGGCCAAAATAACTTTAAAAGAAAACTAGACTCTGCTCCTATACACAAGTTACTTTAAAGTTTCCTGGGCTGAGCATGGTGGCTCACGCCTGTAATCCCAGCACCTTGGGAGGTCGAGGCGGGTGGATCACGAGATTAGGAGTTCAAGACCAGCCTGGTCAATATGATGAAATCTCATCTTTACTAAAAATACAAAAATTAACCAGGTGTGGTGGCACATGCCTATAATCCCAGCTATTTGGGAGACTGAGGAAGGAGAATCACTTGAACTCAGGAGGCAGACGCTGCAGTAAGCTGAGATCGTGCTGTTGCACTCCAGGCTGGGTGACAAAGCAAGACTCTGTCTCAAAAAAAAAAAAGAATTTCGGTTGTAAATGTTGCTTGTTTATCAAATGCTTCTCTAAGCAAGTAGACTTTGAAGTCTTGCTACTCAAAGTGTGGTCCATGGACCAACAGCACTTGTACCATCTTGAAAATCGATGTTAGAAATGAGGATCTCAGTGTATTCTAATCCACTTAATTTGAATCTAATATTTAATAGGGCTTCTACTTACCCTTAAAAGTCCAAACAAAATAGTTACAAAATCATGACTCATCTTTATATACTATATTTAATTTTATGTACCAATGAAAACTGCTCACTCTCTTCTAAAATTAAGAGTCCGAAAATACTGTTAGTTACTGTTTCAATCACTTAGTGAGTTATTTTCCAGTATACTCATAATCTCATTTTAATATTCTGTGACCTATAAATAACATTTTAACTTTAACTACCAACCCCTTATACCCTTAAATAAAATAGAAGGGGAAAGAAGTCAATTGGTTAAAATATAAATGCACTGAAGGGAGGAGGGAAAAGAGAGAGAGAGAATAGGAAATAAAAGAGATATTATAGCCAAGGACCTTATTCACAGCCTCCTTCCTCAATACCCCTTCTATGTTTCCTTTGTCCTCATTCAGCATCTCAACTGGATGCTGTTCTTAATTTACTGCAGTGATTCAGACTTTCATTTCTGGGGGATTCTAACCCCTCAATAATCCTGATCTTACAAATATACATTTTCTATAGTATTTCATTAAATTACCACTGGACAAATACTAGCAAGGACTCCAGAGGATCTCTGAGAGATACAGAGGAAAGTCTATTTGCCTCCACTGTTTAACAGCAACTCTATTTTCCCTGAGCGATCAGATTTATTTACCACATTATCTTTGTTGGTGGTAAAGTAGCATAAGGAGTCTCAAGTGATCAGGTGCCTATTCATATTCTTATTTAGTGGAATGACATTTACATCCCACAGTAGGGGAATTTCTTTTTTAAGAAATAAAGATCTCCAAATAAGTAGAACCCAAAGACATGGCTATGGAAAGCTAGATTATTTACAATTAGACCCTTGTTTCCTAGACTAATGATTGGCTACATGAGAAATAACATCATATGTCGATCACTGTTAAGGAGTGATCACTGTTAAGAGGTATTACTCTAGGGCAACATTTCAATGTCACAAAGTCTAGCTAGTACTAAAACTAAGTCATTAATAAGCCATGCCAAGGTTGCTTCTAGACTAAGGGATACATGCAAAAAGCTGTGAGTATCAGTAAATTGTTTCTTTTGTTTTTCTATAAAATGCAATGTTAATAACTAATGTATGAAATACAGGATAATAAATATACTCAATAACTCCATAACATTTTGATTCTGACAGAAGCATTAGAGTCAGAAAAAACAAATTCAAATCACTCTTTCAAAGAACTGCCCACTTCTTGGTGGAATGAGACCATTTTAATCAATTCATCATCAGATGGTTTCAAGACGTCGCAGGTTATAATGACATGTTACAGTCTCAGCATTGATATTTATCATGGTCTTTTTGGTTCTTGATAGTGACTATAGCCAAGTTATTGTTGGAGAAGTAAAATCTTTTTCAGACTTTGGATAATATCTTTTCCTATAAACATGGCTTCTTTGTTTTTGAGTCTCTCAAATACAAATATATTTATCCAACTCTCTTTTGACTTCGGAGTTTTCTCAATCACACTTCTAATCAATGATGGAATGCTGATGCACATTGCTCAGCTTATGACTTGGAAAATCGGTTAACAGCTGATTCATGATAAGTAGTTGAGGTCTCATAGTTAGTGTCCCATTGAGAGCTATTCATTTCCTGTCAGAACCCACTAACAACCTGGTGGATTATTTTGAAAAGGAGGAAATTTCATTTTGATGGTGTGTACAGAGTCATCTAAAATCCTAGAGGCCTGCTCTATGATTTTCTTAGTATTTTACCACAGGCAAAAAGAGTAAAGGGAGAGTCAGAATCCCTTGCATTCTAAAAATCATTGCCAAAGCTACCTATTCAAAGACAAATGAATATAAAGACATGTACCCTCAGAGGAATTTTTCTGAGCTCAATTCTCCCCAACTCTGCAAACTATGTTTTTACCACTACCAAAGTATTTATCATGTCAAAATCTAATTTCCTATTTATTTCCTTACAAGCAACATTATACTGGGAGGGCAAAAATTATATCTTTATTTTTGTAAATCATTCATGTCCCCGAGTGGCTGGCAGATAGTATATGATGAGAAAATGAATTAATATGTAATTTCTCACCCTATACCCAAGAAAAAGGCCTAGGAGAAAGAAAAGAAAGACTAAAGAATTCAGGTAATACCTGCAGGACTTTAATTGGCCCTGTAATTCTGGTCTCTTTTTCTCACTCCTGGACTTTACATGTGTAATCTGTCCTAGATAAAAGGCAAAAAAAAAAAAAAAAACCTTGATCAATTTTACATAAATCATAAATTCTATTTTCTTGTCTCATGTGACTTTCCGTCTTCCATTCTTTAGGTCTTCTTAAACGAAAAACAACTCTTGATTTTTATGAATTTTGAGAATCCCAGTATGCAGCTACTTGTCAAGTTCTCTGGATGTTTGGGGATTTGGGTATTAATTCTGACAACCAAATTTGCAAAGCTGTGAGTTCATGTTTTTCTTTCAAAAATATGAAAAAAATAGGCTATGAGACTATGAACTATTGCAATTTTCAAAAGAATAAAAGGTATTGCTTTGTTTGTTGTGGGTGATAAGGGGGACTTCAACTAAACTTTTTTAAATCTCAGATTCAAATACAAAGGAAACCAATATACATAAAGTACATGCTGATGGTGTTAGAAATAAAGACCAAGTGAATATAATAAGTGAGTGTTTCGAATCCCTTTAATTTATGTTAAAACATGTCCCTGGCTGAAAGACAAAATGTACTGCCCATGGCTAACTGAGGTACTCAAATTAAAACACAACTAAGCAGCCATGGCTGGGTGAAGGAGGAGTCATGATGGTGTGTTGAGAAAGGCATAGTGAAAGTGTCACAGGACCTCCCTTTCGACAGTCAAGCCAAACAAATTCCTGATGTCAGAGCCAAGATAAAATGGTGGCTAGAACACGAATGTGCACTACCCAACACCTGCCAGACTTCTAGTTTGGGGCTTGAAAACCATCCAATCAGAGCTCGACTGCTTTGACCCATCAGAACTGAACAAATTTGATATGTTTATGTGCATAAATGGACCTGATTGAGAACCAGAACAAGAACTTTCCCTATTTAAGCCAGACTTTCCCTATGTTCTTCTGGGAGCATACTTTCACTTGTACTGGAAGGCTATGTCTCCCCAGCCTGCAGATTGATTTTTTAAGAAAATCAAGTTCTTCCTCTTTCCTCCACAGGTCTCATGATCTTTAGTTAGCATTTAAGTTTCTGGTGAACTACTTGTATCATAGTGCATGATCTATTTAATATAATTCAAATAGAGGAATAAAGGGTTTTTCTTTATTATTGTTATTTTTAAGTTTTCAATCACAGCTAGGAGAGTAACTATGCCTAGAGAAATCCAAAGCCTGAAGCAAACCACCCCACAGCTGAATGTAATCAAGATCAGCTTGCCCCCAGCAATGAGTAATTGAGGGCTTATTATTGTATGCCACTGAAATTTTATGGTCATTTTATAAGCAACTTACTTCTCCATGACCAGGTGGACATGATTCATGCTCTGAAACTATGTATGTCCATCTACTTCAAACTGAAGCTGTCATTTAATTTGCATTCCATCAATTGAATCAGATAATAGGATCTATTGTAGCCTGTAAAACTGACAATGTCTCCTTTCTTCAAGTCGCATTGACGTAAGAAGAATTGTATTTTTATAGTAAGAAAATATTTTCCCTAATTGCCATCAAAGGAGCCTTGTACACAATCTCTAGGTGAAGAATGACTTTGTAATTGGAGGCATAGAGTAATTGTAAATGATAAGTCACCTATCACTTAAAAGGGAAACTGCAGAACCACCACAAGATAAATGTTTATATTTTAGTTCAGCATATAATTCTCTGTAAAATAGAGTTCAGAATGACTCAAAAGTTAAAGTGATTCACGTGTTTTGTTGATGGATAGGAAAGAAGATGTTTTGAAAAATAGGAAATAGCCTCTTTCCTAGAATACCTATAATATACGTAAACATTTAATGCACATACATAATGTATATCATTATGAGCTGAATTGTGTCTCACAAAATTCATAACTTAAAGCCATAACTCTCAGTACTTCTGAATGTGACTGTATTCAGAGACAGAACCTTCACAGAGGTGAGTTACTATGAGGGTATAGGGTGGGCCCTAATTCAGTCAGATTAGTGTTCTTATAGAAGAGAGCATACACAGAGGAGAGATCATGTGAGGACACAGTGAGAAGACAACCATCTGCAAGCCAAGGAGTGAGGCCTCAGAAAAAACCCACCCTGCCAAGAGCTTGATCTTGGACTTACAGCCTCCAGGACTGCGAGCAAATGAATTTCTGTTCTATAAGCCACTCAAACTGTAGTGTTCTGTTATGTTAACCCCAGCAAACTAATAAATACATATCTGTCTATCTATATAATATATATACATTTGTAAAATTATTACATTTATTATTACTGATAATATACATATACACATACATGGGAGACATAACAGATAATATGGCATTATTACATACATATATGTTATGGTTTAATAGATTCACTATTTTCCAGTTGGTTATAATTTTGTTTGGGAAATTTTTTCCACTGACTAATAAGTTATCACTTCATAATCCTTCTATAAGTGAAGGTGGTAAATAATACCAATTTTAAATAAAAGTAACTCTGTCACACATTTCTTCAGCTGTATGTTTTAATCAGTTCTACAGAAATCAGTTAGATGAAAGACTTATAAATCTCTCTTGGATTATAAAGTAAAAATTTTAAAGTAAAATACTAGAGATATTCATATCTAAAGACATTGTTAAATCAGTTATTAATACATAAGGGCATAATATGTAGCACTAGTATGAAACAAAAATGATCAAATATTTGTGAGATTTATTTCTTTAACTGTGAGGTTTTAAAAACTTATTTCCTTTATTGGGGAGATAATAAATTTTCCTTAAATATGACACATATTTCTTCATTTTCTTACTAAGTAGCATCAGCTAAAGTTAAGATGATGCAGTCAATTTAATTGTTTTATTGAGACAGGGTCTCAGTCTATTACCCAGGCTGGCATATGGTGGTGCAGTCTTGGTTCAGTGCAGCACTGAAGTTCAAGTGATCCTCTCACTTCAGCTTCCCAAGTAGCTGGGACTACAGGCTCATCATGCCACCATGCCTAGCTAAGTTTTTTTTTTTTTTTTCCAACCTGGTCTCAAATCCCAGAGTGCTGGGATTACAAGCATGAGCCAACACATACAGCCTTTTTTTTTTTTTTTTTTTTAAATTCCAATAAGGGTCATGTTATTGTCAGACTGAAACTTGTTGATCCATGGCAACTCATTTTTTCCCACACAAGACCAAACTTTAATACTTCTGGAACCAAAGATGCACCCTCTGGTAGTACTTGGCAGTGACTAGAAGTATGAGAAATGGCAGGAGTAATGATGGTATGAGTGTTTTTAGTTCTGTCTTAACATTCTTCCTGGCCATAACTCGATATTTTTATTCATCCACAGTAAGTATTTAATAAAAGTTAATGTAATTAGATGCTATGCCAGACGCTGGAAGAAAAAGAAAATATATCTAACTCGTGGGTCTCTGATATGTATCATGCACATCAAAGCACTTACATAGGAAATACCCAGTGAGCGTTCTATTAACTAGAACATGCTAAGTTGAAATCTATTTTATTACAGCTAAACTTCAGTAATCTTGGGTCAAAAAAGATCAGAGAGATAAGTTTGTGATGAATATTATTTGACTTAGAAAATGGGTTAATCTCGTTATTATAAAAGGGCATTTAAGAAAAGTAGTAAAACATAAGTCATTTTTTTCTTCATTTATAAACCTAATAGAAATCCCTTCCCCCTTGGTACAGTATTCGTACCAACTGAACAAAACGGCATTTTTTAAAAGTTTACATACTGATTATCCCAATGCTAATGGACTATCCTTTATTGAGGAAGCTGTAATTTTTCCTTAAATATGACACATATTTCTGCATTTTCTTACTAAGTGTAAGTATCATCAGGTAAAGTTAAGATGATGCAGTCAATTTATTTATTTTTGCTTGTGACATCATCTCACTCTATTACCCAGGCTTATATTGGAGCAAATGAGACAAATGGTTTGGACTATTTCTTCACACAGGACAGATACTGAAAATATACTATATTAATTGTTCAATATGAATCGGACCTTAGCTGACTTAATCACAATATCTTTATGACTTTTGGCAGTTTCCTCATTTGCTCCTTCCTCATCTGTAATACCTGCCTCAAAAAAATTTGTGCAGAATAAATTATTTAGCTGGCTTGGTCCTGGTAGATTGCCCTTGGAAAGTGGAGGTGCTTTGCTCAAAGAGAGCACATCTAGGACAGTAAATGGTGTAAGCAATTGACATAAAAGCAGAACTTCTAGACAGTAATAGATGTATCTGATTATCCTGGAAGTGGGCAGTTGACAATGGAAGAAATGACTTGATTGCATTTTGAAAATTGCAGTTAGTAATTGGAAGGCCATTCTAACTGGTGTGAGATGGTATCTCATTGTGGTTTTGATTTGCATTTCTCTGATGGCGAGTGATGATGAGCATTTTTTCATGTGTCTGTTGGCTGTATGAATGTCTTCTTTTGAGAAATGTCTGTTCATATCCTTTCCCCACCTTTTGATGGGGTTGTTTGTTTTTTTCTTGTATATTTGTTTGAGTTCTTTGTAGATTCTGGATATTAGCCCTTTGTCAGATGAGTAGATTGCAAAAATTTTCTCCCATTCTGTAGGTCGCCTGTTCACTCTGGTGGTATTTTCTTTTGCTGTGCAGAAGCTCTTTAGTTTAATTAGATCCCATTTGTCAATTTTGGCTTTTGCTGCCATTGCTTTAGGTGTTTTAGACATGAAGTCCTTGCCCATGCCTATGTCCTGAATGGTACTACCTAGATTTTTTTCTAGGGTTTTTATGGTATTAGGTCTAACATTTAAGTCTCTAATCCATCTTGAATTAATCTTCGTCAACAGGTGTTGGAGAGGATGTGGAGAAATAGGAACACTTTTACACTGTTGGTGGGATTGTAAACTACTTCAACCATTATGGAAAACAGTATGGCGATTCCTCAAGGATCTAGAACTAGATGTACCATATGACCCAGCCATCCCACTACTGGGTATATACCCAAAGGATTATAAATTATTCTACTACAAAGACACATGCACACGTATGTTTATTGCGGCACTATTCACAATAGCAAAGACTTGGAATCAACCCAAATGTCCATCTGTGACAGACTGGATTAAGAAAATGTGGCACATATACACCATGGAATACTATGCAGCCATAAAAAAGGATGAGTTTGCGTCCTTTGTAGGGACATGGATGCAGCTGGAAACCATCATTCTTAGCAAACTATCACAAGAAGAGAAAACCAAACACCGCATGTTCTCACTCATAGGTGGGAACTGAACAATGAGATCACTTGGACTCGGGAAGGGGAACATCACACACTGGGGCCTATCATGGGGAGGGGGGAGGGGGGAGGGATTGCATTGGGGAGTTATACCTGATATAAATGATGAATTGATGGGTGCTGACGAGTTGATGGGTGCAGCACACCAACATGGCACAAGTATACATATGTAACAAACCTGCACGCTATGCACATGTACCCTAGAACTTAAAGTATAATAAAAAAAAAAAAAAGTAATTGGAAGGTTCCAAAAAAGGCACAGCAGAGGAAGAACCAAGGAGGAAGAGTGAGGCCATGCGCCTGACCCTTGGTAGGCATGCAGATGTTTGCTATCTGTTGGCTGAAGTGGGTAAGGAATGGCCACTCCAATTGTAGGCTGAGGCACAAGAATCGCTTGAACCCAGGAGGTGGAGGTTTCAGTGAGCCAAGATTGCGCCAGTGCACTCCAGCCTGGGCGACAGAAGGAGAGTGTCTCAAAAACAAACAAACAAACAAACCACTGTTATTAATTATGCAAATCTTAAAGGATATTAGTGTATACAATATTGGGTAGGTGTTTTCAAATTGATACGAGGGGGTATATAATAGCACCCCCTCAACACACACACATTTTCTGAAGAAATTAGCGGTAATAAATCCTTTAGCCACAAGATAGAGGGTGAGTTGGATCCCCAGTGAGCTGGTGAAATAAACAAAATTTGCTAAGTTAAATCTAATTATTATCTGACATATTTTTGGATGGGAAGGGGCATTGGCAATTGGAATATCATTTAGCTAGGAGGAGATGTATTTACTGAGTTGACAATACTTTTATTAAATTTATAAAAACTTTTCTTATTTGCATTTGATCAAAGTTTAACCTTAACAGTACAAAACTATCATAGTTTGGGGAAATTTTATTAAAGTTGGAATAAAATAGCTGATAGATGTTGTTACATTCTTGGAATTTGTGGGTTAAAATTTAGAAAACTTTTATTTTGATACATTTTAAATAGGCGTGGTAGATCTAGTTAAGATACTTTTAACAATAAACTAGAGAAAAATTTAAGTCTAATCAACACACTTCTCAGAGTGAAAGGAACTATTTATTGTTGATCCTAATTTTAATGAAGAAAATGTTTTATCACTAAAGCAGTTTTTGTAATTTAAATTTTAGAAATAATAAGTATTATTTGCACTCAAAGAGAAATGAGGTTTAAATAAGGTGATTAAAATGAAAGATTTACTTTTATTTAATTATCTATATTTTCTATGAAAGTGTTTGTGATTTTGATAAGGGCAACTGAATGTTTTTTGGAAAGCTATTGTTAGATATCTGATACGCTGAATTTCACCAGGGCTATGTTTGTCTTGTTCAGTCAGTAGGAAGGAGATATATAATATCTATATGCCTACTGTTAATATAGAATGAGTTGTTCAATTTTACTTTTAATTATTTTTATGACTTGAATCTTAGGTCTCAGCTAATAGATGGATAGTTGGGCTTGAAAAAATATATAAGCTCTAATTACTTGGGTAAGCATGTCCCAATCACATTTTTTTTTGTTTCTTTTGAAATTTTAAATTATCTATTCAAAACTAAGTTCAGGAAAAAGACGTTAATTAATTTGAACTTTTATTAGAAACTTGCTAGGGACATTCTAAATCTCTATTATAGGCTTTTTCTAGGCTACTTTATCATCTCATGAAACCAAGAAGTTTGGTCTGTGACTTTCATGATCAAGGCTGTATTTTTTGTACTTGAGAAGCATGGAATAAACTCCTTTTGGTACAGGAAATGGATTATAGCCTGAAATAGCCACAGTTAAATCCAGAAGAGGGGATTTCAAATAAGGGATGTTTAGAAGATGCTAGAAGAAATAGAAATGAGAAAGAGAATAAATAGTGGAATTTGCAATGGAGCCGTGGAACATTTTGCTCATGTGGAAAGAGAAGTGCTAGTACAGAATTTTCAATATCCTAAAGCCATTAAGTCATTAAGTCATTATCTCTGCTTTTTCTTTTCTTTTAATTGATCTATACTAAATCTATGGGGGCTTCAAAATGTGATGTTGGATGATTCATAAAAACGTTGTACACCATTTATTCCTCCATGGGAGAAAGATGTGTTTTTATTTTCTGTGATGTTTTTCCTTCTCAGGTTATCTGTCTTCTCATGTGTGCATAATGCTAAAGTGGAGCCACCAGTTCTAAATACTATACAGTCAATTTTAAAACTGTGAACCAGAGTTAAGGGCCAAAAAAAGAAAAAAGAAAAAAAATCTAAAATCAGCATTCTGTTTCAGTGCTTTTGAAATACTGTGTGCTTTACCTTTAGGTAATGGTGATTCATTTCAGACTTCTCTGAAGACTGTTGGAAATTGTGTAGGTTCCATTGTAAAAGTATTAGACTAACGGCAGAAAAGAAATATTTGTATATATGAAAATAAAATATTTGATGCCTTTCATGTGGCAGGTACATAATTAATAGAGGTAACTAACTGAGAGAATAAATTAATGAAAAGTGAAGAGATATTATGGATTGTGAAGAATTATGGCTCAGGAAATATTAGAAATCTTATATATAGTTTTTGAAATATATTTTGAGGTCATCATAGTATGTTGTGATAAAGAAGAACCATATGTATATTGAAGGAAATAGATAATAGCTTAAGAGAATCTGATGTTCTTTGTTTAAAAGATAAGTTGTGACATAAATAGGAATTGACTTGGAATTGCAAAAAGTTGTGTCTCTTAAAAAAGGAGAGATTAGATATAGAAAAACTAAACGAATAAACATAAAGTAGAACAATTGATGTTTTAACCTCAATTTATAGAATATGTGGCTCCAAATTTCACCTAGGGGCAAAGTTCTGCATACTAAAATTTTTATACATTTACTAAAACCATTCTAATTGCATGACTTTATTCTAATCTTTATTAATGGTAAAAATATTCAGTAATTATATTATTGAACCATAAATTTACCAAAAATAGGCCGGCGCGGTGGCTCATGCCTGTCATCCCAGCACTTTGGGAGGCCATGGCAGGCGGATCATGAGGTCAGAAGATCCAGACCATCTTGGCTAACATCGTGAAACCCCGTCTCTACTAAAAATACAAAAGAAAAGAAAAATAGCTGGGCGAGGTGGCGGGCACCTGTAGTCCCAGCTACTCAGGAGGCTGAGGCAGGAGAATGGCGTGAATCTGGGAGGCGGAGCTTGCAGTGAACCAAGATCCCTCCACTGCACCCCAGCCTGGGTGATAGAGTAGGTGAGACTCCAACTCAAAAAAAAATTACCAAAAATATCTAACTAGATAGTTCTAGATAGTTTTGGATTTGTCCTTCTATGTAATGACTAAAACGCTGTTAGAATATGCTAGGTATTGCTATCTTCAGTTGAGATTAAACCAAGTAACTTGTCTAAAATAACATTTCAGGTAAGGGATAGGGCAAAAGTTAAGGAATACATGACCCTAAATTAATGTTCTTCCTATTCTAAAAGGCCTCCTAGCATTCAGTCAGAGAGAGGAAATACACTTTAAATATATACACTATTTTTATCTTATTAATGAACATAAGAGTGGGGTAGATAGAAAGTGAGGTGGTTCGGGTTGTATTTTAGGCTGATTATGGAGAGTCCTCTCTGATAAAGGGATGAAGGGATAAAATAAGAGATCTAAGCAGGGTAAGCAAACCTTCTCTGATTATAGAAAGGGTAAAGAGAGGAGCAATCCAGGCAAGAGAAGAAATATAAATGCCCTAAGGCGGAAGCTTAAGTAATGTGTTCGGCTGTGTGCAAAGATGCCAACATGGCTGGAACTCGGTTGTTAAGGAGAACATGAATTTAGAGATGTTGCCAGCACCAGGTCATCTAGGGACTTGTAGGCCACAGTAATTGTAAGAGGAAGTCAGAGAATTTAGAACATGGGATAAGTTGGCCAGAATTGCATTTAACAGTTTCATTTTGGCAGCAGTGTGTAAAAAAATTCTTTGCGAGTGTCAAACAGTGAAAACACCAGAATCAATCAGCTACCACAATTGTTTAAGGTCTAGTGGGGATATTCAAAATGATATTCAAAAGTATGGGGCTGGACTACATCACTGATGGCATAAGAGTCATGGACAAGTGATGAGGTACTTAACATTGGAGACTCCAAACTTGAAAAGTAAAAAAATATGAAGAGGATACACAAAAGGAGCCTGAAAAAAAGAAAAACTTTTTGTTGTTGTTGTTGTTGTTGTTGTTTTTAAAGGCAGGACTTCATGGTGTCCCTGGGATCAAGTGAAGGAAATGTTTTAAAGAGTAATCAATTATCTTAAATGTTAGTGCCATAAAATTCTGAATAATTATTAACCATTGGATTTGGTGATGTCAGCTCAGTGGTGTTAGAATGAAATTTTAATGGAGTAGTGGAGAGAAAAATCTTTGAGGCAGATTTAGAATAAAAAATGCAGTGGTAATACAGAGCAATGGTAAATCTTGTAGGAGCTTTGTGGAGATGAGGGATAGGGAAATAAAGTAAAAGTTAGAGGGGGAAATATATCTAAAAGAAAAGTTGTTTGCTATGATAGGATTATTACAACATGACTGTATGACAATGAAAAAATATAAAAGAGAACAATTCTGATGAAATTTAAAAAAAAAAGAGGAGTAGGAAATAACCTGAATGAAATTCTTACACAGGTAATAGGGGTGCTAGTCAATGCATAAGTATATAGGTCTCTTAATTTAGTTTGTTTTTTTTCAGAAAGCAGAGCATGAGACAAAAGCATGGCTCCACATAGTTTATTTAGAAATGTTTCCTGGAAGAAGAGGTAAGTGAGCACGTAGAATGGGATAGAAAAAAGGAAAAGCCAGTAACAGTTGCACCATTGAGGATGTGCTTTTCAAAGAGATCAGATAAAAATACAGAATCTATTTAGAATTTTCTATTTGCTCACTTTACTCCACTTTAATCCACTGCCTTTCATATCTCCTATTTAAGGGTCATCTCTAGGGGTGTTCGTGATGATGATCATCATGATGCTGATTATAATGATTGTATGCACTGAGTTTAACACACCCTAGGGAACATGCTGATGAATTAATTCAATCCCTGATATAAAATGGATTTTCCTTCCAAAAGTTATAAATAATTACTATGAAACTGTAGAATTATCAACTCTAATTATTCACTGAGAACATTGAGCAGGGTAGGAGAAGAGACATTTTTATTTGTTGAGGATGCTCACATGGGCACTACATGTTTGTCCACTAAGAGAAACTTTTTCTTCTGTATATCTCTGTTGAAACTAACTTAGAAACAGGCTTGTCTCTAAATACACTTTACATGAAAGATAAAGCCCATAGAGTTTTATATGTAATAGGAGACATTTCAAATTGTTAGTGTAAAAAGTGTATTTATGGTCCTGTGTGGGAGTCTAATAATGCCTATTACCTATGGTAGATGCGCATGGATATTGACTCATTCTGAATTAGTTAACACCATTAGTCATAGAATTTCACAATATGTCAGAGTATTTGCTTTTGTCTTCACTTTTACTGAAGTACAAGCAGGTTAAGTGACTTGCCAATGATCGTCAAACATGTTGGAGAAGAAGCCAAGAATAGATTCTTAAGATTCTGACTCCAAGTTATTTATTTCACTGTACCTATTGACTTTACCTTCTGCTTAGCCATTTGTTGGGCACATTTACAATAAATATAATGAAAAATGGCATTCCAATTTTTAAAATAAAGCTTTACCTTATACTTCTGGCAGAATGAAAACAGACTAAGTTTGCAAGGCAAATGCAGATTTTTGACGAAAGTCTCCTTTTAACAACTTGGATCATTCATATAATTTCTTAAAGTCTCAGTTTCTACATCTGCAAAATCAATACAGTAGTTTGTTGGATACCTTTTAACTCCTGTGTTCTATTTTTCAAGCAGAAGATAACTGAAGATTTGGTCATTTTAACTTCATTTGTGAGGTGTGTATTGTTACCATTTGGGTTTCTAATCAAATATTCCCCTCATCTATTATGAGGAATCTTAAAAGTGCACATTCTTAGGAGTCAGCCGTGACAAGGCTCCACTAGGAAGTCCATTGTTAAGTTTATCTCTTTCTCCTAGAGCGTGAGCTAATTGAGCTTTCTTAGAGTCTAATAGTATCTTTCCATTACTTCTAGAAATATATATGTCTGTGGAAATCTCAGATCCACTTTCAGAATTAAATCTCATGAAAGAGCTTGCCTGTTTTGTCCTCTGATATATATATATTGTTCCCTAACATATAATATATATAAATATATGTATGTATATATGTATACATATATGTATATATATGTATATGTATGTACATGTGTATATGTGTGCATATATGTATACATATGTACATATACATATATGTATATATATATACGTGTGTGTGTGTGTGTGTTTCTGGTGACTGGAAGTGTCTAGCACATAGTAACAAAAACAACTTATATGAATTTATTAGACACAAAAAGAGCTATAACTCTGCCATATACAGTCTCAGAGACACCATTGGCATAATGCCCATGATAAAAACACAAGACACATAATAAAATGATTAGATAATACTAAATATTTCTTAACATCTCACCTCCACTTCAAGGCCCAATTCCCAGAAGTTATTTGCTTTATTTTTTGTATGTTTTTAGTTCCTATAAATGTTGCCCACACAATTCTAATGAAAATATGTGTACCTCTATTTTTGATCTTATCAGTCTCTGCTCTGAAAGACCAGGAAATTGGTTTACCAACCTGAACTGTATATCTGAACGCTTTATGAACTTGTTTCTTGTATTAGCAAAATTCTGATTGTCTCTACTTATTCTTAGATGTCTATATCTTGCTATTCCAAATCTAAATAGATTTTTTCTTATCTTTGCTTCTTAAAATGAGGAAATTAGATGCTGCCTTTATTTACTTGTAGCTCTCTATACCCAAACTATTCCTTGCTAAGTCATTTTGATACAGACAGGAGGCTGAAAAATATGGGGTAGAAGAGGATGGTCCCCAGCAAAGGCCCCACCCTCAAGCCTGGAAAACTACAGCCCTAAAAGGGAACAGGCACTCCTGTTTTTGCACCCAGATATTGCCTTTTCCAAGACCACTCTGGCCTGCCATGTTCCTATCTTGTGCCCATATAAACCCCAAGCTCCACCGGCAGAGTGACAGAGAGGTATGGCAAAGAAGGAGAGAAGAGAAGGAGTGTCTGAACATTGAGAGAAATTCAGCTGGGGATGGTTGGAGAGGAGATTGGCTAGGGGAGAGCTGAACTCAAGGGGAAGATCAGAACATCTTCCCATTCCATCCCCTTTCCAGCTCCCCATTAATCCCACTGAAAGGTACCTCTGTCACTCAATATAATCCCTGCATTCATCATCCTTCAAGTCTGTGTGACCTGATTTTCCCTGGATGCTGGACAAGGATCCAGGTACCAAGAGGTCAGGGTATAAAAGGCTGTCACCCTGACTCTCCACTGAGCTGGTTAATATTTAGCCATCCACAGATGGCAAAGTTAAAAGAGAATTGTAACACTCTTAGATACTGCCATGGGGCTGAAGCCAAAATGCACTCGCCTTGGCTCACCTGTGTACTCCCCTTCCCATAAGGAGTTTGAGCATGCAGTAGCCAAATAAACAAGTGACTCCCTTCAGAAGGGGTCCCCTGAAGGGGCCAAGGGAATTCTCCCATTTTGTCTGTGGTCTCACTCAGGATCCAGCACACAGATGAGTACAGATGTGGAACTGTTTAATCTACCTCTTTTCCAAAACCTTGCCATTCTTCTTTTTCTTTTGGGTGAAAGGAATATTGGCTCTGTTTCTCTTCATGGGGGGTTAGCCATCATATGGAATCAGGACAAGACCCTAGGTCAGCTGAAGGCATCTGGCTGAAGCCATTCCTGGCTGTGCTGGATCACCCCTGGACTGGCTCCTAGTTCCCAACCACAGGTGGGCATTGGCCAAGATCCCCAGATCTTGCTATGGTATTTCTTCTTTTTTCACAGTTTGAAATGGCTTCTATTTCTTCCTTTATAGTGTTAAGAGTTTTGCTACAAACAGCAACAATGATATTAAGTAGCATGAGCATTTGGCCCAGCCATCAGAGGTACAATTCAAAATAACATTGTGTCTGTTTGTTTTTAGAGGTATGACCCCAAACCTCACCCCAATGGTCACAGGAGTGTGTGTAGACAGGCACACATTTCAGACTTAATCTAAACAGACCCATGCAGTCCCTGAAATGCTTCTTTGTCCCAAATTTGATTCCAGGCGTCAGGTTGAGGCTCTAGAAATGAAAACCAGATCTAAGGAATCCAAAGTCACTAATGAGCACAATGCAAATGTGCAGGACCAATTCCTGCTGATTAAACCCTTGCTTCATGGAAGGAGACTATGCCCCATGACATGGATGAGGCTCAGGAAACTCAAAGATTGTCAACAGCAGGGGAAATAGGGCATATGTGGGTAGGAGCAGACGCTCCCAGCCCCTAGGGAACCTTGTTAACCTGGGTGAAAGCCACTTTGGCACCCATGGGTGGCATCTGCCAAGGTCTCCCAGACTTGGGGACAAAAAGATGGAAGGGGGGGTGCCCACTTTCTCTCCATCACACCCTGAGTTATCATAGAAAGAAAGAAAGAAGGGAAATCAAGGACACTTTTACTACCCTGTCTTTCAGAATGGACAACTGGCTATCTTCACCATCCCCAGTTTATCTCCTCTGGAGTGTATCCTGAACCACTAAGACTGTTTTGACCCTCAGACTCTGGAGGAAAAATGCCTCACAGCCCGCTGCACAAAGGTTTGGCCATATTATAACAGACTAGGTTGGCCTTAGGAAGGAATCATTTATTTTGATACCATCCAGAAGTTGGACCTTTTCTGTAGGCAAGAGGACAGATGGTCTGAGGCCCAATATGTCCTGGCTTTCTATACCTTGCAGGGCAATCCAGACCTTTCTCAATAGTGCAGGATTGACTCAGCCTTCCTGTTTGCCATCTCAGGAGAGACTGCGAGCAGAAATCCCAGGGAGCTAAAGAAATGAATTGGGTCAGACATGGTGGCTCACTTCTGTAATCCCAGCACTTTGGGAGGCCAAGGTGGATGGATCACCTGAGGTCAAGAGTTCGAGACCAGCCTGGCCAACATGGCAAAACCCTGTCTCTACTAAAAATATAAAAACTAGTCGAGATTGGTAGTAGGCACCTGTAATCCCAGCTACTTGGGAGGCTGAGGCAGGAGAATTGCTTGAACCCAGGAGACGGAGGTTGCAGTGAGCCAACATTGTGCCACTGCACTCCAGCCTCAGTGAGAGAGTGAAACTCTGTCAGCTCCCTCCAGCCCCACTCCTCCAGGTCCACCCTGACCTCCTTATCCAGCTTCAGTCTCTCACTTTCCCTGTCCTGGAAGTCCTCGCCATAGGCAAGCTCCAGTTTCAATCTTGCCACTTGAATAGATGCCTGGTGAGTTTGGCCTCAGTAGGGTCCAGGTCTCCTTTTCTCTATAGGACTTAAAGCAATTTAAGGGGGATTTTGGCAAGTTTTCAGATGACCCTGACAGATATATAGAAGCTTTCCAGAATTTAATGCAGATACTTGAACTTTCCTGGAAAGACATTATGTTACTTTTTGTGTGTGTGTGACAGAGTCTCACCCTGTCTCCAGGCTGGAGTGCAGTGGTGCAATCTCAGCTCACTGCAACCTCCACCTCCTGAATTCAAGTGATTCTTCTGCGTTAGCCTCCGAGTAGCTGGGACTACAGGCACGTGCCACCAAGCTGGGCTAATTTTTGTATTTTTACTAGAGACGGAGTTTCACCATATTGGCCAGACTGGTCTCAAAATCCTGACCTCGTGATCCACCCACCTCAGCCTCCCAAGGTGCTGGGATTACAGGCATGAGCCATCAAGCCTGGCTGACATTATGTTACTTTTGAATCAGACCTTGATGAACACTGAGAATCAGGCTAACTTGCAAACAGCAGATAAATTTGGGTATGAGTTTTTTATCACATATATCATCAGGAATGGGCGATCCTTATCCAACTGGAAGAGATGCAGTACCAGTGAATGACTCTGGATGGGATCCCAGTGACAAGATTGGGAACTGGAAGAGAAGACACTTTCAGGTGTTCATAATGGAGAGTTTACATACGACTAGGACCAAGCCTCTCAGTTACACCAAGTTATCCGTGATAGACCAGGGATGTGATCAGAATCCCACTGCCTTTCTGGAAAGGTCAAGAGGGGCCTTGGTAAAGCACATCTCTCTATCTCCTGATTCTGTCAAGGGACACCTAATCCTGGAGAATAAATTTATTACTCAGACAGCACCTGATATCAAGAGGAAGTCAAAGAAACAGGCCCTGGGACTGGATAGTACATTAGAGGATCTCCTGAAAGTGGCTACCTTGATCTTTTACAATAGAGATGGGGAGACACGAGAGACAGAAGCTTTGATGGCCATCATACAAGCCCATAAACCCCATAATTTTCAGGGTGAACCTAATAACTGCTACAGATGTGGCAAGAACAGTTATCTTTCTTCTAAAATTTAACTATTCCCATAGAAGGTTTAATTTCTTTCAACAGGATGAAACATCTTGGAGTACAAGTTGTTAGTATATTTTACTTATTATTTCTGTAATCTTTGTCACTAGATTCTTTTCTTGTATAATACACATTTAACCCAAGCGTACTTAATCTTACAAAGCTTGGGTTTGTTTGTTTGTTTGTTTGTTTGTTTTTTCTCTCACCTAGAAGCTATCAAACTCCAAATGGTTAGTCGACTGGAGCCTCAGATGATGGCTCCCTTTTGCTGAGGACCCGTAGATAAGATCTGGGAGTAATCTGACTGCCATTTTCCCCAGAATAATGCCCCCTGTCAGCAGCTAAGATTGGTTGTTGTTCATATTCTAATGTGCCTCTTCAGAGGCAAACAATGATACATACAGGAGGCAGGGAAATACTGGGTAGAAGAGAGAGGTTCCACAGCAAAGGCCCCACCCTCAAGCCTGGAAACCTGCAGCCCTAAATGAGAACAGGTATTCCTGCTTTTGTGGCCAAATGTTGCCTTTTCCAAGACCACTCTGGCCTGCCATGGCCCTATCCTGTGCCCATATAAACCCCAAGCTCCACTGGCAGAGCAGCAGAGTGGTACAGCAGATAAATAGAGAAGAGAAGAAGCATCCGAACATGAAGATGAGTTCGAGCTGAGAGCAGTGGCACATGCCTGTAATTCCAGTAGTTTGGGAGGCCAAAGTGGATGGATCACTTGAGGTCAGGAGTTCGAGACCAGCCTAACTAACATGGTGAAACCATGTCTATTAAAAATATAAAAATTAGCCAGGTGTGGTGGCAGGTGCCTGTAATTTCAGCTACTTGGGAGGCTGAGGCAGGAGAACCACTTGAATCTGGGAGGTGAAAGGTGCAGTGAGCTGAGTTCACACCATTACACTCCAAACTGAGTGACAAGAGCAAAACCTCTATCTCAAAAAGAGAGAGAGAAAAAAAAAAAAAAAAGAAAAAAGAAGGAGCTTGGCTGGGGACAGAGAGGAGATCATCCACAAGATGGCCAAACTCCAGGAGAAGATAATCTTCCCACTCTATCCCCTTTCCAGCTCCCCATCCATCCCACTGAGAGCCACCTCCATCACTCAGTAAAATCCCTGCATTCACCATCCTTCAAGTTTGTGTGACCTGATTCTTCCTGGATGCTGGACAAGGACCCAGGCACCAAGAAGGCAGGGTGTGAAAGATCATCACCCTGACTCTCCACTGAGATGGTTAATATTTAGCCATTTAGTTTTGTGGACAGCAAAGCTAAAAGAACATTGCAACACTTCTAGACACTGCAGTGGGACTGAACCCAAAAAGTGCCCGCCCTGGCTAACCTGTGTGGTGTTCTCTCATAAAGGGTTTGCGCGCATAGCAGCCGAGTACATGAGCCACCTGCTTCATGAGGGGTCCCACAAAGGGGACAAGGGAATTCTCTCATCTCAATTTGTTTTTCGGTGTGAAGATATGCCTGCTCTTTGTTGCAACAGCTCCGTTCCACCTTTATGAATGCTTCTATTGCAATGAGATTCTGGTTACATTCTGCAAATGGGGATCATTAATAGGAAATGGAAGGGATAAGTTTTATTTTTCTGCTTCTGGTAGTAAACATGGTATATCTTTTTCCAATCTTTTAACTTTCCTGCTTTTTGTATTTAAAGTGTTTTTTTTTTTTTTCTTATTGATAGCATATATTTGGATATTGCTTTTTATGCCATCTGACAAATTTGGCTTCTAACTACAGTATTTAGCCCACTTATATTTAACATAATTATTGATAAAATTAATATTTAACCAACCACTTCCCTTTTTATTTAGTTTTGTTTCATAAAATAAGTGTTCTAATTTCTCTAAAAAATGTGTAGAATTGGTATTATTTCTTATGTTTTTGGTAGAATATGCCAATAAATCCTTCTAGGCCTGATGTTGAAATTATAAAGGAATTTTTAATTAAAAATGTAATTTCTCTAAAGTATTTAGTACTATACATACTTTGTGTATTTTAAAGCCCACTTTGTCAGTTTATGTCTTCTAAGGAATTTATCTATTTCATCGAAGTTGTTAAATTTATTGCCAATAAGTTGTTTATAATGTTTCCTTTTACTGGCTATAGTATCTGTGTTATCCTTTATTGACTATAGAATGTATAGTGATTTTTTTTTTCTTTATTTCAAATATCAGTCATTTTCTTTCCCTCTGGTCAGTCTGCCATAAGTTTTATCAATATTACTGATCTTTTTTTAACTGCTTTTGGTTTAATTGGTATTCTTTATTAATTTCCTATTTTTTAGTATACTAATCCTTGATTTTATGTTTATTATTTCTTGCATTCAACTTAATTTGCATTTAATATTTTCTTCCATTCTCAGCTTTTTTGGGTGAAAATTTAAGCCATGGATTTGAGATATTTCTGTTTTTCTTATATAACATGTAAATCTATACATTTTACTGAAAGCACTCATTTTTGTGTATCCTAAAATTTTTATTTCTGGCTGGGAATGCTGGCTGGCTCATGCCTGTACTCCCAGAATTTTGGGAGGCCAAGGCAGGAGGATTGTTTGAGCCCCAGAGTTAAAGATCAGCCTAGGTAAAATAATGAGAACTCATCTCTACAAAAAATTAAAAATTAGCCAGTAGTCATGGTTCCTGCCTTTGGTACTGACTATTGGGAAGGCTGAGGTAGGAGCATCACTTGAGCATGGGAGGTCAAGGCAGCAGTGAGCTGTAATCATGCCACTGCCCTCCAGCCTAGGTGACAGAGCGAGACTCTGTCTCAAATATATATATATTATATATATATTTTATATATTTCTTGTGCTTTCAGTTTCACTCAGGTTAAGATGGCTTATACTTTCCATTGCAAGTTTTTTTTTAATCCATGTTTCATTTAGGCTGTGTTTAATTTCAAGATAGATAGGAATTTCCAGATAGCTTTACTGATTTCTGGTTTATTTAATGTATTGATTTATAGTTTAATGTCCTAGTCAAAGGACATACTTTGGACTTTTTTTAACAGAGAATTTGAAAACATTGAATACTCAGCTATTGCTGGGTGACATGTTCTATAAATATCAATTAGATCAATTTTCTTTTTAATGTCCTTTTAGTGTTCTATATTTTCACTGATTTTCTGTCTTTTTGTTAAAGCTAAAACCAATAGAAGCATGAATGTTGAAAACTTAAATAATAACTTTCCCCTCTCATCTCCTTCTGATATTCCAAGTACACATATTTAAGTCAGTTGGTGACCTAAGTTGTAAGGTGACTGCAGTTGTTACATTGCTCACTGCAGCTTCGTTCATTTTTATCCATTCTTTTTTTCCATCGTGCTTTATTGTGAGTATTTTCTATTTCTACATCCTTATGTATAGTGAGCCTATGTTCTGCAGTATCTAAGCTGCTTTCAAGTCCATTCTGTAAATTTTCATCTTGGATGTTGTACTTTTCATCTATTAGAAAGTTTATTTAGGCCTTTTTCATAACTTCCATTTCTCTTTTCAATATGTTCATCTTTTCCTTTAAATACTTTTACCTAATGATAACAGATATTTCAGTGTCCTTGTCTGCTAACTCTATTTTCTTCCTTCTTTCTAGATGTGATTTTATTAACAAAATGTTTGTCACATTTTCCTGCTTCTTGCTATGGCTAGCATTCTTTTAAATTGTATTCTGAACATTATGACTCCATGTCTGGACATCATTTTCTTCCTTTAAACAATGTCGAGCTTTGGATTGATAGGGAATTAAATTACTAGCGATTCTATTTGTTACTTTTGAAACATGTTTTTAATATTCATTTGGTTGATTTGGGGTAGCTTTTATTAAGTCCACAGTTTGTTTCCTCTACTACGGTGTGTCTTTCTGTGGTCTGTACTGAATGTCCTTTATGGTTAATAAGAACTCTTGTCTCCGGTTAATTGAAATTTGAATCATTTGACTGTATGGAGTGTGGTTCAGCTCACAGCTTTCTAGTTGCTCTGCCTTGTGGAGTTTCACCCCATGCATGTGCAATTTAGTACAGTCATTCGTCATTTAACGATGGGGATACATTCTGAGATGTGTATCATTAGATGACTTTATCATTGTGTGAACATTATAGTGTGCTTACACAAAACTAGATGGAATAGACTACTATACACCTAGTCTAGGTGGTGTAGCCTATTGCTACTAGGTTACAAACCTGTACAGCATGTTACTGTACTGAATACCGTAGGTGATTTCAATACAATGGTATTTCCATATCTAAACATAGAAAAGGAACAGTAAAAATATGATATTATAATTTTATGGGACCACCATTTTAAGTGCCATCCACTGTGGACCAAAATGCAGTACATACCAGTAGTTGTGATGGTTAATTTTATGTGTCAAATTGGTTTGAATAGAGTACTCAGTTATTTAATCAAACACTAATAAGTGTTGTTGTGAAGGTGTTTGTGGATGTGGTTAACATCTACAATCAGTTGATTTTAAGATTACTCTTGATAATGTGGGTGAGCCTCATCCAATCAAATTGAAGGGCTCAAGAGTAAAAACTGATGTTTTCTGGAGAAGAAAAGATTCTACCCCATGACTGTAGCACCAACAACTACTTGAGATTTCCGTCTGCCAGTCAATCCCTTAAAATCTCTCTCTCTTGCTCTCTCTCATTAGCTCTGTTTTATTAGAGAAGTCTGACTAATTCAGTAGTCAATAAAGACCACTTTATTGTCTTTATTGTCACAGGGATAAGGAATGGAAATTTCTGAAACTTTTTTAAAAGTAGTGCTATTCAACTCCTCCTTTCTGGAATTTAGCTCTTCAACTTTCAAGTGCCACAAAATCTGTGAAATCCAATCTCTGGCTTCTCAATTTAACAAGATGGCACTCTCTACTTAGCCTTTTCCTTCCTGATCTTTGTTTTGTAATGTGCACCAGGCAGAATTTGGAGGAAGTCATAGGGTTTACATCATGTGTTTCTTTTCTTTCACTGATCACAGTTCCACACTGCCAGTTGTCTAATGACTGAAAGCAGTTGTTTCATATATTTTGTCTAGTTTGTCCAGTTGTTTATGACAGGAGGTTGAATTCAGTCCTTCTTACTCCATTGTGGTCAGAAGTTTGTCTCTTCATCATTAATAAGGCAAGAGCTCAATCAACTAAGAATCTCCTTTTTAAAATGTAAAAAAACATATTTTTTTAGGAAACAAATATTTATTGTTCTGTTTTCAACAAACTAGAGATAGAAAAATTTTATATAAATGCAATTTCCCTCATATGTTTGCATTGCAATTTATTTTCACACTGAAGTAGCCTTCCATTTTGATATGAGTTAGTGTGTAATCAATCTTTTCTGTCTTCTTTTGCTATCTTGATAGGGAGTCTGAATAAACCCTGGTCCACTGAAAGGTCACAATCTATTATTTGTTTAATACGTTATTTTGTATGTGCTCAGAACCATGATCTTTGGGCATTCTTGACAAATGTATGTAATAGACCTCTCATCACTACATTGTGACTTGGGCTGGTCACAATAAATTTTATAAATTTCTTTTATTGCTTTGGGGCATCAGCTCACCATACGTTGAAAAAAAAAAATCCTTTCTGAGCCTAATGTTATAATTCCCATTCCCTCCTCTTCTTACCACTTTTCTGGGCTAATGAGTTTATTCAGAACTTTTCCTCCTGTGTTCACATGCTGCTGCTCTTTTTCTTCTTTTATTGATTCATTTCAGGTCTAGTATAACTGGAAAATTACTCTTTTCACAGCATTACATTTTTGTATTATTTTCCATTTCAGTAAGTATATGATGTATATAAGACTTAGTTTCCTTTCCTATGTAATAATGATTGAGTTGCACATAATGAACAAATAGAAAATGGTTTATTTGAAATGGCCTAATGGAAGCACTTTTCCTTGTTTAAAATACACAGTATCTTCCATTTTTATGTCTATTTGATGCTATTTCTCAACTCTCAATTTAGCTTTCCCTGGTGGGAGTCATCATTACTTGCTCTTGGCAAGCAGAAAAATTGCAACATAGTCATTTAGTTTCTCCCATTTCCTTTTTCCCATATTTTTTTTAAGTCACCCCTGTAATGAGATGGTCGTAAAGCTATTTCGTTTGCATTCTCCAGTTCCATTTTTTTTTCTCTTCTGAAGTATTATCCTATGTACCTTGTACTCAATTGAATCCCAGGTTAAAACTTTGTGCGTTAGCCATATGTATTCTCTCAGTCATGACCAGAGTAGCTGTGTTTTGACCAATATTTATACATCCCGAAGAGTGTAGTTATTGTATAACCCTGATTTGTGTCATATTAATATCTATCACGATTATGTTAATATTATTAGAAAATAAAATCAGTCGATGGGATTTAATGTCTTCATTATCTGTTGCATTACTTTTAGTTTTATGGTTATCTTATCAAAAATAATAAATTCATTGAAGACACTCAAAGAACATTACTCAAAAAATTTGTTACTTTATTTTGCTTCCTTAGCACCTAGGGTGGTGAAAATGTCTAGTCAATAAATAGTATTTGTGTGAAATCAATGGGGTCATTTAAAGCATTTTCAAATGTATGTTGAAAATGGTATGTTGTGATTTTAACATATCATCATATTAAGAAATAAATATTTCATATTTGGAATCATGCTATTCTCATTTTTTTTCTTTGTCACACAAAATTTCAGTTGGCTGACAATCATTTTAATATAGAATCTGAAATCATCTTCTCCCCGAAACTCTGCCACTGTTAAACTGAAGACTTTTACATATATTGGCTAAAATAAATACTTCTCTCTCTAGGTAAGTTTATTTTCATCAACAGATTTTTTCTTTTTTAATGTCTAATTTAATTTACCATGGTTAGGTAAAAATCTGTGAAGACATGGGGATCAATGTTATCATCTTTTTAAAATTTTGAATATCCATTTTAGCTCATTTAAAATAAAACTACCTAATTCATAAAATATAGCACTCTATTATTTCCTGCTCCCAATTCTGTAACAAGAGATTTGGATACTTTTGGTTTAAAGCTTGCCATCATTGTGTTATTTTTATAATATTTAAAAGTATTTGGTAGAAACTGATTTTAATACTGTTTACATAGCATTATCTGAAACTATACATTGTTTAAACAGTCAGTATTCAGTTTTTGTTCTTAATGCTGCTTTTAAGAGCATTTTTTTCAATGTTAAAATAAAAGTTTTCTTATATTCTTTTTATTCGTAAAGATGATAATAGCACAGATGGATAAGTAAACTTAATCTGAAAATATAAAATATCTAAAAAACTGTTAGGTTAGTCAAAGTTTTAAGAGAAATGTGCATATTATATTCCTTGATTATCTTTAGGTACACCAAAATAGGGAGCCTCCACTTAGCCCTTAAAATGCTATAATTATTCCTCACCTGTCGTGTCACCTCTGACTTCCATCATCTCTTATAAATTATATGTACTAAATATTAACAGCAAATTCAGGGACCTATGGACCTTTGATTGGTATTTATGTGTTACTTTTAATTTTTATGTGACTATTTTTACAGTTAGATACCTAAGGTCGTCATCTCCTTGAGCACACTCTTTTTGTCACACACTTACTTTCTAACCTACCACTGTCTGATGTTGTTTCAATGGGTATGAATATTGATCTTGTTTTATAGCTTGACAATGGAACACTACAGTTTATTACATGTCTAAAATTTTGAATGATGTCACTTAATAAGAGATCGTATCTTCTTACTGATATTACATGTCTTTATTTGAAGGTGGGTTATATTTTTTCTGTTAAATAATTTCTTTTTCACTTGTTAAATTATTTGGGATGAACACATGGCAGACACAATCAGACAATTGAGCTTAACTTTAATCTGCTACTACTTCTGTAAATTTAAACATACATTTAAACATTCCTGGCCTCTTGCATTGATAAAATAAATTGGTAGACTGGATTGTCTACCAATTTTAGCTTTCAGTTTCTATAACCTGGTTTCTATTTCACATATTCTATTAGATAGAAATTGTGCAGAAGCAATGTTGGTCATAGGAGAAAGGATTAATCTAGGCTAGACAGATAATCAATGGCAGAGGAGTAAAATGGAGCATAGTGGTATAAACCGGTAATAGGTGTGTTGCTTTTCCACCCTGGGTCATTGCTGTTACACAGATTATATGTGCTTACACCTCATCTCTACCCCAAGTTTCTCCACCGTTTAGGTCATGCAGAAGAGATTATTCAACAAGCTGGCCTTTTGGTCTTTTGGAAACTTTAGTCTTATAGACTTTCCTATCAACTTTTCCTATGACCATAGTCACACTCTAGAGCACCAGTCTTTAATAGTGCTTAACCTCAGAAATTGTGACAAACATTTGGCTGCCCAAACACAGTCTCTAAACTTTTCATTTTCCTTCTCAGCTACTATTACAGAAAACGTTCTTCCCCTTATATATTATTTACTTCCGTGTTATCTTTTTTGGATATCCTCCTGACCTCAACTATATGCCTAAATTCTCCAGTGAAACACAGTCTCCAATCTTTCATTTTCCCTCTCAGTTACTACTACAGCAAATGTTCTTCCCCTGGTATCTTGTTTTCTTTCATAATATCTTACTGGGATTTCCCCCTTACCCCAAATATATGCTTACATTCTCCAGTGAAACTCAAAACCTGGAATTATGTAATGTTAGCCTTCTTAATGCCTGTATTCAGATTGCTGAGCCTTAATGGATGCATACCGAACCACCAGGCAGATCAATAGAAATCTGTTCATTTATAATCACTAGCATCAGTGCCCCTGTGATGACTTGTGCAATCAATGACTTAAAATAACTTTTACAGCTTTGTAAAACTGTCCATTATTCTCATCACATTCAACACCATTAGTTGAAAGTCACAATTTCTTTTCAGACAGAAAAGAGGAAATGTAAGAAAGAAATTAGTTCAGATTCCCATTACTAATCTACAAATCAGTATATATTTTTACACCTTCTCTATTCTTTCCTTTCTGCCACAATACTGGAGTTGTCACTCTTCCTTTCTAAAAATTAAGTGTTTAAATTTTTCTTTAGATTATTTTATTCCTCCTCCCTTTCAATCTAGTATCTTCAGCTTTTAAAATGGGATTAGCTCTGCTCATCTATATTTATACATATTATAAACTTTCCAATATGACAAAAAAAAAGGCCTCTATTTAAGATATCTACAACTTCAGATAGACTTCTATGTTCTTCTTTCTTCAGGCTAATTTTCTGAAACCTTTGTTTCTATTTAATTGTCTACCATTTGCACATCTACCATTCAACTGAAACCACCCTGCTAAATGGCTCTGATGACCTCCAGGTCACTCTGACGCAGTGGCCACTACTCAGTCTTCTTGTGTAGGCTCTCACTATCTTTCTGAATAAATGATACTCTCATTGACACAATATCTTCTCTTTAAATTTGATCCCACTTTCTTCAAGTCTTTTTCCTACTTTTAAAATTCCTTCCATTGGTTTATACATGTGTACCATCTTTCACCACCGAATTTCCTCATGCCTTCTTTCCCAACTCTATTTTCAATTTACCCTTTCATGTTTTGCCATGTCTTGCCAAAGCTAGGAAGTATGTATTTCTAGTATGTACCCTTTTGAGCTTCAATTGTGTCTTCCTGTCTATCTGATCTATCTATCTATCTATCTATCTATCTATCTATCTATCTATCTATCTATCTATCTGTCTGTCTTTACCTATCCATCCATTCATCAATATAATTTATACTGTACATGCAAAAAGTTTATTATGCTGGAGTTTCTCTGAAATTCCAGAGGTGTAAAAAGAATTCTTTTAAGGTAGCACTCTTGTTCTCTTTCTAACCTCTCAATTACTCCTTGCCATGAGAAAAGAGACTTATCTGATCAGTGATTTTTGAAGAAAGAACACATCATGCTTAGTTCAGTTTTTTTCCTTTACTTTTATTGTGACAACTTTTTCAGTATGCTATTTTTCATTTAATCTTAAGGTATACTCAATTGCTCCAATCAGGAAGATAAAAGTTGATTTTATCTTTTTCCTCACTCTCTTTATCCCTACATGGTCAGTTAACCCTCCACTTCCCCAAACTCTCACTGTCATCCTTCTATTTCTGCTTTCCCATCTCTCTTTTCTGACTTCTATACTGGTATCATAATTGGTGTTCCCTCATCACTTCTTGCATCCTGTAGAGCTCTAACTGATCTTCTAAAATGTATAGTTTTGTCATATTATTATTTTTAAAAAGTCTTCCAATGCTTATATTTAGACATAGGAAAGAGCCTAAATTTCTTTTCTTTTTTTTTTTTTTTATTATACTTTAAGTTCTAGGGTACATGTGCATAACATGTAGGTTTGTTACATATGTATTTATCTGGTTTAAAATTGGTATACAACTGGGTCCCTATAATTGCCTCACCGGCCACCTGTAAGATTGTTCCTTAAGAATTCATGGTAAGATCCTTCTCTTAATTATTCAATGTGTCATGTATTTTTGATAACTCAGAATTTTTATGCACCATTTTTCTTTCTCTCTGGAACAATATTTACCTTCTAAGTCTATAACTGTTCACTCACATAATGTCTATTTTTTTTTTCAAATTTCAGATCTCAGATTAAGAACCAATTATTATGGAAGTTCTTTATTGATCACTAAAATGGGTTAGGTATACCTGTTGTAAGTTTATCCCTTTCTGTATATGCCACATAATAGTAATTATAAATCTAAACTAGTTGTTTGTAATGACTTGGACAATGTTTGTCTTTCTTACTAGACCATAAGCTCATGAGGGCAAGGCCTATTTGTTTTTCAATGCAATGCTGAGTATATTGAGATGCTTAGTAGGTATTTACTTACTAAATGAGTGGCTAATAAACAAATAGAAATTTCACATGCAAGAGAAAGGTGATAACAGATAGTATGAAAATAATGATTATTATTTTTGTACCTGGTAAATATAAGAAAGAGAGAAATTATGAACACCAATTGGCTTGAAATAACATAAAATTTTGTTTTGTTACTACTGCAGTGTTTCAATGATGTAAAATCATTGTTACTTTTTTCAGAATACTAAAATTATGAAGATGAATATAACAATAATATACTATCCTAGGATATAACAAAATAAATATCTGAAAGACCATCTTTCAATATAATAACTATTATGTGTATTATATAAAGGTAAACATTTGTAATTGCTCTGAAAACTAAGGAAGAACAAAATGCAAATTATAACACTTCTTTAAATTTATTTAGAAGCATTTATAATATCAACATAAATTTCAATTTTCACCTTAGTTTCTATTGTCAGTATATAAAAGCCTTAATATAGTTCACTGTTGTGAAAGGCAACAATGGAAATGCCATTTTTTGTTAATCCACTCAGGCAGAATATTTCCAAATAAAACAGATTAAAATAGAATATTTTGGCCATCCTCCCTACCTTATTTTCTATCTTTTCTTATACTTTCCTAACACTTTCTTACCTTATGAGTAATCATTACTAGTACTATTAATATTGCTACTATTATTAATCATATATATTATTGAACACCATATACACACACACACATATATATCGGTGCTTTTTTTTTTTTTTACTGAAACTTAACAGTTGGATCCTGTGGCACTATTATTACTCATTGTTTATACATGAGGGAAGGGCAACACAGTAAAGACTGTGTAATTTGCTCATGATCTCAGCCAGTAGAGGCAGCACTTGTTTGCAAACTCAGTAGCATGCCTGCAGATGATAGTGGGCACAGAAACCAGCCCTTGCTGCAGCAGCTCTGTTAGGACTGACTCTTGAAATGGGACTAGAGCAGGTAATACCATATTCAGAATTATAGTGATTTCAGGATTACAAAATAATGCTAATAGAGCTGCTATAGCAACAGCTTGTCTCTGTGTCATAGAAAGAGCACTTCACTTGGAACCTGACAGACTCAAGCACAGAGTAAAAATTTATCCTATCTTGTGTGTCTTCAAGGAAGCCATTGGGTTTTTCTAAGGATTAGTCTCCCTATCTGACAAGAAGGATTAGGCATATCAAATTTATCTCAGTTCAAAGCTTAATTTTAAAGAAAGAAAAAATAATGAATATAAAGGTTTCTTGTGGCTCACGATAAAATTGGAGCCATAGTAAAGTCTAATTCATTTACATTAACATTGTGTTGTTAAAATGCAGAGGAAGAGCTAGGCAACACCTATTTTGAGACTTACAGTCTTCGGACTGTTAATTACTCCTTTAATCTCAATTTCATTGTCTGCAAAATGGACATATAAATTACTAATCCCATAAGTTATTTTAGGTTTTAGTATGATGACAAGTGCATGGTGTGAGGCATGTTTTAACTTGTCCATAAATGTGAGTTCTCTAATGCCTTCTTTCACTGCTCTGGGATTCAGTGACCCAACACTATGATTTTTGGCTTTTTAAAATATTTGTTTAGAGTTTTACCAGTTCCTTTCTGTCCTTTAGACCTTGGATCCTAAACTCAATTCAGGAGTATCCTTTGGAACTCTGATCCTAAACAAAACTAAACTGTATTTGCAAAATTACAATTTTCTCTTTTTCAGTTTTGTCATAATCACACTGGACTGGCCTTTTAACATGGTTCTCACTACTTTGTTCTTACTGGTTAAACAGCTTTGGTTTAACAGTTCTCTTTCGGATTGTGATTGAACCCTGAATTTTTGCCCACTTGCTAGGGGCTTTGCATTGCTCTTTTGTTTGTGTATAAACATGCCACTTTAAAATAGTTTTGTAGGAAATTAATTTTATTTGCAACTTGTGCGTGGTACTGACAGAGTACAATACTTCATTACTCTGTTTATGTAATGTAAGTATTTAGAGTGCCACAAGATATCATTTTCTAAAACTGCCATTGACCTAGCTTGTCTACTAATTTAGTTCTTTTAATATGGGGAAAAACTAGTATGCTTCCTTTCTACTTTATCCTTCAGCTTTTAGAATGGTAGCTCCAAAAGAGGCAAGTTTGGATGGAGAAGTGCCATTTTCTGGAAGGGTGTCACGTACTCTTCTCTGTATATTCCAGGTTTCAGTTCCTTGTCCGATATGTGGATGCAGGTCTCCCCACCTGTGGCTTGTCTTTTCATCTTCCTAACAGGATCTCTGCAAAGTACATCTTTTAATTTTGAGGAAGTTCAGTTTATCAGTTTTTTTCTCTCATGGCATGCATTTTTGATGTCAAAGGAAGAACTGTTTGCCTAGCCTTACACCCTAGAAATTTTCTATTTATGAGCTCTCTATTCTGTTCCATGGACATACGTGTCTATCTCTCTGCCATCATGCACTGTCTTGGTTACTTTTGCTACACAATAAGACTTAACATCAGCTAGAGTGATTCAGAACACTTTATTCTTCTTTGCCAAGATTGTTTACAGTCTTTTTTAAGTTGCAAAAGTAATATATGAAGGCACACTTGGAAAGTTTTTAAAATGACACCAGATTCATGTGTTTCTTGGTAGTATTATCTGATAACTTTTAGAGAAAAACTCTTCCTTTTCAATCACAAAAGATGGTATATATTGGTTTCCCAAATGTGCATATTCCCTAATGAGCTTAAGACTAATGCTTCTAGCTACCCATAATGGCCCAATAGTTTAACGCTATACATGTTTTAAATGAAAAGGCTTAAAGCAAAATGTGGCTCTGGGTGGAATTCTTCTTATATTGTCATAGTAGATACTGACAGAATCCTATTGCTTTGCTTCCATTACAGCAACTCAAGATGGCTGCAGGCCTAATCTTTGGTGCCATAGGACTGGAGAGAAGCTTGGAGAAACTTCAGAAAAGCAGCCCAGGCTTTTGTGAAGAATTACTCCCAGATAGTTACAAAGAGAATTAGCTCTATTTTCACATGTTTAGTTTCTCTAGTGTCAGAAAGGCTCACGTTAAGCTGATATTGTTCACACAATTTTGGAGATAAAGTGATTAAGCAGAAATGCCCACAAGCTATCACTTCCAGGACTGTAGAAAATATTCTACACAGGAAATTCTGGTGCTAGGAAATCAGGCATCTGTCTCCAGTTGATTCCAAGCTGGAAATGTTTCTTACAGCCTAAGGGAGTTCAAAATGACCCTGTACTGATCCATATTCTGAATTTTTTGGCAGGGAGGTTGCTTCATCAAGGGATGCTGCATCCCAAAGTAGGCAGCATTTTGTACAGTGGACACTGAAGGAAAGCAGCACCTTCTACAAAAATAGTTTTAGAATATATTTTAAAAAAATAATTGTTTCAATAAATTCCAAATGTATCCCTTCTGCTATATCATTTGGTTTAACAAGCAGCATATAAAAACACAAGGGAACATGCATTAGGACAAAAAATAGTGTAAAAGTGATATTAAGAAACTTAATTATTAATTATTTTTGCTAAGTAATTTGTAGATAGAAAGAGACTTGAGGATGTATCAGCTGGACCCACGTTACCCAAAATAGAATATTGGTGGAAAAGATATCAATGAAGTAGAATGTCACTGACGTTTACTGTTTTACCACCCCAAATCCTCCCTTCACCATTTTGTTTAGGGAGATTTTGCTCTCCTCACCCAAATCGTGGAGCCTGATGGAGTCTCACAATGCCCTTTCTCCTTCCACAGGAGTGACTGTGTGACCCAGTTAGGTCAAACCTAGACTCTCAACCATTAGCCAGAGTAGTTGTTCTAATACAAGATCGTGTCCCAAGCTGGGCTGATCAGATTGATTTAATAAGACTTCTAGCTGGGACTTACAGATTAGTATCTGAATATTTGGAGGGGCTTGGAGACAGTATGCCAGACTCTTAGGGACAGTAAGACTTAGAAAATGACAGATACAGAGCAAGACAAGATTCTTTGAAGTGATTTTTTCCTGAGTTAAGTCCTAGCTTGCTTTTTCTTTAGGTGGAGTTGGTTGATAGCATTTTTCAAATCTAACTTTCTTGCTGACATTCTTTCTACTTTTTCTATCAGTTTTTGAGAGTTGAATTCTCTATATTTAATTGTGGATTTGTCTCTTTGTCCTTTCATTTTTATCAGTTATGCTTCCAGTAGTTAGGTATTCTGTAATTAGGTTCATACACATTTTGGGTTGTTATGTCGTTTGGTGAATTGACTTTTGCATCATCAGGTCACGCCCATCACTGGTACTTCTGGTTCTAAAGTCTACTTTTTCAGATATCCATATGGTCATGCTAGCTTTCTTTTTGATTTAGCACCTATATATAGCAAGTACAACTTGAGTATAGTTCCTAAAACAATACCTTTCTCTAGTTCATGTAAGAATCCTAATGCTTATAGGAGTATTCTGAATTGGTGAGAAAAATCTTATTTGAAAACAAAAGAATGCCTTTGAAAAATATTTTAAGTAGATGGAGATTTGTTAAAGCGTATATATGGTTCATAGAATCATGGCAGGCACTGAGGAAATAGTCTATGGGTTGAATGTTCAAGAATAGTTTCTATAACCACACAATATAACTGGCTCTCAAAGATAGCCAGTGCCTCTGGCATGAACAGGAAAATGCAGGATCAAAGAACCATAGATATGGGGTCTCAGCCATTCAACCTCAGCATCAAAATAGATGTGCTATACTTTACCACCCCCTATAGGTAGCTTACTTTTAAAGCTTCACACATGTGGTGATTGGTGAAAATCAAACAATAACCAGAAATATATGCATTTAAACTAAAATATGTATGAGTTTTTATTTGCTTTTTGCTTTATTTTGTTCTGGTTCTTAGCTACCTATCCTTACTGAAAAGAGATATGTGCTAGAAAGGGGTGGGAATGATTATACCAAGCCAATTTACAGTTTCTGACACATTTACTGGGCTAAGTTAACGATTTAAGAAATTATTACAGATTCAAAGGATAAGAGAAACGACGAGTATAAATACATATATGCATATGTATGTGTATGTCTACACATATGTTTGTTGAATATTGTAAAGTGGTCTATTTTCTGTTCCACTTTGAAATGAGAATATCAGAGATTCATGGAAGCATTTTTCAAAAGAAAGTGTAAGTGTTGGCCAGGCACCGTGGCTCACACCTCTAATCCCAGCACTTTGGGAGGGCAAGGCAGGAGGATCACTTGAGGTAAAGAGTTCGAGACCAACCTGGCCAACATGGTGAAACCCCATATCTACTGAAAATACAAAAATTAGCTGGATGTGGTGGCAGGTGCCTCTAATTCCAGCTACTAGGGAGGCTGAGGTATGAGAATCTCTTGAACCTGGGAGGCAGAGGTTGCAGTGAGCTGAGATCATGCCACTGAACTCCAGCCTGGCCCAAAAAGCAAGACTCCGTGTCAAAAAAGAAAAAAAAAAGAAAGAAAGAAAAAAAGAAAAGAAAGTATAAGTATTTCTGACTGTTTCTTCAGTTCAGTTATCCCTGTTTGAATCCCATAGAATCTATTTTCTACTTTTAGTTCTCTTATTCTAGTAGACAGATGTTAAACTTTATTTTTTGTTTGTCATGTCTCCACTTTTATCATTGTATTCCCTTATTCTTTTGTACTATATTCTGAACTAAGTCCTACACTGAATTTTACAGCCGTTTAATTCACTACTCAGAAGTGTCTATACAGAAATTCACCTGAGCCTATTAAGGTTTTTATACTATAACTATTTTTATTATTATCATTAGCTTTTACTTTCATCTAGCAAGCTTTAAAATCCTACATGGGTAGCTTGATTATTTATGGATACACTATATTCTAACATGTCTGAAAATATCAATTACATTTAGTCATTTTATTGGCTTTCCTCAAATACTTGGTCATTTCTGTTTGTATACTTGTATCGCTTAACCTGGTTTTGATATTTGAAAGGACTCACTATTCTCCACAAACTATAATCACATAGGATTTTATTTAGAGACAAAGATGCAATAGAGTAAAACAGGGTGCAGGTAGGTATTAGAGATTAAAGAGACATTCCACAATGACTTCCTTTAAAAGAAAACTTTTTAAAACACATTCATGGACCATGCTGAGTCTCTGACTTTAGCTGCCATGATCTAAGCAGAAATCTTGGACTAGGGGGTGCTCCTCCAAAAACAAATCACTATCCCTTTAAATAATCAAACCATATTTGTCAAATAAGTTTGGCCAGTTGCAAAGCAGCTGTAAAGAAATTGGTCCTGTGGGTCACCAGGGAAGTGTCAGACCTTAACGGTTGCATCATAAATCCCATGGCTCTCATCTTGCAAGAGTCAAAAACCAGACATTCAGAAGTCCCAAGATAAAAAGACTGAGCTTTCCCAGTCCAGCTGTTAATCAACTCTGGTTCCACCTGACTAACATTTTATATTGAAAGGCTTTATCCTGTCTGTGCCTGTCATATCATCTTACGACAGTTTGTCTCTGGATCTTATAGAGGAAATATGGAAATGGGCTATCAGGATGTGGGTTTCAGTGCTAGTGTTCTGGGTATAGGGATTCCCATTGTTTTCTGTTCTCTGATATGGAGAGTACTGCTCAGTTTCTTATATTCAATAATACACATACAATTCTCTTATTTGAAAGCAAACATTTCAGTAATCAGTATTTTTCTCAAGAAGCAGGGATGCAAGCTAGAGTCAAGAATGGTTGAGATTGGGGTGAAGTTAATCCACCTGGCCAATACTACTATGGTAACATTAAATGACATTGTTGGTCCCTCTCTAACTGGTGTACTAATACAAGCTCATGTCCCAAGCTGGGATGATCAGACTGATTTTCTAAGACTTCCAGCTGAGACTAACAAGTTAGTATCTGAATTTTGGAGCTGCTTAGAGACAGTATGCCAGACTCTTAGGGACAGTAAGGCTCAGAAAATGGCAGATACAGAAACAAGATTCACCTCATAGTTCACAGTTTGTAACTCTCATAAAGTTTCCCAACTTTGCATTAATGAGCCCTCTCATTAACATATTTTACCTATTGTTATTTATTTCTTTTTGAGACAAGCTCTTACTCTGTTGCCTAGGCTAGAATGCAATGGAACAATCAAGGCTAACTGCAGCCTTGACCTCCCAGACTCAAGTAATCCTCCCACCTAAGCCTCCCAAGTGGCTGGGACCATAGGCACATGCCATCACACCCAGCTACTTTTTAACTTTGTATTTTTTGTAGACACAGGGAATTGCTGCATTGCCCAGTGTGGTCTCAGACTCCTGAGCTCAAGTTGTCCTCCTACCTTGACCTCCCAAAGTGCTGAGACTACAGGTGTGAGCCACTGTGCCCAACGAATGAACAGACTTCAAAATACATTTTTTTTCTCCTCACTTCAAGAATGCTGAAAATTCTAGTTTGCCTACCATAACATTTTTATTTGTTTTTATTTGCCATGCTCCTTCCTGCATATGGAATTTATATTTCCTGTTGTCTTTACCTTGAATATTTCTTTTTCTGCCTTTTTCACCTTGCTATAGCCCTGTAATTATTCACATCTTCCATGGAAAACATCCTCTGATTCATCACTCTAATAAGTTAGTTTCCTCTCTTAGTTTCTCATACAGGACTTGAAATTGACCTTCTTGGATTTCTGACCATTGTTTTAATCAGCTATAGGATTTGTAAAGCTTATTGAATCTGTGATTTAATGTATTTTGTCAGTTTTAGAAAATTCTTAAGGATTACCTCAACTATAGCTTCTTTCTCTTCTTTTCTTTCTCTTTTGGAGAGATTTCAGTTGCAATTACTTGAGATCTTTTATGGTTTTCCACTGCCCTAGTACATTCCTTTTGCTATTTTCCGTCTCCTTTTCAATCTTTGCTTCAATCTCAACATTTTAAAGTTACCTAAGTTCCTGATTATCAATGTGCTTTTCTAATCTGTCATTGAATCCACCTGTTTCAGATATTATATTGTTCACTAATAAAACATTTTATTGCAAGTCGTCAGGGCGGGGTATTGGGAAAAGTTTCAATTAGCAATAATCGCACCTCGGATAAACCTCATTGGCTACGATACTGGTGGCTCAAGCCTGTAATCCCAGCACTTTGGGAGGCCGAGACGGGCGGATCACGAGTCAGGAGATCGAGACCATCCTGGCTAACACGGTGAAACCCCATCTCTACTAAAAATACAAAAACTAGCCGGGCGAGGTGGCGGGCGCCTGTAGTCCCAGCTACTCCGGAGGCTGAGGCAGGAGAATGGCGTAAACCCGGGAGGCGGAGCTTGCAGTGAGCTGAGATCTGGCCACTGCACTCCAGTCCGGGTGACAGAGCGAGACTCCGCCTCAAAAAACAACAACAACAACAACAACAACAACAAAACATTTTATTTTAGCATCATTTCAGATTTACAGAAAAATAGTGAAGATACTATGGAGAGTCCACATATATTTCATATTCATTTTCCCATCATTAATGTCTAATATTAATATGGCACTTTTGTTATAATTAGTGAGCCAATATTGATAAATTGTTTTTAACTAATGTCCACAATTTTTTCAAATTTCTTTAGTTTTTAATCCTTTTTCTGTTTCATAATTTCAACTATAATAACATATTACATTTAGTTGTCACGAGTCCTTAGGCTACTCCTGACTGCGGAAGTTTCTCAGACCTTCCTTGTTTTTGATTATCTTGACAGTATTGAGGAGTATTCATCAGTTGTTTTGCAGAATATCCCTAAATTAGAATGTATATGAAGTTTTTCTCATGACTAAACTAAGGCCGTATGTTTTTAAGAATATGACCACAAAGTTAATGTGACATTCTCATCACATTATCCCAAGGTTAATACCTTCAATTTGACACAGCACTGTTGATGTTAATCTTGATTAACTGGCTGAGGCAGAGTTTGATAGGTTCCTCCATTCATTGTAAAACTTAATCTTTCTTCCTCCCTTTCCATGTTATACTCCGTGAAAGAAAACGAAAACATGCAGCCTGCACTTGAGAACTGCAAAGTGTTCATGCATGTCATCAAGGGTGGAGTATCTACAGGATTTATTTGGAATTATTCCATGTGATAGATTTGTTTCTTCTCTTTCATTTATTTATCTATTCAATGATTTATTGATTCCTCTCTTGGTTCACATATATTTATTTTATACATTTGTTAAAACCCAGTACTACTTTATCACTCAAATTGTTCCAATAGTGGCCACTGCAAGCTCCTTCATTTTGTTCCTATGTTTTCTGACATACTCTTATCATTGTGTGTGCATGTTTTTGCTTTTTTTTTTTTTTTTTAACATATTCTTATACTCTAATACTACAAGATGTTCCGGGCTTACCTTGTATGTGACCTGAGCCAGTCCTATAAACAGCTATTTCTCCAGGGGTCTGGTTCTGGTCCCTTTTTATTGAATAATAGTACTAGAAACCAAGATCTGAGAGTCAGGTTTCCTTGTTGCTATGGGACTCCCATTGGTTCTAGCTTTACCACAAGGAGATATATGTCTGAATACTATCCTATGTATTTAAAAATTTATATCTCCATGTTTTTAATATTTAACCATCTGTAGGGATATTAATCTAAACATGAGTTTATACCAATGCCTCCAGATCTTAGCTGTTATCACATAGATCATTGTTGCCTCCTTCCCTTGCTTATTTAAAATCTCCAAATCTAACTGTAAGAATTCTAGCTACCAACATCTGCCATCAACCTTAAGTAATTGTTCAGTTATACTGTTTATGTATAGTGGTTTAAGAATAGTTAATTAACTTTACCCTTGTAGAAGCTACTTTATCAACTGGAGCGATTATGTAGTTACTTTTTGCTGTTATTCTTACAAATTCCACTCATTTTAACAGTTATTTGGGTTATCACCTTATTACCCTAACCCTTGAATGAGTTTGTTTTATGCATTTGTAATTCATTTATATAATTTGCCATTTTCTGAATTCTCTGCTGGAATCTCCTGTTCTCCTACATTATATTTGATAAAATTTGCATATATTAAGGTAATTTTTCCTATTCTAAGTTTCTATAGACTTTGACAAGTGCTTAATGTCTAGTCCTCAATGTCATAGTATCAGTCCAGTACTCAACATTACAATATTGTATATAAAAATGTCACTTGGATAAAAAAAATAAAAAGAAAGCCCCTGTATTTTACCAACTGAACAACTGCCTTCCTAAAACCCTGGAAAATTTATTTGTTTTCTGTCTTTACATAGTTTTGCCTTTTTCAGAATGTTATATACATTGCAATCATATAATATGTAACTACTTTAAAGTGCCTTCTTCCAATTAGCAATAGGTATTTAAGATTTATCTGTGTCTTTTTGTGACTTAATGGCTCATCTCTCTTTTTTTTTTTTTTTAACCACTGAATAGATTCCATTTAATAAATATGTTGCAGCTTATTTATCTATTTATCTATCAAAACATCCTTGTTGCCTCTACCTTTTGGTGATTATCAATGCTATAAATGCTATAAACATTTATAATGCTATAAAAAGGTAATTTGTGTGGATTTTTAAAATCAGTTAGGTAAACACCTAGCAGCATGATTGTTTTGGAAAATCTTTTGGAAAATATATGTTTAGCTTTGCAAGAAATTGTCAAACTGTCTTCAAAATGTCCCAACAGTTGGCATTTTCAGGTTTGCTTTTTTGTTTATTTTGTTTTATTTATATTTTAGGATTTTAGGATCTCTTTGTCATTTTAATTTGCAATTCTCTAATAATAAATGATATTGAACTTTTTTTAATTTACTTAAGGTATCTGTAGATCGTCTTGGTCCAGTGTCTGATATTCAGATATTTTGCCCACCTTTAAGTGGGCTGTTCACTTTCTTGTTGAGTTTTAAAAGTTCATTATATATTTTAGATACAAGTCCCTCATCAGATATGTGCTTTGCCAATATTTTCTTGCAGTTTGTGGCTTACCTTTCTATTCCTTCAATAGTATCATTAGCAGAGCAAAAGTTTATAATTTTGATAGCTCAAATTGTGAATTGTGCTCTTAATGTTGTATTTAAAAACCCATAATCAAACCCAAGTCATGCACATTTTTGTTTTCTTCAAGAAATTTTATAATTTGTATTTTACATTTAGCTCTATTATCAATTTTGAGTTATTTTAGTGAAAAGTGTAAGATATTTAAGTTCATATAGATGATATGGCTTAGATGTTTGTCTCCTCCAAATCTCATGCTGAAATGTGATCCCCATGTTAGAGGTGGGGCCTAGTTGGAGGTGTTTTGATCAATGGGGCAAATCCCTCATGAACAGCTTGGTGCTGTCCTCATGGTAATGAGTGAGTTCACACTCTATCAGTTTACAAGAGAACTGGTTGTTTAAAGGAGCCTAGCACTTTCTCCATTCTCTCTTCTTATCCCCTTTCTCTCCATGTGACTCTCTTGTTCACCTTTGCCTTCTTCCCTAATTGCAAGCTTCCCAAGGCCCACACCAGAAGCAGATGCCGACACCATGCTTCATGTACACCCTGCAGAACCATGAACCAAAGAAGCCACTTTTCTTTATATTATTACCCAGGATCAGGTATTCTGTTATAGTAACACAAACAGACTAATGCAATGGGAATCCAATTGCTTCAGCGTGATTTGTCGTAAAGACTATAATTTCTCAATTGAATTGCTTTTGCTTCTTTGTCAAAGATAAATCAACCATATTTGTTTACCTGTATTTTGGGGCTTTATCCTGTTCTCTTGATCTGTGTTTATATTCTTACCCCAACACCACATTTTCTTGATTATTGTAGCCTCATAGTAAGTCTTGAAGTTAGATTATGTCAGAATGTCAAATTTTGCCATTACGTTAATACATTACGTGTCAAAAGAGTTTGTATTGGGTTGTTCAGGTCAACCTCCAGGCCAGTAGGTGGCACTCACAGATAAGATCTGACTGCCGGTGGCCGCAGCATGGTTTAGGCCTGATCTTCATTTGTGGAGGGAAGCACTCCAAGGCCTCAGACAATGGGCTTGTTCACAGAACACAGCCTGGGAGAAGGGATGAAGCTAAATAGAGCTGCATCAAACAAACCTGCTGCCCTGGGGTCCACTAATAGCACGTTCAAGCACCAACCCCGATGGGGGTAGCAGAGAAGTCACTGGGACCTTGATGAAATGTGCTGAGGTCCCTAAATAGGGTCGGGAGAGAAGGATGGGACTGTCTCGTTGATGTGGCCTTGGCAGGCAGGAATGTGATCTGTTTCTCTGTCATATGCCCATCCTGGTGCTTGGGATATTCAGCTTGGTTAAACACTGCTGCTTACTTCCAATCTGCAATGTGGTACGGAGTCATAGGAGATGCCTGCTCCATGGCTCACCACCAAACCTCTGTGTGGTATGGAGCACAGTGTAAAATCTCTCCCAGCAACACCAAATACAGCTGTACAGCTCTCCTGGTCTCCATGGCAGGAAAGCAACTTCATGCATAGATGGGGAGGGACCTTACCTTTTGGGCAAGCTGGGGCCCAAGTTCATGCTGCTGTGGGCACCCAGCCACACTTCACATTCCCAGACAGCCTGCCCTCTAGCTTGCCTGTGTCAGCTTCCCATGGAAGGAGAAATGGCAACCTTTGCAGTGGTGAGTGTAGAGGGAGGAGAAGTATTCCCCTCTATGCATGGGTTTGAGCACAGAGGTGAATCAGTCAGTGGGATGGGATTTTGCTTCTTGCTTACAGAACTCAGCACTGAATTTGTGTCTCTGGTGGATGGAGTTGCCAATCACAGCCCCAGGTAGTGAGCTGTTAGACCCTAGAAGGCATGTGCTTTGGTTTCCTTTGTCCCAGGGGCTTCCACTGCAGTATGCTACACTTAACTTTCCCTTAGGGGTAGTATTCCCTGAGGGCTAGAACCCTGGGAACCCTGCAGCTACCTTGGATCCAGCTAGCACTGTGCTGCTGCTGCTCTCTGAGTCACTGGCTTTTGTATGTTAAACTTAGTGTTTTGTTTTGTATATTAACCTTGCTATAACTGCATATTACTTATAGGATTTTCTTGTGATTTTCTAC
Organism: Colobus angolensis palliatus; assembly: GCF_000951035.1. NCBI lineage: Eukaryota > Metazoa > Chordata > Mammalia > Primates > Cercopithecidae > Colobus > Colobus angolensis. Next base: position 10,967,918 of record NW_012121821.1, on the reverse strand, counting down.
ATATACAACCATGTCATCTGTGAGTAGAGAGTTTTACTTCTTCTCTTATAATTCGTATAATTATACTTACTTTTTTTGTATTATTGCACTAACTAGGACTTCTGGTACAATGACGAAAAGGACTGGTTGAAAGGAAATGTTTTCCTTGGCCCTGAACTTAGAAGGAAGACATCCAGTTTCTCACTATTAAGTACAATGTTAACTGTAGGTTTTATGTAGATACTGTCTATAAAGTTGAGGAGATTTCTTTCTATACCTAGTTTTCTAAGAGTTTGTATCTTGAAAGTTTCAGGATACAAAATCAATGTAAATAAATCAGTAGCACTGCTATGCCACAGAGACCAAGCTGAGAATCAAATTACAAACTTAATCCCTTTTACAATAGCTGTAAAAGAGTAAAATAATTAGGAATATACCTAACTAAGAAGGTGAAATACCTCTACAAGGAAAACTACAAAACACTCTTGAAAGAAATCATAGATGACACAAATAGAAATACATCCCATTTTATGAATGAGTAGAATCAATATTGTGAGTGTGACCATACTAACTAATTTATAGATTCAATGCTATTCTCACTAAACTACCATTGATATTCTTCCCAGAATTAGAGAAAGAAAATATTTTAAAATTCACATGAAACCAAAAAAGAACCTGCATAGCCAAAGCAAAGCTAAACAAAAGAACAAATCTGGAGGCATCATATTACCTGACTTCAAACTATACTACAAATCTTTTGTCACCAAAACAACATGGTACTGGTATAAAAATAGGCACATAGACAAATGCAACAGAATAGAGAACCCAGAAATAAGGCCAAATACTTACAGCCAACCGATCTTCAACAAAGCAAACAAAAACATAAAGTGTGGAAAATACACCCTATTCAACAAATGATGCTGGGATGGTTGTAAGCCACATGTAGAAGAATGAAATTGGATTATCATCGCTCACCTTATACTAAAATCAACTCAAGATGGATCAAGGACTTAAAAGATCAATCTGAAATCATAAGAATTCTAGAAGATAACATCAGAAAAACCCTTCTAGACACTGGCTTGGGCAAAGACTTCATGACCAAGAACCCAAAAGCAAATGCAACAAAAACAAAGATAAATGGATGGGACTTAATTAAGTTAAAAAGCTTCTGCACAGCAAAAGAAACAATCAGCAGACTAAACAGAGAACCCACAGAATGGGAGAAAATGTTTGCAAACTATGCATCTGACAAAGGATTAATATTCAGATTCTACAAGAAACTCAAACAAATCAGCAAGAAAAAAAGACTAATCTCATCAAAAAGTGAGCTAATGACATGAATAGAAAATTCTCAAAAGAAGATATACAAATGGCCAACAAACATATAAAAAATACTCAGCATTACTAATTATCTGGGAAATGCAAATCCAAATCATAATGCCATACCACCTGACTCCATCAAGGATGGCCATAATTCAAAAATAAAAAATAATAGATTTTGGCATGGGTGTAGTGGAAACAAAACACTTTTCCACTGCTGGTGGAAATGTAAGCTAGCACAACCACTATGGAAAACAGTTTGGCGATTCCTTAAAGAACTAAAAGTAGAACTACCATTTGATTCAGAAATCCCACTGCTGGGTATCTACCCAGAGGAAAATAAATCATTATATGGAAAAAGTACTTGCACATGCATGTTTAGAGCAGCACAATTCACAATTGAAAAATATGGAACTAGCCCAAATGCCCATCAATGAGTGGATAAAGTATAATATATGTACACATATACGGTATGTATATGATTGTGTGTGTGTGTATATATATATATATATATATACACACCATAGAATACTAATCAGCCATAAAAAGGAACAAAATAATATTCACAGCAAATTGGATGGAGTTGAAGACCATTATTCTAAGTGAAGTAACTCCAGAATGGAAAACTAAACATTGTATGCTTTAGTTTGTTTTCTTACTGCTATAAAGAACTGCCCGAGTCTGGGTAATTTATAAAGGGAAGAGGTTTAACTGACTCACAGTTCAGCGTGGCTGGAGGGGCCTCAGGAAACTTAATAGCATGGCAAAAGGTGAAAGGGAAGCAAGGCACTTTCTTCACAGGGCAGCAGGAAAAGAAAGTGTTGAGTGAAGCGGGTAGAACTCCTTCTAAAACCATCAGATCTCATGAGAACTCACTCAGTATCATGAGAACAGCATGGAAAAAACAGCCCCCATGATTCCACTACCTCTAACTAATCTCTTCCTTGACACATGGGGATTTTGGGGATTACAACTCAAGATGAGATTTGGGTGGGGACACAAAGCCTAACTATATCATTGTACGTTCTCACTTTTAAGTGGGAGCTAAGCTATGAGAACACAAAGGTATAAGAATGATACAGTGGACTTTGGGGGCTTAGCATGGATGGGTGGGGATGGTAAGGCATAAAAGACTACACATTCGGTACAGTGTACACTGCTCAGGTGATGGGTGCACCAAAATCTCAGAAATTACCACTAAATAACTTATTAATATAACTAAACACCATCTGTTTCCCAAAAGCTATTGAAATAAAAATAAAATAAAATAAAAATAGGCCGGGAGCAGAGGCTCATGCCTGTAATCCCAGCACTTTGGGAAGCTGAGGAAAGTGGATCACCTGAGGTCAGGAGTTTGAGACAGGTCCGGCCAATATGGTGAAACCTTGTCTCTACTACAAATACAAAAATTAGCTGGATGTGAGGGCGCATGTCTGTAATCCCAGCTCCTTAGGAGGCTGAGGTAGGAGAATCACTTGAACCCAGGAGGTGGAGGTTGCAGTGAGTCGAGATCACACCACTGCACTCCAGCTTGGGAGACAGAGCGAGACTCCTTCCCATAAATAAATGAATAAATGTCTACATTGTTTGGTATAAAGTAATTTTTTAATTAATGGAACTATTATAACAAAAAAATAGAAAATAAGACTAAAATATAAAAAAACCAGTTTGTATCATGAATGGAGGTTGGATTTTATCAAATGCATCAATTGAGATGATCATATTTTTCTTCTTTAGCCTTTTTATGTGGTGGATTATATTTATTGGTTTTCAACTGTTGAAGCAGACTTTCATGGTAGGAATGAACCACACTTGATCATGAAGTAGTGTATAATTCTTTGTGTGCAGTGTTGGATTCAATGTGCTAATATTTTGTTGAGGATTTTTGCATGTGTCTTTATTAAAGATATTGGTTTATAATTTTCTTGCAATGTTGATCTGATTTTGGTGTCAGAGTATGCTAAGACTCCGAAGAATGAGTTAGGATGTTTACTGTCTCCTTCCATTTTCTGCAGATGTTGTAAAAAGTTGATGGCATTTCTTTTTTAAATGTCTATAACAATTAAAGATTTAGCCCACTTGGACCTAGTTTTTTTTAGTTTATTATTACTTCAAATTTTTAATATACAAAATTCCCTCTAGGATTATCTATTTTCCCTTTGTTTGAGTTTTGGCAACTTGTTTCTTATATGGAATTAGTTTCATCTAAATTATCACATGGTGGGAACATATGTGGGTGTAGTGTTTCTTTATTATTCTTTTAATGTCCATAGAATGATTAATGATAAACACTCCTTCAATACTAAGATTTGTAATTTTTACCTTATTTATTTTTTATCTTAGGTAGACTGGCTAGAAATTTAAACATCCTGTTGGTGTTTTTCCAAATAACCATCACTTTTTTCATTGAATTTCTCTATCATTTTCCATTTTTAATTCACTGATTTGTGGTCCAGTTTTTATTATTTATTTTCTTCTGTTTGCTTTAGGCTGAAAAATTCCTCTTTCTATAGTTTTCTTGGCATATTGATTTCAGAGCTCCCCTTTGTTAAATATATACATTCCATGTACACATTTTCCTCAAAGCACCATTTTTGCTGCATCACACAATTTTCGATAATTTGTGGGTTTGTTTTCATTTTTATTTAGTTCATAATATTCTTATTTTGCCTGGGACCTGTTATTTTATTTAAGTATGTTCTAGTGTTTTCCGTTTCCAAATATCTAGGATTTTTCTGCTATTTTTTTCTTATTGGGTTTTCTAGTTTAATTTCATTCTGGTCTATGAATACACTTTGTACGATTTCTATTCTTTTAAATTTGGTGAAATATGTTTTATGGCCACAATGTCATCCACCTTAGAGACTATTTCATGGGATGATTCTAATTTTGTTGGATGGAATATTCTGAAAATCTCCATTAAGCCAGTGGATACTGCTGTTCAGTTCATTTATATCCTTATTGACTTTCTCCCTGCTTGATCTATCAATTACTTAGAAAAAGAGTTAATGTCAATTATAATAATATACTTGTCTGTATCTTCTCAGTTATATCAGTTATGCATTTTTTCCCATTGATCAAGCACCGTTTATTAAAAAGACCATTTATACATAGCATTGCAGATATAGCTGGATCTGATTCTAGTACAGTACTCTAGTAGCTGTTCTGGTACTGGGTCTATTTTCCTATCCTTGTGCCAGTATCAAAATATCATAAATTAGCTTTGTAATGTCTTTTTAAGAAATTTTAGATTCAGCCGGTACATGCACACGTTTGTTACATAGGTATGTTGCATGGTGCTGAGATTTGGGATTCTAATGATCTTGTCATCCAAGCAGTGAATGTATTACCTAATAGGTAGTTTTTCTATCTTTACTCCCTCCCTCTCTCCCATCTTTGGAATCCTCAGTGTTTATTGTTTCCATCTTTGTGTCCATGTGTGCGCATTGTTTAGCTTCTATTTATAGGAGAGAATCTGTAATATTTGGTTTTCTGTTTCTGCTTCAATTTGCCTATGATAATGGCCTCCCAGCTGCATCTATGTTACTGCAAAGGGCATGATTTCATTTTTTTTCATATATCATGCATTTTGATACTCAATTGTGAGGCACATACACATTTTGTATTGTTATCTCTTATTGGAGAATTTGCACTTTACCAGTATGTAGTGTCCCTCTACATCCCCAATAATTTTCCTTGTTTAAAAGTCTGCTTTGCTGAAAATCAATATAACTATTCAGCTTTCTTTTTATTAGTGTTAGCTTATTTTACCTTTTTATGCCCCTTTACTTTTAATCTATTGGTGTCTTTATATTTAAAATGTTTTTTTTTTGTATGCAACATATGTTGGGATTTTTTTTTAATCCACTCTGACATCTCTATCTTTTAGTTGCTGTATTGAGACCATTCATATTCCAAGCTTTTAGTGATGTAGCTGGAGTAATATTTACTATGTTTCTAAATATTGTGTATTCCTTACAGTTTTCCTTTGTATCTTTGTGTATTTTTCATCTTCCTCTCTGTTTATGCGTTCTGTGGTTTTAACTGAGTATTTTATATAATTCAGTTTTGTCTCTTTAGTCCAGCAATTGTGCTTCTGTTTTAAAAAATTTTAGCAGTTGTTCTACAATTTGCAATATACATTTACAACAAGTTTTGGCCCACTTTAAGTAACTCTATATTGTTTCGTGCATGGTGCAAGTATCTTGTAACAGAATATTCCCAATTCCTTCTTATCATCTCATGAATTTTTTGTCATTTATTTTGTTTATCTATGTGTGATAACCATCTAATACATTCTTTCTACTATTACACTAGACAGTTATCTTTAACATTGAATAAGAGTAAGAATGAGAAGAGATTTTATTTTACCATCATTTATTTCTTCTCTGTTCTTCCTTTCTTTATGTCAATCCACATTTCTAACCTATATAATTTTCCTTCTGTCTGAAGGACTTCTAATATTTCTAGCATAGTAATTATGCTTGTAATTAATTCCCTTAATTATTTTTTATCTAAGAAAGAATGTAATTGTTTTTTAAATGGAAGTACAATGTTGGTGAAAAATGAATTCTAGATTTAGAGTGTTTTTCCTTCAACACTTTAATATTTTATTCCACTCTCTTCGTGCATGCATGATTTCTCACAAAAAGTCTACTGTAATTCCTATCCTCATTCTCCTCTATGTAAGATGCTTTTGCCAATTTTACTTCTTTCAAGATTTTCTATTTATCTATGTTGTATACATGAGATGCCTAGGTATGTTTTCTTTTGTTTGGTCCTATTTTGTTTTGGTATCTATTCTTCTAGGTGATCACCAAGCTTCCTGACTCTGTAGATTAGGGTCTGCTATTAATTGGAAAACTCTCACTCATTATTTCCTCAAATATTTCTTCTCCTGTAATTTTTTTCTCCTTCAGATGTTTTATTTATGCTAATGTTACAACTTTTATAATTATTTCATAGTTCTTGAATGTTCTATTCTTGATTGCTAACACCTCTTTGATATTGCATGTCATTTTGAGAAGCTTCTGTTGACCTGTATTCAAGCTCAGTGATTCTTCTGTCAATGTCTGTTCTGCATTCTAGTTAAAATGTTTTTGATTTCTAGCATATTCTTTTGCTTCTTAGCGTTTCCATAATTCCACTTACTGTTATTTGATGTTGTCTACTTTCCCATTAGAACCTTGAACATATTAATCATAGTTGTTTTATTGATAAATTCCCTAACGAGTCCTACATCTGTGATATCATCTGTTCCGGGTTCTAATGCTTCTTCAGACTTTCTCTTTCTTTCTCTCTCTTGCCTTGCCATTGAATTTTATTTTTTTTTTCAAGTTGGGCATGTTTATCAGATAATAAATTTAAGGTAAAAGGCCTTTAGTGTGATAATTTATGTTAATGTAGAAGTTGGCCTGTGTTTAATGTTTCCATAGGCATAAATGACAGGGGCTTCAAATTCTGTTACTGTTTTTGTTTGTGGCCTCCCTCTTGACTTTGGATTTCCTTAAACACTCCTCCTATGAAGAGATTCCTAATATTGTAGTTATTTCCTTTATAATCTATGGTTATTATAATAGAGATCTGGTCATGTGGTGTGGGGAGGAGAATCATTCTGTAATCTTTCGATTTAATTTATATATTTTAATGAGCTTGTGTCTCTGGGCTATGACCTTCATAAAGGTTTCTTTCATGACACAGCTTTTTTTTTTTTTTTAATTTCCTAAATATGAGATAGGAAAGTTAGATGGGAGCTGGAGTCTAAGTAAACTACTTCATTCTCCAGTTGAAATAAAACTGTGGATTTTAATTTTACTCCTGAAGAACGGCATTATACATAAAAAAACATGCTGGGAATATTTGACAAGTATTACTCTTCCCTTTCCATTGTCTGAGCCACAAAGGGATCTTTCTAGGATATCCACCTTGAAAACAGTAGACTTGCAAAATGTGGGGCTTCTCCCAAGGCTGTGGTCCTTAGACTTTTTTATTGTCATGGTAGTCCACACTGCCATTTCCAGAAATTTATCAAAATTACCATTTAAGTGTCCTGACACATTTATGGTTCCCATGGCTCCTGCTCTGAGTAAGCAGTTGTTAGCTGTGGTTTTTTATTTGCTTGTCCCTTCAGATTTCAGACTGGCAATTTGCCCTGTAATCTCAGTTCTCTGATGAGTTCGATAGAAGTCATTGATTTTCTTTTGTTCTGCTTCTTCTCATTGTAATGACTGAAGTGACAACTTCCAAGCACTTCTTTACATGTTGCTGCTGGAACCAGGGTATTCGGCTATTCAATTTTTAACTTCTAGAATTTTAAATTGACCCTTTTGAGGTTTTAAAATTACACTTAAATTGAATCTTTTAAGATCTGAGGTTTATACTGATAGTCTCCTTTTTTTCTCTATTCTTACCAACATATTAATCATTTTATAAAATTCTTGTCTGAAAGCTGTGATGTCTGATTTATCTATTTTTTATCTTGGTTTTTGGTCATTTGCTTTTGGTAAATCATACCTCATACATTTTTGTGTTTGATGCTAGATATCATATATAGAAAATCACAGATGCTTTGTTTAATATTTTTCTCAAAGGGGGTTAAATATTTTTCTAGAGAGAAAAATAGAGCAGAGGCTGAGTCTTTCGATTCCACGGATGATTAGTTTTAGGCTTTTTCTTCTTCTTCTTTCAGGCTGAATTTCTTCAACTTTGGCCTTCCTTCTAGTTCTCAGTCCCTACCCCTTGTCTGTGCCCCTCTGGGGTCTTATATCTTACTGGTTATAGACCTCTTCCTCCCCAGTATTCCACTGCTGTTGAAACCTCTGAGCAACTCGAGCTTTTCAGTTGCTGCTTTCTGTACAAACTGTTGTAGTATCTCTCCGAGCATGTTCATCTCAGGTGCCAAATACTTCGGGAGAAATTGTGCAAAGATATTTGAGCTCACTTTATGTGGATCCCTTCTCTGTGGAATTTTGTCCTCCAAGTAAGTCCAATATCACTTTGAACTTGATAGACCCCAATCTCTGAATTATCAGATTTGTCAATTACATTAAATAGAATCTTAAATGTTCCCATTATTTTAAATTGTCTGGAACTAAATCAATATACATTTATATTATTTTGAAAATATAATCAGCCAGCATAAATAATATTTTAGGATGGTACAGAAACATCACATATAAAATATTAAAAGTGGAAATCAATCTACACAACAGTAATCACAAGATCAATGCTTGCTAATTTTAATTCTTATTTTAAACATAATTTAAATTAAAAATAACAGATCGATTAACATTTTAAAATAAATTATATTGCCTTGTGCTTTATATTAATTAGGTTCTACTCAAATCTGATGCTATTTTTGATACTCCAGTTTTTAAAAACTGTGGTGCTAGTAAACTGAGAAACAGTTATCCTGAAAATGTCATAGGTATAGTAGCTATGAAATACGGAGTTATAAATATGTAGACAGTTTTGAAAAATCTGTATTTTGTTCACTTTACCATTTTTCATGCCAGATTACATAGTTCAGGGTAGTGATATGACATGTGACATGAAGGTAGCTAAATGGGGAACAAGGCCAGTTCAGTAATATCAACAATTGTGTAATTGCTTACACATTAAATTTATTTTCTTTCATTAATTTCCTCAAAAAAAAAAAAAAAACCCAGAACACATGCATGTAGTTGCTCTTTGTTTAATATTATATATTAAGCTTTACTTAGGACCCAATTTAGATTGTATATATTTCTAGTGATAAGATAAATTTATTTGAGAAAGAATGTACCTACTGTAATGGTTTTCTAGTTTGTTATAAATACAAATGTAGAAGAAGAGTAAGAAAAGAAAGAGAGATTTAGCTACAATAAAATGGCTAAAAACATTCCATTATACATAAAATAAATTATCAGAATGTACTAGTCCATGAACAATTGACTGTAATAAGCACAAAAAAGTTGTTTCCAATTCACATGGTCAGTGTCCAAATATTTAAATAAATAAATGCCATTCTAAATTTTCATTTTGTCTACACTGACTAGTTATTCCAAAATTACTAAAATTTACTATTCCATATTGTTCACACATAAAAACATACATATTTTGTCTCTTTCTCTTTGTTTCTCTCTCTCTGACACACACACACACAAACACACACACACACACAGAGACAGAGAGAGAGACAGAGAGAGACAGAGAGAGAGATTTGAACTACTACTACTTTTGCACCTGGGACATTTATTGAAACAGAGACTATGATTTTGCCATAATTAGACTTTGTGAAGAGCAGTATTAGATTTTGGCAATTTTAGCAGGCATGCTTTTTTTTTTTTTTTTTTTGAAATGGTTCATTGAAGATAATTGAAAACAGCAAAGGAATGTCCTTGGTGAGCGTTAACTGGATCACATGATGATGCTGAATGGGAAGGAAGCTTTAAGTAGGACTAAATGAAACCTGCAAAAGAACAATGATTAAAAAAAATGAAAACATTATTGAAGAAGTTCAGATGAAACTAAAATGTCCAGAAATTAACTTTCTCTGCTTATGTCTTCCAGGAAATATTCCTCATTCACTTTGGCAATACCAAACTTAAAAATAAGACCTTAAAAATAAGGGCTTGGGGGCGGAGCAAGATGGCCGAATAGGAACAGCTCCAGTCTCCAACTCCCAGCGCGAAGGACACAGAAGACCGGTGATTTCTGCATTTTCAACTGAGGTA
>NW_012121821.1:10850057-10952425 GCF_000951035.1 Colobus angolensis palliatus | reverse complement strand
TGTTTTGTTTATTTTGACTAGATTTTGAACAATAGAAGTTAAGAATATAAAATAGACTAGAGAATTGAAGATTAAGGTATTTTCACTCAAACCTAAACACACACATACACACATACACAGGCAAAGAGAGAGAGAGAGAATACAATAGACACCAACTAGAATCAACTATTTTAACATTGTCACATATGGATCTTGTGATTTCTTGTTTGATTTTGTTTTAAAAATATAAACCATTGCATGTGACTCTCTATTTGAATAATGTCTTATTTTCATGTAATCTTGAGTCCCCTTTAGTTTTCTGCTTCCCTAAAGACAAGTAATATCATGAATGTAGTGTGTATCTTTTTAATCTATTTTTTGGGTTTTTTTGTTATTCTTTTATATGTAATTGGGTTATTATTTGCATTTAAAAATGTATACATGTTACCAGAGCATGTCATTTCTCAATTAATTATATTACTAATGTTTTATTGAAGACCTACCTGTATTTATATAGACAGAATGATAGATAAAAATATAGCTAATTCATTCATTTCCTGGTTATATAGTTTCCATTTCCATTCTTATATTTTCAACATCTCCATATTATATTATGCCCTACAAACTCCAATTTAACAGGATATAATTAGAAATTTTTATTTAAAAATTCAATTTAACAGGCTTTAATTTGTGAATTTATTCGGTTTACATTATTGCTTATAACTTTGTTGTTATTGTTTTTATATTTCCTTGTCCTGTATAGTTTATATTCTATTTACAATGTGTTTACCTTAGTTCATTTCCTTTCTATTTTTATTGGATTGATAAAATATTTCTGAGAGGGAGTGCGGTGGCTCACGTCTGTAATCTCAGTGTTTTGGGAGGTAAAGGCAGGAGGATCATTTGAGTCAAGAGTTTGAGATAAAGTATTCCTCAGTCAGTTTTATTTTCTCTCTCTCAGAGAAGTACTTGTTTATTCTATATTTTTTTATGAAGGGTCTTTGATGAAATACATTACACATGTGTGTGCATGTTTATATACAAAATTAATTATTATTTTTTAACCTTCTTTCTGGACACTTTACTTTTGCTTAAACTTCCTGAAAATTTGTTCAACATTTTCAAGTGATAGCTTTACTTGTCTATTTTAGCTCTGTTAGTTTCTAAATGTAAAAATATTATTACATAATATGTCAATTGTTTGGAATGAGTTATTTGGTTTAACTTTTACAGTGATATAAGGCACATTAAAATAGTATGTTATAATCATTATATAATTATGTCTCAAATTATTTGTTTGTTAATCATTAAACTTGAATCTTAAATCTTTTTTTAGATAGTTTTATTTTTCTTGATAAGAGCTTTATTTTTTCTGCATGCTTAAATTATAGTTTAGCTTAGTATAGAATTCTTGACTGATAATTTTTAAAATATACACTTTGAGGATAATATTCTTTTCCTTAATGTTATCTTATGATAAAAAATCTGCTGTAATTCTGCTTGGCATTCTTCTGGGGACACTCAGATTTTTCGTCTGATAGCTTTTTAACTTTTCTTCATAAACTTTGAATTTCTATGGTTTTATAAATAATTAAGATTTAATTTTTTAATCTAAGAATTTAAATATTTCTCTAATTCTGGAAAATTCCCAGGGATCTTCTCATTAAAGATGGCCTCTTTCCCATTCCTCCATTCTATTATTCCTCTATACCCTATTTTGCCAATACAAATAGACCTATATTTTAACGTCTTAACCTATCATGTTATCTACTTTCAATTAAAGGATGAATTCTGTACTACACTTTGTTTTTTGAGGTTTGTTATGTTATATCTTGGGAATACTTTTTTTTTGTATTTTTCATCCACTTTGTTCTCTTCAAATCTGTCTTCCTTGTTTTAAAATCTTTATACCTTTCTGGTTTCCATCTTTTATCTTTTTGAATATTTGGAGTATACTCAATTTAAGTTTCCTTCAAATTATTCCATTATCTTCAGTTCTTTTACCAACGATTCTCCCACTGTGGCTCTGCCAGCAGTCTTTGGTCAATGGACTTTATTGTGGAGATAATTTCACTTCTTAGACCATCCACAATGAGATAAATATGGATTCCTAAAAGTGGGAGGAATTATGGAGCCTACCCTATGGGGTAGTTTTTTATGCTGATACAATGATGTCCTTAAAGATTTTACCAGTTCTGGACAAGTCACCATTAGCACTTTCCCTGCACAGCTAGTGTGATTATAGTCTCAACACAACTTTGCTACTTTAGATATTTGTTTGCCTTTTTTCTTCCTAGGGTATCGTGTAGATAGCTTAAATTATGCAGGAACCTAGCGGCAAGCAGGTGAAGAATATTTCACTGACATTCTAAATATCAGTGACTCAGATCGAGGCGTATACATGGGGTCAAGGGACATTACTTTTGACTCTCAGCCTTTTGTAGACAGTTCAAATCCTAGACACAATTTGTTTATGCCGAATCCAAATTCTAATACCACCAATCCTATGATTTAAACACCTTCAACTTCCTTTCAGCACCAGAAGCTAAGGATTATTATTTAATCAAGTAATTAATTGCACATAGCTGAACTAGGAGGAAGAATCATTTGTCATTTCAATCTGCCAGTTGGACAGAAGTAAGGGTCATAAAAATTTTCTTTTTATGTTTTATTTTAGCTGTATCTTTGGATTCAAATAACTACTTGAAAATCTTTCTATTCACAATAAACATATGAATTACAGTCATATTTTTAAACTTTGTATATAACATAGATATATTTTCAGAATTTATTTTTGTAAAGAAAAGTTATTTCTTCCAAAATCCTCACAGCATAAAAATATGTAAAAAGTTTAACTATGAAGCTGCATACTGAACGCTAAATTCATTCATATTTAATTACAACATGTATATTAGGTTTATTTCTAGAATCAATGAGATAAGAGTCTTATCATTGTTGAGAACTAGTTCTTGATTTAATGGGACTGTTTAAGACATGAAGATCTTAGTCTCCTTGCCTCAGGGTCAGCCATATGCATCACATATATTTTGAAACAAAAGAAATATTGGCTTTCTCATAGTGGTTATGAGGGAAGAATTATAATAAGTGTATGTATCAAAGAATAAAGGAGAAAGCAGAGAAAGATGACTTTTACTGTAATTGACCATCAATTAAATTTTGCAACAAACAAAAGAGTATGTTATACCAAGTGTGCATATCATTTCCTAATGTACCCTAAATCAATAGATTAATAAGGTAAACTAGTTAATTTTGTCTATCCAGTATCATACTGAAAATGGGATGAAATCAAATTAGGAATATAATTTTGTTAATATGTCTCACTTTGAGCAGAGCTTTTGCATTTGCAAATTTTAGTTTCATGGTTCATGGCAATGACCTCAAGGCACTGATTCTGAAGTGAAATGCATATCATTTCTCTTTTGTAACGGCTGAGTAATTACCATGGTTTAAAGATGAAAAGAATCATTAAACATGATTTACAGCATAAGAATATAGGAAAGAAAGGAGAAATAAATTAACTATACCTAAAACTTTTAATATTTAGTACTTTCAAAAAAATTGCTGGTTCATACTATGTTAACTTTTACATTTTATTTTTCATTTTATTTTATTTATTTTTATATTTATTTTTGAAATAGGGTCTTGTTCTGTCTCCCAGGCTGGAGTGCAGTGACATAGTCACAGCTCACTGCAGACTTGACCTCCTGAACTCAATCCTCCTGCTTCAGCCTCCTAAGTAGCTGGGACTACAGGTGTGCACCAAAACACCAGGTTAATTTTTGTATTTTTTGTTGAGATGGGGGTTTCGCCATGTTGCCCAGGCTGGTCTAGAATTCCTGAGCTCAGGCCGTCCACCCTCCTCAACCTTCCAAAGTGCTGGGATTACAGGCATGAGCCACTATGCTTGGCCAGTTTTGAGTTTTAGACTTTATATTTCCTCTATTGCATATTAAATAACTAATTGAATATTAACTATTATTTTGAATTTTCTAAAATATTTAAGGATTTTATTTAAATAGCTAAACCAAGCAATGTAATCAAAAAATAATTTTTGGCCGGGCGCGGTGGCTCAAGCCTGTAATCCCAGCACTTTGGGAGGCCGAGACGGGCGGATCAGGAGGTCAGGAGATCGAGACCATCCTGGCTAACACGGTGAAACCCCGTCTCTACTAAAAATACAAAAACTAGCCGGGCGAGGTGGCGGGCGCCTGTAGTCCCAGCTACTCCGGAGGCTGAGGCAGGAGAATGGCGTAAACCCGGGAGGCGGAGCTTGCAGTGAGCTGAGATCCGGCCACTGCACTCCAGTCCGGGCGACAGAGCGAGACTCCGCCTCAAAAAAAAAAAAAAATAATAATAATAATAATTTTTGAAGAGCTAAGAAATATGAGGTATCTGGCATTAACTGTGAATACAAACTTTTAAAAATATAATTTTTATCCTCAAGGAGATAAAATCTACTAGAAGAAAACTTTCAAAAGAAGCATTAATTTATGAATACCTAATGTGAATTAAATAATTGCTTACTAGAATAAATGAAAACATGAGAAAACTAATAATATGGAAAATGAGAAATCTGCAGGAGCTTATAGATGGAAGAGGAATGAAGAAAGGGAAAGAAACATTACATAATTTAAAAATTGGAAAATGAAACTAAATAAATGAGAAAAAGGAAATAAATAGCAATAAGAATATAAAAATGGGCAAAATGTTAGCCAGGCTTCTGGAGCAGTGATTTATTCATTAAAATCTTAGTTTTGTTTATACTTTAAAACTGTATTCTAATATGAAAATATCCCTAGCAAATTCACAAAGCATGTTTTACTAATATTTTGGTAGAAATGAGTCATTATTGTTTTTATTGCATTATTTTATTTGGCATTGACAATCTTTGATATACTAAGCTTTTATAAATATCAAATTTTTGTCAAATGATACCGTTTCTTTTTTAAAGTATTTTATAAATATTTTATATCCAAAGTTGTAATTTGGGAGTAACATGTATATCAAAGAGTCAATCCTACGTAATAACAAAAGAAAACAAAAAAAATCAAGATATCACAACAACCAGATATAAATATGCATGTTTCTTTTGTCCTGGTAAAAGTTGTCAGTCATAATTTTAATGTCTCTTGAGAAAATATTGTGTAATAATTCTCTCTCTGAGAATAATTTAAGAAATGAGCAAAATACATAATAAAAATAATCTTTAAAGCATCAAAAAACTACCAAAATAGTGAGGAACCTGGGTCAAATTAAATCATTAAACAATTTAAAAATTAAATTTAAAATAAAAAATGTTAAAGTTTTAAAAATTAAAATTAGGTCAAAGTTAAAAGAATATGATACCCCAGAGATATAGGACCAGAACTTTAAAATGCTTTATATGAGACATATAAGTTTCTAAAGAATTTTTTAATACAATGTATTACAAATAATCAAAAATAACAAAACACACAAAGACTGACATAGCAAAACCTGGAGAGAATTCAAAAATAGACCAACAACTGACTTCAGTTTTAGCATTTTCAGCTACAAATTACACACACGTGTATACATACACACGTGTGCACACAAACACATACAAATTTTACCATGCTCATTAGAAGAGTTCTAAAAAGCATAAAATTTTAGCAGAAAGTAAAAATTTATAAAATCTAGCATAGTGGGATCGGAATAAGGGCGAAGTAGAAATTCTTGGGAAAATATACCTATACATTAACACACGGTAACTTAAAAAAAGATACTACTAAAAACTGATAGTAACAGAAAGAAAAATCACTACTAAATAGTTTTGAGAGCAGATTTTATATGTATGAGCAGGTTAGACATACCTAGAGAAAGAACCAATCAACTGGAAAATAGATCTAAGAAGGACTCAAAATACAATATTGAGAGATAAGAAGACTCAAATTAGAGAAAAGAGGATAACAAAACAACAAATACAGTAAGAGATTCAAAAATCTATATCACTGAAGTCTCAGATGAAACAGATAGAAGGAATAGTTCAAAAACAATGCTTGAATATAAAATGGCTGAGAATGTTCAAGAATCAATGGTGTCAACAGTCCAGAGTCAAGAAGCTCACCAAATCCTTAGCACAAGGTAAAATATATTTTAAAAACAATTTAGTAGCATTTTCTCCAAATGAAAAATGGCACACCCTAGTGATTTTATTTCTAGATCTATGCCACAAAAACAGAAATATATGTGCATCAAAACTACGTGTAAGAATGTTCATGACAGCCGTAAACTGGAAATGACTCATATGTCAATTATAGTTTAAGATATGCAGTCTATATTTTTCAATAAATGGAAAGTAGAAAATCATACAGCAATGAAAAGGAATATGTTAGAGCTACATGCAATAGCATGAATGTATTTCTAATACATAATGTTCAAAAGAGGATAGTAATAAGGAGAGGTACACTATCTGGTTTCATTTATACAAATTTTTAAAATATGCAGAACAAATTTGTTGCAGGTCAAAACATAGTTATATTTGCGATATTGTTGACTGGAAAAGAGGGTGTAAAAAGTTTCTAGTATGCTGTTAATGTTCTATGTTTTGATGTGAGTAGTGATTACATAGTTGAACTTGTTTGCAAAATTTGATAAGGCTGTATACTAAATATTTGTGCATTACATTACATGTATGCTATATTTCATGAAATAAAACCTTGCCATTAAAATTTTTAAAGCTTTTAAGAAGAAACAAATTATAATATATAATATTTTCATCAAATTTGGGTAGGGAAAGTTTTTTTACCTATGACATATACAGGAAGTAATTGATAAATTTATCTAGATCCAAATTAAGAGCTTTTTTCTTCCAAAGAAACCACAAAGAGCATGAAGAGACAAGTCACAAAACAGGAGACACACTTGTCACATATATGATTGATGAGCAATTCATATCTAGAATATTTAAAGAACTTCTATTTATTTTTAAGGAAAAAAAATCACATTTAAAAATTTGTCAAAACTCTTGAACGAGAACCTGAAAACAGAGTAAAATTTAAAATAACCAGAGCATCATATGAAAATTGAGAATGTGTTTAATAATCACTTAGAAAATCTGTCAAGTCCATGTGTTAGAAAATGCATGGAGCAATGGGACTCTTTATACACAACTGGTTTGTGTGTACATTTTTACCAACGTTTTGAATACTCTGGTATTATCTGATGAAGTTGAAGGTATCCATACCCGATGAACAAACAATTTCAGCCTTGAGTGAATTGCCTGTAGGAGCACAGCAGGACCCATGCATAGAGATGCTTGTAGCAGGATCATTCATAATTATCCCAAATTAAAAATAACAATATTTATTTACAATAGGATGGATACATTTTGATATATTTATAAACTGGAAGTCTTTACAGTGAAGAAGTTAAACAAACCAAAACTAATTTCAACACTGTGGATTCATGTTTTAAAAAAATATTGAGCCAAAGAAGCATACTAAAAATATGTATTTAGTATGATGTTTTTTGATAAAAGGTACATAACCAGGAAAAACTCTGCTCTATTATGATGCACACATAGGAGGTAAAACTATAAAGAAAATTATAAAAGTGAATACAAAAGGAATCAAGACAATGTTAACCTCAAAGGTTTAGAAAGGAAATGTGATTACGAATGGGTACAAGTTCATGGGAATGTTTTCTAACTCATCCTGGATGTTGGTTGCATAGATGGCCAATGCATGATTTTCCACTTTAATGTACATTTATGTCATATTAACATCTCTAACATGTTATATTTCATAATAAATAATTTTAAAGGTACTACCACCAACTCAGATACCTGATAAACTGAATGCAAATACTATGAATGAGCATTAGCATTGCTTAGCTAATAAGCAAAAGTTCAAGGAGCAAAAAAGCTCAATTTTGTGCCATTATAACAACTGCAAAAAATGAATATATAATGAATCAGATTGTATTGTTAATCCAGAAACATTCTGATGCTAAAATCAGCTTGACATAAACAAAAGTTGATTCAGTTTGTTCAAGACTTCAGAGGGAGAGCATAAAGCGACAAAATTGTTTTCACTATAAATAGGTTAAGTAAAGATTGTGGGGTTTTGTTTTGTTGTTTTTGTTGTTGTTTTGAGAAGGAGTTTTGCTCCTGTTGCACAGAATGGAGGAATGGAGTGCAGTAGTGCGACCTCAGCTCACTGCAACCTTCACCTCCCAGGTTCAAATGATTCTCCTGCCTCTGCCTCCTGAATGGCTGGGATTACAGGTATGCACTAAACTACACTCAGCTAAGTTTTGTATTTTTAGTAGAGATGGGTTTCACCACATTGGCCACCCTGGTCTCGAACTTCTGACCTCAAGCGATCCTCCCGCCTCAGCTTCCCAAAGTGGTGGAATTACAGGCCTGAGCCACAGGGCCCAGCATAGGATTGTGGTTCTTTTACTACATATGGAATCGAGATAAAGTTTATGTATCATATTTATAAAAGAAAGCTAGGAACATGAAGCAGAATTAATTCATGAGGGAAAGTACTTATTTTATTCTCAAGTCTCCCCAAAGTTATTGTATTCACTGAAACTCAATTTTTAATTTTTTTAGTTAACCAAATACTATTGTGTTAAATGCATTAAAGAGGAGAGCATTATACCTAGCAGGTATGTGAGAAACAGTTTGACTTTTTAACCACTAAAAAATGTCCCAATATCAGAATTTATTTTATTTTAAATTTCAAAAAAATCCTTATTTTATATGATAAAAATCAAGTTGATTTGTGAGTCACATATATCAGCTTATTATCTGGAACTGTCGCTATGGAATAGAAATTAGGGCTATGTAATTAGAGCTATGTAATAGAAGTATTTACAGAAGACTATATCTGCCAACATGAGACACTCTACCACCATAACTTAAGTCAATGACTCTAGTTCTATCATTGTGTGCACTATAAATAGTGCGAAATTTCAAGAAATTTCCATTTTGAGATATAAGAAATCAATATGCTGGGAAAACTAATATCAAACCCTGAAGTAGATATATTTCATTTTATATACATTTTAAATGACCTTAAACTAAAGATTAAATTGGACTGATATACTGAAAATAATTTTTTATTATTGTTATGATTAAATTATTATTTTGTGACTATTACTATTCAACTAACACTACATTTGATAATATAATGATAAACACATTTCTTTTTTATGTTAACTAGCATTTTTTTCGAGATTCTTAAAGCTTTGTTTGCAACTCTGGATGATTTATGTGGGACATGATAAAACCAATCTCCATACAGACTAATTTGAGACCTGGCATCATTGTCTCTCTCTGAACAATCTGGAAGCTTTTTTATGGTAGTGAATTGCGCATTTGGGGTGTGAGGATTGAAGCAGGCAAGTGTCTGGGTCATTATGTACTCAGCCATGTCTTACATAGGTGTTTGGATTTGTATAGCTCTGGTTAGTCTGTGATGTGTTTTAATTTAGAGACATAAATGCTGGCCAGAATTCTATGCTTTAATTAGTATCGAGGGATTGATTGCAGCATATTGATCCATAACTGCACATTTTATCCATGAAGTCACAGGTCCAGTGAGCTAAGTTACATTTTTAGTTCCATTCTGATTATAGTGTATTATCAGGACAATATATAATTTGCATGTTTTTCATTTGAGAGTAATGATACATAGCCATTGATAAGCCACGTTCCTATTCCTTTCACCCCATTAAGCTACAAGTTTGGATAAACAAGTGTACTTAATTTCAATTTCATACATTTTTGATGGCACCCCTGAGAATAAAGAGGTAGGTTTCATAAGACAATGGGCTAACTTAAAATCAATTTTTGGATACTGTTTCATACAAACTGAATACACTTAACTAGAAAATAATATCTCTACTTTTTCCTTTCAAAGATAATGCCATTCCTTTTTTTCCCCTCAGTCCTCATTGCCTAGAATACCCTACTCCAAACAACGAAACTCACTTTCAATCTATCTCCATCTTTCACTCTTCAGTGAAACCCCATGTAGCTTCTAGATGTGGTTTCAGGATTTCTCTATATTGTTGGGGAGGTAACCATTACATTGAGCCTTTTCACTTTTTACTTTCTGTGTACATTTCAGTGGAGTCTGTGCCAATGTTAAATCTTTTGTTCCTATTTAAGCAGTAATCATATGCTTTTGTACATTTTGTGGTTTGAGAAAAATGTTAAGAAACATTTAGGACTAACATAAGCAAAGTATTAGAGAATCCTGACTCAAAGCCTGTGAAACATTGATAAGCAGTATTTTCAAATTTAAGTCATGGAGTTATGCTGACGTCAGCCAAGGGACTCAAAGAATTGCCAGCAGCTACCAGAAGCTAGGAGAGAACTTGGAACAGATTTTCCCTCTGAGCCCCCAAGAAAGAACGAACATTGTAAATGCTTTAATTTGGGGCTCTGAAGTCCTGAACTGTGAGAGAATGAATTTTTCTTGTTGTAAGTCACCCACACTGTGGTACATTGTCATGGCAGCCGTAGGTAACTCATATAAACCCCAAACAAAACAAACTAAACAAGAAAAACCTGGCTCTAATTACATAGTGAAAGACAGTCTCCATGTAGATCCATCTGAACGGATTTTCAAAGGTAATCTGTTTGGATAATACAATTTACACGAAATTTTGTTTGATGTCAGCATCTAACTCATCTTGATTATTGGAGCCTGTTCTTTAGTTGTGAAAGACTAATCACATGGTTGTAATATTGTAATATAAAATATATAGTTTAATTTATATAATAACTGTGTAACATTTTATACACTTTTATATGTAGGTAATGGAGAGTAGTGGTTAAATGCTGGGGTTTCTGAGTTAAGAAAGACCCAACTATTCAGACCCAGCTCCTATATACCTGCCATCTGTGGCCACAGTAAATTATCAAGTTAGCCTAAACCTCAGTTTCTCTCAAGGAAGCCAACATTAGATACTAAGCTGTTGGGCTGTTCTAAGGTTTAAATGAGATAATTTTCACTAGAAGATAAGCTACAGATGGACAAGGTTTATTATTTTTTTCACTGCTGGAATCACGTAGAAGGGGTTCTCTAAACACTCATTTAGTGGACATGAATGAATAAATAATGTCTGGGAGAGAAAATACCTGACATATGGCAAATGCTTAAAAACTATTGGATAGTAATGTTCTTCAGAAAAAAATAGATCAGATTTGTTTATTTTGGACTTTCCTAAAGAATCAAGATGAACTAAGGATTTTTTTTTCTCTTTGAAACATGCTTTCTCTCATTTTTTACAGTTTCCTTATCGTATACACCATTGTTCAATTTCATACATCTCTCCATACAAAATAAGGAGGTTTATATATTGTTTGATAGATTTCGTGCTGCATGAATAAATTAGTGGCTAGAAAATATTGCATACTTTTGAAATGCATTAGAACTTTTATGTAAGTAAGGTGTTGCTTATCACATCAATTTAGTAAATTATGGAAGTATGGCTTAGTGACCAATAATGTATTAATTTTCAAGAATAGTTCCACCTCATCTGGTCTGTTTAGGGACAAGAGATAGCACCTCAGCCGTTTTACAGACCTGTGCCATTGTCCGTCCAGTGGCTCACAGAGAAAGTACAAATGACTCAGACTGAATCATATCCTCTGTTCAAAAGGCAGTTTAAAACAAACATTATACTTTTTATTAATGAATCACTTAGTGTTGTATTCAAAGGTGAACTGTGACCAAACTGTGTCTATACAAAAGGTTTTAATTAGAGAAAAATGCCCTGAACGTAAGAGTTCCAAAAGTTGTTTGAAGGAAATGTAGACCCTTAAATTCATCATCATTGTCATTTTTCCATTTCTTTCATATACATGCACCTATAGCAATAGATAACATATATTATTAATACACTCAATTTAACAAATACAGTCAACTTTTCATATAGGTAGATTCAACCAAGCGTGAATCAAAACTATTTTAAAAACTTGTGTCTGTATTAAACACGTACAGACATTTTTCCTTGTTATTATTATCTGAATGATACAGCATAAAAATGATCTCCATATTATTTACATTATATTAGGCATATTGGGTAATTTAGAGATGATAAAGCATGCAGGAGGATGTACATAGTCAGCTATAACTATTACACTATTTTATATCAGAAACTTGAGCATCTGCAGATTTTGGTCCCTGAATCAATCCCGAGGGATAACTACATTTATGTGAGATGAGGATAGAAACCAGGAAGACGATTATAAAAAGATTTGTTTCTCACAACTATTTTAGATTTTTTAAATCGAGATAAACTATATGTGCATAAATTACCATCTTTAATAATAAATACACTTAGATTTTCCCCCCATTGATCCTCACTTCCTTGACATCTCCTGGTAACCACCAATCAACTCTCTATCTTTTTTAGTTCCACTTTTTCAGCTTCCATATATGAGTAAGAACATTTGATATTTCTGTTTTTGTTCTTGGCTTATTTTATTTAACATAATGACTTTCAGCTAATTGCATGTTGCTGCAAATGAAAGGATTTCATTCATTTTTATGGCTGAATACTATTCCATTGTGTATCTCTACCACATTTTCCTTCTCTACTCATCTGTTGATAGTCACTTACGTCAATTCCTTATTTTGGCCATTGTGAATAGTGCTGCAAGAAACACGAGAGTGTAGATATCTCTTTGATGTATTGTCTTTTATTTCTTTTGGATACACTGCAGGTTTTTAACCATTAGAAGTGACATGGCCAAATTTTTAAAAATCCTGATAATATGAAATATTGGCAAATATACAATAGGCTTTATAAAACCAGAGGCAAAAAGAGTAATTAGGAAGTTATTGGGACAAGACAAGAAAGAGCTAAGTAGCACTAGAGCTAACAGAGTGGCCAAAAGTAAAAAAAAAATCAAAAAACATAATTAGGAAGAAAAAAGCAACATGACGGAATGATTGATAAAATACAAGAACAGAAAGAGGTAGGGTACAGGAATATGTAGAGGTACCAGTAAGAGAAAGGAAATGGAAAGACTATAGCCTTAATCTCAGGTTTTTAGTGAGATGGATAAGATATTAGCCAGGTGGGAGGGCAATTATATATGTGTTTTTGAAATTTAAAGAAGCGGTCTAGGCCAGATGGAGTGATGTGAGAGTGTGCAGTCACGACCTTGTGTGAGAATTCAGCCAGACAAAATGCATTGCATGATAGAGGAAGAATTTAATAATGAAATAATGTAGAATACCAAGTGATAATCTTTTTTGAAGAGATAAAATATATTGGTACACTTTCAAAGAAGCAGGACATTTAGTTCACATCTTCTGAGAAATAATAATACAGAACTTTTGTTTTCTACTCTAATTTCTTCAAAATGTATCACTGGAGACTCCATTCTGTAGTTTCTAAAGGAGAACCCCAGTAGACCTGTAACTCTGCTGCGCTATTTCCTATATAGCAAATATTTTCCTGTAATAAGCATTAATGGTAAACAGTTCCCATAAGAATATAAGAATGTTCAGGGAAAGATATTAAATTATTAAACAGAATTGGAGTTAAACTTAATTTAATCCCACCCGTGTCTCCTTATTCAGCTGGGCTTGTAGCAAGCTGAAAGGCAGAACGGGAAAAGCAGAGAAGTGGTGTGTTTCTCTTCTATCTTTGTCTGTAATTTGTCTTTGTCTTTAATTTTCAGCAGTTTAACTCTGAAAGGTCTATGTGTAGGTTCTTTGTATATGTTCTTATTTATAGGTTAACGGGTCTTTTCTCATAAGTAGGTTAATATTCTCATAAGTTTTGAGAAATTCCCAACTATTGTCAGTTCAGAGATAGTATCTTTCTGACTCTCTCTGTCCTATTTTTCAGAGATTTTAATTGGAAATATTCAAAGCTTTCACAACTCATTTTTCTTTTCCATTTAGGAACTTTTCCTAATGTCATTTATATTTTTTATTTTATAATTTTTGTTTATGCTTTGGGTTGCCTATTTTGTACTGAATTGTTTTCCTGTTCGCTGATCCTGTCTTCTACTCATCTGTCTTCAACTGATACTTTGAAATGTTAACATCATTTACTCTATTAGTTACAAGTTTAATCTTCTTATTTTCTGTAAATTCGATGAAAACTCTGCTCTACTTTTTTTTTTTTTTTTTTGGCCCAGGCTGGAGTGCAGTGGCGCAATCTCGGCTCAGTGCAAGCTCCGCCTCCCGGATTCACGCCATTCTCCTGCCTCAGCCTCCCGAGGACCGGCACCTCGCCCGGATAATTTTTTGTGTTTTTAGTAGAGATGGGGTTTCACCGTGGTCTAGATTTCCTGACCTCGTGATCCGCGCGCCTCGGCCTCCCAAAGTGCTGGGATTACAGGCGTGAGCCACCGTTCCCTGCCAACTCTGCTGTACTTTTTAGAAGACTTAAACTTGCCCTAAGAATATTCACATTTCAGCAACTGTGTTAAGGGCTTCTCCTACTTTCAATTTTGTCTCTCAGTGACCTTTTTTCTTCAGGGAAAAGTTCATACCACAGTCTTATGTTCACATCTGAAAAATTCAAATTCGCTTAGGGAAAATGCAATATCAGATTAAGACATCAGTTTTCTGTGGGTTTTCACCCTTTGTAATATTTATCGCATTTTAACAGTTTTCTGAAAGCTTTAAATATGTACTTATATTTTTCTTATTTAATATAACTTTTCTAGTGTTTTTTAAGGAAATTTTGGTCTTCCATAAGTCGTTCCATCTCACTCATCAGTGTAAGTCTCAAGAGGTTCTTTTGTGGAAATATTATATGCATTATGGGCCCCTCCTACTGGAGTTCTAATGTCTCCAAAAAATGCCTCTCCATTTTTGAAGACTGCTTGCAAGATCAAGTCACTTCTCACTCAGGAGTCACTCTAGTTGTAGATGCTGAGTCTCTCCCATCTTCCTGGCATTCTCATATGTTGAAATCTGAGATGATACTATAATAGGTTTGTTTACCTAGTAGCTTTTGTTTGTTTCACGGGAAGGACTTACACATTGCTAGCACCGGCAATGAAGAAGATTAGGAAAGACTTGCCATAGTTCTGGTTAAAAATAGGAGAAGATGCTAAATTGGAATACATAAGAGGATAACCAAATGGTAATTAGAGTCCATCTGAAGTTGTAGACCATAATTTGGTCTCTATTTTAATGGAAGTACATTCCTCAAATAATCACAGTAAATACAAAATGACAAAACTATTTTACTAAAACTAATCTTGGCATTAATTATTAAAAACCCATTTGGAGAGTATATCATAGCCATTATGACTGAGTAACCATCACATATTTCCTGTGAAATAGGTAGTCTAAGTCAATCAGTCTAAGTCACGATAATGTTTTCAGCTTTGTTAGTGCTTAGTTTGGAGATGGACAAGTCTGACAAATTTGGATCACGAAATGCAACTAAATATTTGCTTTGGACTTTCCATAAAATTAATACACGCTTTTCCATTTGATGTGAACAAGGATGCTGGGTATCACAATTTCTGCTCACAGACATCTCATGCTCATGAAGAGAACTGACCTTAGGATGAATGTAATAATCTTCAGTGGCAGATAAGGGGCACAGAAATAACCTTAGCCCTTCATAAAATCTTTTAGAAGCCAAATCAAACATTCCAATAGACTGGCCTAAATCTGGACTACCTACTAGGTGGGTTCATACATTTTATTTTTAAATGATATTTAGGATGCAGTTTCCATTTTTTATATGTAAAATAATTAAATGAAATGCAGAATAGGTACTTGGAAATATTCTTTAGATATATTTTATTTTATTTTATTTTATTGAGACAGAGTCTCACTTTGTTGCCCAGGCTGGAGTACAGTGGCGCTTTCTTGGCTCACTGCAACCTTCGCCTCCTGGGTTCAAGCAATTCTTCTGCCTTGGCCTCCTGAGTAGCTGGGATAACAGGCGCGCATCACCACACCCTGCTAACTTTTCTATTTTTAGTAGAGGTGAGGTTTCACCATGTCGGTCAGGCTGGTCTTGAACTCCTGACCTTGTGATCCGCCTGCCTTGGCCTCCCAAAGTGCTAGGATTACAGGCATGAGCCACTGTGTCCAGCCTCTTTAGATACATTTTAAAACTTAAAGGACAAAAGTTTAAAAATTTTTGAAGAAAGAGGTTTAATTATTAAAGATTGAATCAAAATTATGTTTATATATGTTAATTACATTTACATTTAGTCATCATTATGTAATCACTTTATCTATAAGTTATAAGCTCCTCCCAAACTGAAAATTCCAAAGGAGCTACCAGAATTATTAGATCTGTGGACTTCAAAGCATCTGAGTATAAAATGAAAGAATTGTACAAGTTCACATTTGACTAAAGGTAGACCTCATGATATATATAAATCATGAAAATGGTGGAATTGAACCAATTCTACAAATTAAAGCATTTTAAAAATTCAGAAAAGATATCTCATAATGTGATAAAAGGCATGCACTTGCTTCTTTCCTAATTTTAGCATTGCTATCTAGCAGAAATTCACCAAATAAAGCATTTGGTCTGACTATATTGCTTTAAATCATTACAATGACTCTGGATTTTATAAATGAATTACGAATTATAGGAGAGGTTTTACATTCTAACTGTGTTTTACTTTTTCTCTCTCTCAACTTATGAGCAATCTTCCTAGCATACCTCATTACATTATTCACAGAGTACATTAATCTCACCACTTTTAAAAATAAACACCTGCCAGACTTCTCACACTGATTGTAGCTAAAGAAACTTTTCTGAGATTGTCCTTTTAAACATCTCTTATTCCTGGGGATAATCAGAAGAAAGGAAAATTGAACATGAAACTAAATTCAGTTATGGTATTTTAATACAACAATAACTAAGTACTCTAACATAAGTATCCTCTAGGTCATTGTTAAATATATGCTAAAAATTACATTGGAGTATATTATTTAGAAGCCAAATTCTTCATTCTTCCTAAATATGTGCATGGGCCAGAAACACATTAATTTCAGAACTCATTATAATGTTATTTGCTTAGTGAATGGAAAGGTAGAATCTCACACAAACACAGTTTTACCAATCAAAAAAATAGAATTAATACAATTTCTTCCAAAATCATATGATACTCTTACATTCTGGGAAATCATTCAGGCCTGACAGCAAGAAAACACTTTTAAATTGGAAAAGCCTTTAGTTTTCAAAGTTTTCTCCCAGTTTTTATTTTTCTTTTAAATTCTTTGGTCAGTAATGTTCCACTCAAGTACACTCTTCATAGCTTTTGAACACTATTCCCCATGTACTTATTTCCCACTTGAATGCTATCTAGAAGAAAATGTTAATCTACCTTCACCTATAAAAAACAATTATTTTTTCCTGATTGATATAAATTATTACACTGAGCTACATGAAATTGCCAGCATTCAACCATTTTGACCTACAAATCCATCTTGATGGTACAAGCTAATATTATCAAAAAATTGAGAATCTCTTCATATCAGAAAAAGGCACTCTAACACAATCGATAATAAAAGTTTTGATTTGTAATGTTTCTGAGACTGTAATTTCCTTGGATTTCAATTCATCTGCTATATAGTATGAATAATCATTACCTTATTTTTGCCTAATATTACTTCCCCTATTGCTGATTTCAGGGACAATTTTATTCTGTTTTGTTAAGAAAACAGAATTGTAGGAATAAAGGGTCTAAATATAAGGATTTCAGTTTACATGTATCTGGCAGAAACTGGGGTAGCAAAAATAGGTACACTAGAGCTAAAGAACTGGAAAATGAGTCTCTAATGCTGTCAGCGGAAGCATAGGTGGAGGCAGGTGGGAAGGAAACCACCAACCCCAGGGACTTTTGACAAGCCTTCTTCTCTTTTTCCCAGAACTGCAAGTCGTAGAGGACACCAAACATCACATCTGGCCAGCACTGGACCAGCCCTACCTTAATGTTTATCACTTCGCTTCCACTTTCCTAATTTCACTCAAGTTTCTATTATTGAGAAACTCAAACTTGTACTAAAACAAAGAAGAGGATTCCAAGGAAAGTATGCCGTTTAAGTGATCATTCAAAGATCTTTGTCTCCAAGAAAATATCATTTTTTCCAGAGAACCTAATGATATAAGCGTAACACTGACATACATCACACCCATGATTACGCAAACACACATACACAGGCGCACAAACTCAACTCAAAGATCTTGCCAATAAAACTAAGTGAAAAAGCTTTTCCTGGATCTTTAGAACAAATTGACACTTTGTGGCCCACAGGCATAATTAGTAAGGTAATTGGTAGGAGCTAGAGTGCAAATCAGCCCTAATAACAACATTCTTTTCATACTCTGAAAGAAAGATGATCTGCTTAATCAGCTTCTATGTGAGTAATGAATCTCACATCTGTCTGGTCACTTCTGAGGCCCTCTGCTCCTATTAGAGGATTAGTCAAGTACTCATGCATTAAAGCTGCTACCCACTAGACCTCCAAGTCACCTAATAATCACTAATAAAAGTAAATACTAGTGACTATGAAACTAGAGGAAAAATATTTTACCCCATGTGAAATCTCTTTCCAAAGAGACAAGCTCTTATTTTCGAAATATTGAGGCAAAATTGTTGTACCAATCAGTCTTACCATTTGGATAAAACTACTTTCAATTTGGAATTTTCCGATGTTTTCCTCATGATTAGATTGGGATAATATATATTTGACTACAATATAAAACATAAGGTTTAAGATTATCACTCAATTGGGTTATTATTATTTATTTTTGCTATTTAGTTGTAGGAGTTCCTTATGTATTTTGAATTTTACCTCTTTATCAGATATATCTTTTGAAAATATTTCATTTCATCCTGTAGGTTGTCTTTCCATTCTGTTGTTTGCTTTGCTGTGCAGAAGCTTTTTAGTTTGAGATAGTTCCCTTGTCTATTTTTTGCTTTCATTGCTTGTGCCTTTGGTGTTTTATCCAATAAATCATTGCCAAGGACAATGTCAAGATGATTTTTAAGTGTTTTCTTCCAGAAGTTTGATTTTCTCAAGTCTTAGCTTTAAGTCTTTAATCCATTTCGAGTTGATTTTTGCATAGGATGTAAGATAAGGTTTCAATTTCTTTATTTTACATGTGGATATCTGGTTTTCCTAACATCATTTGATGAGCAAACCATCATTTCCCCCATTGTCATACTTGGTACACTTATCTAAGTTAACCACATATAAGTGGTTTAATTTCTGGGCTCTCTATTGTGTTCCAGTGGTCTATATGTCTGTTTAATGCCAATAGCATACTGTCATAATTACTGTGGCTTTGTGACAAGTAACCTCATTAAAAATGAGCAAAGGAACTGAATAGACATTCCCCCAAAGAAGAAATATAAATTACGAAATGGCATACTTGGTCAGCATCACTAATAGTGCACAAGATCACTAATATCAACAAAATGTAAATCAATACCTCAATGAAATATCACCTCATACGTATTGAGCTGGCTATTATACAAAAGCACAAATGTTGAGGATATGAAGAAAGGGTATCCTTATATACTGTTGGTGAAAATATAAATTGGTGAAGTCATTATGAAAAACAGTATAGAGTTTCCTGAAAAAATTAATAATAGAACTACCATATGATATAATAGTTTCACTTCTGGGTATATATCCAAAGGAACTGACATCATTATTTTGAAGAGATATTTTCACTCCCATGTTTACTACAGCATTGTTCACAATAGCCAAGACATAGAAGCAACCTAAATATCTATCAACAGATCAGTGGATAAATACAATATGGCATATAGATACAATGGAATAGTATTTAGCCTTGAAAAAGAAGAAAATTCTATCATTTGTGACAACATGGATAAATCCAGGAAACATTAGGCTAAGTGAAAGAAATCAGACACAGAAAAACAAACACTATATGCTACCATTATATAACACATCTAAAAATAGTTAAACTTACAGAAACAGAGAGTTAAATAGTGGCCGCCAGGAACTGGAGAAAAGGAGAAACAAGTTTTTGTCAAAAGATATGGAGTTTCAGTTATGTAAGGTGAAGAAATCTTAGAGAATTACTGTACAACATAGTACCTATTGGTAGCAATACTGTATCGTATATTTAAAAATTTACTAAGAGGGCAGATCTTATGCCAAATGTTCTTATCACACAAAAAAATACTAATAAATAAGAAAGCAGGAAGAAACCTTTGGAAGTGATGGATAGGTTTATGGCATAGATTGTGGTGATGGTTTCATGGGTATATACAAACTCATCAAGCAGTATACATTAACCAGGTAAGGTTTATTGTATGATAATCATACCTAAATAAAGTGGTTTAGAATTTGTCAATAAAAATGACTTTAATCTATGAAACAAAAGTAAATAAAGAACTAGTAGAGTCTAAGCAGCAGATTATCAAAGAATTTTATAATCCCAGTCCATGATAATGAAGGCATTTTACATTGTGCCTCAGTAAATATATATACATATATTACTGAAAAATTCAGGTAATTTTATTTTTAAAAAATATTGCTTGTAATCTACAAAACTCATTCTTCAATTCTGCTATGACTTGCAATTTTAATAAACTAGTCCAATTTAGTCCATATCACAGATGAAATCAAATAGTCCTTTCTCCCCTCTACAGCTTTGGAGAGTATTTGATTGAATAACCCCAAAGATAGGGAAACTGAGACATAATATTTGGACAGAAGATATGATCTTTATCATTATAATGTCTCATAAGAATTTATTTACATGGGCTGGAAATACTAAAGGTTAATTATGAAAAAAATACATATTTTTGTAATTTTCATAATGGCCATTACAGTTAAATTAGATGAATCAAGAATGAAGAAGTTAATTGTATGGATAAAGGTTGTAAAGTAGATTAGTAGTAAAGAGGGGAATAAAAACCAAGCATCTGTCCCCCTCAGTCAGTTTCACATAAGTCCTATAAATAGTAGATTTAGCAGTAAATTGCATTCTCTCTTATGCTTCTTATTACCTAGGGTTGCTTTTCACTATAAAAGAGAAAATGAATGTAGAAAACTCAAAGCCATGTACAAATGATTCTGGTTCTCAATTTCGCTTCTCCATTGAATATAAAATTTTCAAGTAGCATGTAAAAATGTCCTCTGTTTCAAGTGACTAGCATTATAGCAGTCCCATGGCACATTCACACACTTGAACTGAAAGGTAGTATTACAGAGATCATTTCCAAATGGAGATAAAAATAAGAGAAGAATCCTTCATCCTAAGTCCCATTCGGAAATATGGCTGAAACGCATGTTTACTTATTACTTCTGTTTGCTTAAAGAGGTGGACACACATCTAGGGAGCAGTTTCAGAAAGGGCAAATCTGTCAGGCATCTATCAAGTGACTAGAGTATGGTCTAGGCATGTGAGGAATTCTAATACAGGTATTTGGAGAATCTTATGAATTCAGTTCTTGTTTAGGAGACTAAAGAATAATTCATTAGCAACAATTTTTATTGCCATAAGAAAGATGCGGGGCCAGTTTCCAGTGTCAGTTGCTACCTCTTCAGGCTATTTGGCACACATTATGTAGTAGATGTTGCCTGAAAACAAAGTTAGAGGCCAAGAAATGTGACATGTTGCTCATCAACAATTCTCCTAGTCAAGAAATAAGCGACATGTTAATGGGCCCTCAGATATTAGCAATCCTTGATGTGTTGCACTGTTATGGCGCATGTGTATGCATGAAGAAGGGACAAAGTAAATGTAGGAAATAGATGGGCACAAAAGCCCTTGGAACTTGGCCAGCTCTATGTAAACATTAGGGTGATTTACCGTGTCTAAATGCAGATGAAAAATGATTATAGTCATTTTAAGTCATTAAATTATTGACTCTATTCAAAGGAATAAAGTCCTAATATAAAACAAATTGTTTTATTGACTTTTGGTTACCTAATTTTAATAGGATTTTTGTTTTGCTTATTACACTTTCTTACTTTAAATCTACAATGTCAGTAACTTTACTTGTGACTCACTGCTCCTTCTAATGGTGATAACTTTTTAATTACTCAACATATCTCTTGGTGGCACTTTTTCACGTTAAAACAAGTTTGATAGAAGAAAGTCAGAACTGGATTATTTAAATGAATTTGAATTATAGCTATTAACACTATAAAAGTCAAGGGAGAAAACAGCACAGAAGATAAAGGAAATTTTTGATAAGGGATGATAAGAATTCTGACCCATGGTTAACATTGTGCTGAGTAAGTGGTTTATAAACTTGATTCAATACACTGATAAAGGGACACACAAAGTTATGTGCAAAACTTTTCAGTAAATATGCATTTGTACAATTAAATATCCTTTAATAATTAAAGGATCCATAGTTTTCATAATATTTAAAAGCAATCTCAAGTGGATTTGTGATCAAAAGTCCTAAAAAATCCCTACTCTCTCGAAAGAGTAGGGAGTAAAGGCTCATAACAATCTTACCAAACTTTCAAAAAACCAGATAATATATACTTTATACAAAATGTTTAAGAGAATTAAAAGGGAAATAAATATATCCAACTTATTTTGGGTGCCAGTTTATACCTGACATTATAACTGGACAATATAAAGATAAAATGATAATTATAGACCACTTCTTTGGATTCAACATGTAAAATGAAAACGAAAATTTTCTGCATAGAACTCAACAGCATGTAAGTCAATCTAACACTAATGACTGTTAATAGGTAAAAGGTAAAATCTCAGAGACTTAACACAATGGAGACTTTTTTTCTTACTCAGATAAAGGTAGTGATAGGGAGGGAAGGAACAGTGAGTGTTATACCTCAAGCAGTCATTAAAGGACCTAGTTAGCTTCTTCCAAGGTCATAGGGGTTGTGACTTCCAGCCAACAAATGGGAGAAAAAATATAATTCACTAGGGAGAAAGGAAAGACTGTTTAGTGGATGGTGCTACAACAATTGTTTATTAATATAAAAAAAAAAAATTAAATTAAATATCTACATATTACCTATAGCACATTTAGTCACTATGAGAATATTGATATTTGAATTAGAATCCAGCTTCTTAAGGCCTGGATAAGGAAATTAAATCAAAGAATCTCTTCCACTGTATTTTATTGGTCAAGCTGTCACAAAACCCAGAATGTGTAAAATAAAAATATATGATGACAAAGAAAATAAATTATATTGACGGCTATAGAATGTTTATAATACATTTTATATAGTAATGCATTTGCTTTCTAAAAGCAATTAAATCAACAGATCTAGGGCTAGCTGTAATAACTTTCATAACTTCAAAGTAGTGATTAGTGTAAATATTTTGAAATTTCAAAATCAACTATTTTGTGATATAAAATTATCTACTGTTTCTATTAGTAACAAAGTAGTAACAGGTGCTCTTAATTGTACCCTGTTTTTTTCCTATATACTTAGTTAAAAGAATTACTAAATTTCATTGAGAGTTTATGGAAAATATTTTTTTCCATGCAGGTACTTTGTAGTTATGTATTCACGGATATTAAGTTATGGGCCCCTGCTGAAGCCTGGTTTTTATTTGCCTCCTATCGCTTTCATGTCATTGACAGGTTCATTATCGTTTTGTTTTTTTTCTTTCTTTTCCTTATTTGACCACTGCAATTACATCCTTCAACAGATTATCTTTTTGCTGTATAGTTGCAATCTAAGTTTGAGTCTAAGCTATGTTTACTGTCTTGGAAACTAGTAAGAATTGCTCATTGGGGATATCATTTTATCAAGGAACTTTCAGAGAGATAAAGAAAATAATCTTCAGGCGAGAAGATAGCCAACCCAATTCTGCTAAATAACAACTCAGCTACATAGCAAATTCTTAATAATGGTTAGGATTAAGTGACTTTTGAATATAAGTTATTTGCAACCAGATTTTATTTTTCCCTCTTCTAGAAGGCACCATAGCCTTTATTCTGTGTCCTAGGAAGTGAGAAGGTTGTGGTGATAAATCTATTTTTAACAAAATTTCTAGAAGATATTGGCTGTAAAACATTGCTAATTTGGTGTCTCTCTAACAGTGAACAAAATAGGACAAACAAGCATTCTGAAAACATTAACTTTGTCTCAAAGCATTTAGGGCTCAAGAGAAATCATTGCTGCTTTAGCACCTGGAGAACTACAGCTCAGGTGTTCAAAAGAAGAGATGCACACAGGCATCTATGTTGTCAGCAAGCTAGCACTATCAAAGCATCTGGAGACAACAATAGGAGTCAAGGATAGCATCTCTAGCACAAATTCCTGGTAAGCAGGCCTTTTCAGGAAGTCCTAGTTGCAGTGCAAATTTTCCAGGAATCTCATCAGAGAGCTGCAGCAGAGATCTTCAACGTGACCAGATCACCCCATCTCACTTAGCTCTCCCACTAATAACTTTATCTATTATTTGCCTTGTTCTCCTCCTTATATTTTTCATTGTCAGAAGTCACTGTGTCTTTTTATTTTAATTTTCTATTATTTATCTCTCTTGGCTATAATGTAACTTTTGATCAAGAAGGCATCTTATTTGTCTGTTGCTTTAACTGTGGTCCTCAAAAAACTCAATGAATATTTATCAAAATTATGAAAGGTTGAATGAGCATTATCTATTCTGACTTTCTTCACTCTTGCATGGGAATAGCCGTCCCTGGGTTCACCAATAGTCTTCATGTTACTAAATCCAAAGGATCCTATCAGCAGCATTCAACGAAATTGAACTCTCCATTTTTTCTTACAACAATCTGGATTATCAACTTTCCTGCACTCCAGTCTTCAAATTCTCATTTTCTCCTTTCCTTCTCAGGCTCCTCTACAGCTTCTGCCTCAAACTGGCTTCTATAAGGGTCTTTTAGAACTCTTTCCTAAGTTCACAACTGTTCACACTCTAAATGCACACTCTAAATGCACAGTAGACAACATACTCTTATTCATACAAAGACTATTTGTTTGTCTCCCAAATATGTATTTCTATGTATCTGTATACGAGACCATACTTCTCTGCCTCGTGAATATATACAACTATATCTTTGATATATGCACTTTTTTCAAAAGTGTATAATGTATGCTTGGTCGGATGCAGTGGCTCATGACTGTAATCCCAGCACTTTGGGAGGCCGCGGTGGGCGGATCACTAGAGGTCCCGAGTTAGAGACCGGCCTGCCAACATATGAAAGCCCATCTCTTAGTACAAAAATTAACCGGGCATAGTGATGCATGCCTGTAATCCCAGCTACTCAAGAGGCTGAGGCCGGAGAATCACTTGAACATGGGAGGGGCGGAGGTTGCAGTGCGCTAAGATGGCGCCATTGCGCTCCAGCCTTGGCGACAGAGCCACAATGTGTCGGGGTAGGGGATGGGGGAAAGGGGATATAATGTGTGCTAAACTAAACTCTTAATTTTTGAGACCCCGGATTTGTGAATGCTAGTGTTTTACCATTGCAAGAAATAGTTCCACCACCCAATTCATCATACAAAACGTATATATTGTGCAACAGATCATTTGTGACACCTTCTCCTTTCTCATATCCATCAAACCACTAAAACAACCTGTCTTGCCATTTCTGATTCTAAACATTTATTCATTTTTTTTTGTTTTTGTTTTTTGTTTATTTTTTATTATGTATTTATTGATTTATTTTTTGAGACAGTCTCCTCTGTCGCCCAGGCTGGAGTGCAATGGCATGATCTCGACTCACTGCAACCTTGACCTCTCGGGTTGAAGCAATTCTCCTGCCTCAGCCTCCCAAGTACCTGGGACTACAGGCATGTGCCATCATGCCCGACTAATTTTTTATATTTTTGGTAGAGACAGGGTTTCACCACGTTGGGCAAGCTGGTCTCAAATTCCTGACCTCAGATGATCCCCCTGCCTCTACCTCCCAAAATGCTAGGATTATAGTCATGAGCCACAATGCCCGGTCCATTTATTCATTTCTTACAAAGTCCTCAGACATTAGTATGGTTCAAGATTGAACTGTTACGATTTCTTTTTTTCTTCTAATTATATTCCACTATTGTCTTCTTCTAATCTATTATCCGTTTGCAGTCAGTAAAATTTTGATGTACTTTTTCAAATCCTTTAATAGTTTTCTATTGCTCTTAGTCCTTAATATCCCTGAAATGTCATGCCAAATCTGGCCCGTCAAGCACTTTTGTCTACCTAACAGCTCTATTTGGGTATCTCACACTGTTTGAATTCATCAACTTTTTTCCAAAAGTGTTTCTTAAACACTGTTTTTTTGTTTTGTTTTGTTTTGTTTTGTTTTCTGACATGGAGTCTCTCTCTGTGAGCCCAGCCTTAACCACTGTTTCTGATTTTACTTAATGCCTGGTGACTCAGTCTAGATTCCTAAAAGTAACTGTTGATTATTTTCTGTTATTCAGCCCATGCCCTAATCAATCACCAAGTTCTTTACGTATTTGATTTTTAAGTTTTATTTTAAAAATTTTAATTTATACAAAATAATTGTACATATTTATGGGATACAATGTGATGTTTCTATAAATGTATAGATTGTGTAATGATAAAATCACCATATTAGCATATCCATCACTACAAACATCTATCATTTCTTTGTAGTCAGAACATTCAAAATCTCTTCTAGCTATTTTGAAATATACAATAAATTATTGTTAACTATAGTCACCCTACTCTGCAATAGGACAACAAAGTTTATTCCTATCTAACTGTAACTTTGTACCCACTCATATTTTTACCTGAAAGTATCTTTAAATCTTTCAACTATTTGTATTTTGCTTCTTATAACAAGTAACAATTTTGATACTCCTATATTAAAACTAGATTTTCTTATGCAATTAAAAAATACTTATGTAGTAATGTTCTTATGAATAGTAAATTTCAATATTATGCAATACGGAGTATTTAGGTTGATAATAGCATCATTTTAAACTGTGCTGCACTGAAGTTACTAATTTGTTTACTTCTCCAATTATTTTATGGTTTAAATTTCTGTGATAATGGATCTAAATATAGGCATGGGTTGAAATATACATATTACCCTCAAGAAGAATTGTACTAATTTATGTTTCAAAAAACAATGTACAAAAATGCTCACACCAAAGCCAACGTAAGTGACATTACTTGACTCATTGTTTTAAAAAATGAATTTATTCATTACATTGATGTTTAAAAAATGAATTTATTTATTACACTGAGCTTACGTTACAAACATTAAAAAATTTTTAAATGTTTAATGTCCCTTTAAATTTTCTCTTATGCTAATTGCATGAACAAAATTTGTGTACATTTTTCTGCTATGGTCATCATTTTCATGTTGGCTTATTAGGACATTTTACATTTTCAAAATTTATGTTTTTCATATATTGAAAACATTTTTCCAGATAGTCCTTTACTGATTTTTTTTTTTTTAGAAATTGATGTTCAAGTATTTTACATAAACAAAGTATTCAATTTTATAAATTATTGCCTCTTTCACTTTGTTCACTTTCCTACAGAAAAACTCATAGCAGGATTACATATGTATTCAAAATTTTATCTTGCAGCAATTTTATAGTTTTCTAATATCTATTATGATGTAGTACTCAGGTTGAGATTGATTGAATTATTTTGTATCTAATCCCATGCTTGTTGTTTACATCTATGCCACTTGAATATTTCCTAATTCACCATTATTTGTCGTCTTCATCTCATACTTATTAATGTATGTATTTGGGAATGATGCAACACAATCTATTTCCAATATAACACTGTTTCAGAACTGTTAAGTTTTTTTGTTGTTTTTTTTTTAGACAGAGTCTCACTCTGTCACTCTGTCACCCAGACTGGAGCACAGTGGTGCAATCTCAGCTCACTGCTACCCCGGCCTGCCTGGTTCAATTCTCCTGCCTGAGCTTCCCGAGTAGCTGGGATTACAGGCATGAGCCACCATGCTTGACCTAGTAACATAAGTTTTTAATTACTATATTTTATATGTTTTAAAAATTTGGGGGGAAATTATTTTTTAATGTTCTGAAAATTGCTTAACTCACATTTACTATGTAAGGTAAGCTTTAGAATTAATTTTTTGAGAACCATCAGCCATTACTTTTGGATTTTGATACTGACTACCTTGCATATAATTTCAATTAGATAAAACTGACATCTTTACAACTTTATGTCTTTTTATATATGAACATTCTGTTAGAGGCAGTAGGCAGAGAAATTTCTAGATAGATAGGGGCACGTCCCTGGTGAAACCAGATCTTCAACCCAAAAACAGCCTGAAGCCTGAAAATCAGGTTGCCAGTTCTGGATGGAGTCCACAACAAGAGTGAGAACCTCTATTCCTGTTTGCCAGCTCTTTCCTAGCTGGTTCTTTCTGAATAATGCTTTTTAACCCATGGAATGTTGCCGTTTGCAAAGTACCTACTACCTGGGCCTCCCCAATTCTGAGGCTATAAAAACCCTAGACTCAGCTACATATGCCTACCTTCCGGTAGGGACCTGCCTTCCAGTAGGGACTACCCACCTCGGGTTCCCTCTCCACTGAGAGCTGTTCTGTCTCTCAATAAAATTCTTTCCTGCCTCCCTCACTCTTTGGTTGTCCCATAACCTCATTCTTCTCGGACATGGAACAAGAACCTGAGACCTGCCAAGCAGCAGGTGCCAAAGATGCTGCTGTAACACCATAGCCCTCCGTGTTCCATCCTCCACTGATGCTGAGTGGCAGCCCCATGTGACAGGAAGTGGAGGCAGAGCTGGGCCAGCCCAGGAGCCACGTGCTGGAAGCAGTTGAGGAGACTGAACGAGCTGGGACATGACCCCTTTTGCCAAAGCATGGAGATGGTGGGAGTGAATAAACTGTAAGATAAACAAGCCATGAACCTTCTGGAGTCCAGACCTCAGGACTCCATAAGCCAGAGTTGTGACACACTGTAACTGTATATTAGTACTACACAAATTTGTTGCTCTAAATTGTGCTTCATGTTTTTAGTTTGTTTTTACACATATTTTGAGAAAGTTTCATCCTTAATATTTTTAAATGTTGCATATATTAGAATATTCTGACTTCATACCTGAAGGTCCTATGACAATGTCAAAAATTCTTGGCACATGAAACTTTTTCCTATTGAAAATATTTATCTTCTTTTGCAACCTGTTACCAAAAAAGATTGCTAAAGAGGAAGCTTTGAAGCTATTTCATTTTTTGTACTTTATTATTTGTTCAGAGAATATTAAACTTTACCTTGTGAATGTCACTAAATGTAGATCAATTTTCACTAACATTGCTTGCAATTCACTCAGTCCTTTTAGCTCAGGGAAAATCCATTCTAATATAACTTCTGACCACTTCTTTTTCATTAAATCTAATCACTTAAAGGAGAAGATGGACAGTAGAGTTTTCTTATATATGAACAGTTTTCTGATGTGTTTCAATCCCAAATCTCTGAGTCACAAGGCAGACAGATACACAGGAGAGATCAGGGTAAATGTATTTCTCTTTAAAGACTCAGAGATTCAAAATGATGTGTTGAATTTGGGACAGGTCAACCTTAGTCTAGTTCTATATTTTGTAGTCAGGTGAAGTGTCTTCAAAATTTTTGTCTTCAGTAGTCCCTCAGCTTTCTATTCTATTTTATTATACATCTTCTTAGGGAGGTTTTCACTCTTTTATTTATTCCATTTGTTTTAATTCTGCAATATTGATTGAGGCTGTCTTTTAAAATGATATTTGAGTATGTTGTCCAAATACCTTTTTAAAGCAAAAACCTATGCATTTTTTTTCCACAAAAGGCAAATATGGGTTAACAAGCAGAATATGGTATTCAGAGAATTTGTGACAAAGAATAGGCACAGGCAAGTGGTTAAATGTCAGGGACTTTCCAAGAGGGATATCAGAAAATCACCGATAGTCAGATCAGTGGAGCATGACAATGAACAATTTAGGAGCTGTCACTGTTCAGAGTTCCACAGAAGTAAGCTAAAAAATAACTGCATGAAGTAGCAGGGTGACATATTAGGAGACTAATTGCAGTCTCTGAACTGGTGAGAGAAAAGGGACTGACCAGAAAGAAAGCAGGAGTTCAGGGTGAGGAACTTAAGTGGGAATCTTTGCCCAGGGGACCAGGACCAATCTGCGATTGTAGACATGTGCCTTCGAACAAAGCAGAAGCATAATTTCTTGATTTGGCCTGTATGGTCACAGCCAGATTGGTAGCAGTGACAACTTGTTGCTGAGCATCTGGCCGTGAATTAAATCCTTGGTGGCAAGGGAGAATTTGGGGTCTAGAAAGTACAGCAGGGTTAAGCTTAACGTCAAAAAGTCTGGCAAAGGAATGGTAGCCAGCTTCTGCTGCTGTGAACAACTGGCCTAATTCATAATATATTCATACTACATTTTTTTCAGTAGTCTTTAATTATGTACTTTAATTAGGAACATCACAGCTTCCTAGCAATAGGTACTTCTCTTATTATTAAGAATAACCTATCATATACAGGATATTCTTTGCTCCTTGGTAAACATTGTTTATGTTGTCTACCTGTCAAAATGTTTATCTCAGCCATTTCAAATGGTGGGGCACATTATTTAAAATCAAGAAATAGAGTATCTTTAAACTTGAGATATTTCCCTGTTATGCACATTTTAAATTTAAAATGTCCCATTCAAATGAAAAAAGAAATGTGTCAAAATTTGGTAAATGGTATTTTCAATAAATGCCATAATTTGCTATTCTTTTAGAGATCCTGTTACTAAATTAGTCCACTAAGGCATATTTATGACTTATTTATATTGTCTATTCTCAAATTGTCACAGATGTAGACATGAACACTTTCTTATACAACATCACTTTCTGGACATATTTGATAAATGATTTTATAATACAAATTTTAAAGTGTCCACTAAATTTTTAGTAATCTAGGATGTAAACCAGAGTATTCGATGGGGTGGGGTTAGTGATTAGAATATTACTTTTACTTCTACTCCTCAAAGCTCCTATTCTGAATAAGATGCTGCTTGTCACTTTCCATTTTTGTATCAGCCTGTTGACTTTACAATCTGAAAGCTCTTGATCTTTAATGATCTGTAGCACATCTGTATGCATAGTACTGTCTTCCAAACTCAACAATACAAAAACATTAGGCACATATCACAGAGCTCTTTTAATACATTTTCTATGCAACAATGCTTTTCCCAAATGCAACCCATTTTTGCATAAAAAATAAGATTGTACTGTGTGGAGATAATCAGGTAGTTATGCTGAACTAATGAGCTTTTCTTTTTCTGACAGTACTCTGATACAGTAATTGGAGAATTTAGTTATTCCTTAGATTCAGGAATGATGAGTTCTGTACCTTTGGTTATCATGAAAGATTTCCTTACACTAGAATATCCTGGCCAGGTAAGTGCATTAACAAAGCAACACTCCAATCCATTGATAACATTATATGAAATAATAGGCTGCCTATTCATTTACATAAAATTTTTCATTAAAACTGAGATACTTTGCATATAATGTAAATTAATTGTGCCTACTTGCAAATGTTATTTTTATTAAATAAATGGCTCTTAAACTATGTGTTATTTTCTTCCTTATTATATAAAACAAAAAGTGGTCACTTCAAAAAGTGGTCACAGAGAAATGATAATATCAGTTAGGATAACTTAACTTTTTAGAGGAAATATTTCTTCTAACTTGAAAACACATTTTACGAGTTATATTTTCACAATTTTAGACATTCCACCTCTCATTCTGTTTGTCTCAGGTCCTGATTATGTTTCAGAATTTAGTCTTGATGCTCTATAATCATATACATGCTCTTTTTACACTCTAAAAATAATATTCAATACAAAATACAAAATAGGAGATGAAGAGCCTACAAAATTCATTTAGACTAGTAGCATATTTATTTAGCACATGTGGGCAACATTCTTATGTAAAGATGTTTTATTATTTCCCCAATATGACAAACAAGCTAGTGAGAAAGTGGCAAATCCTCCATGTTTGGCTATTTTACTTTCAAGCTCTGGCCCATTTCTTACACTGTTGTGGCAACAGCCTTTGGTTTCCTATTTCTTTTCCTTTCTGATGCTCCCTTCTTTTCACAGTTTGCTGTATTCATGGTTGAGGAAACGAAAACTTCTATACTGCAATGAAGTTAGTTTCCTGCATGTACCCAACATAAGAAAGGCAGGTAAATGACTACTTTTTAAGATAAGCATGTCTTACCTCCAAATCTATGTTTAGAGATTTTAAAAGTATTGTATTACTTTTTAAATATTTCTAAGACAAGCATACTTGAAAAAATGTTATGCCTTTTTCTAATTCCTTCCCTTTTCTGGCTTGTTTGAGGGAACCCAGAATATAAAACAAAGCTGATGAGAAGCCAAGAAAAGACATGATTAAATTAAAGCAAAATAATAAAAGAACAGAATCACTTACATATTCAGTAATAGCCAGCAAAATAAAAAAAAATAGAAGAACAAAAGGAGAGAGGGAAAACAGGAAGGAAAGAAAGAAGGGAGGGAGGGAGGAAGGAAGGAAGGGAGGAAGGAAGGAAGGAAAGAAGAAGGAAGGAAGGAAGGAAGGAAAAGAAGAAGGAGGGAAGGAAGAAAAGGAAGGAAGGAAGAAAAGGAAGGAAGGAAGAAAGGAAGGAAGGAAGGAAGGAAGGAAGGAAGGAACGAAGGAAGGAAGGAAAAGAAGAAGGAGGGAAGGAAGAAAAGGAAGGAAGGAAGAAAAGGAAGGAAGGAAGAAAGGAAGGAAGGAACGAAGGAAGGAAGGAACGAAGGAAGGAAGGAAAAGAAGAAGGAGGGAAGAAAAGGAAAGAAGGAAGAAAGGAAGAAAGGAAGGAAAGAAGGAGGGGAAGGAAATGTTCTCAAACTAAAATGTGTTTTCTTCAAATTGAGTGAGCAAAACAGAGATTTCTTGCAGCTGTTACATTTGCTGTTAGAACTGAAGTGGTAAATCAACTCAAGCTGCTCTGTCAGCCAATCAAGAACTCTTTACGTTTTGGCTGGGTCTTTAGCACAGAGATCTGGGTGGTCACAGGTTGCTTTCGTGTAGGATAATGTTTAATGTGCTGTACAGCACATCCTTGAAAACTGGCTAAGACTAACATGGACTTGGCAGACACTTTCTGCAGCTCTGGGTGCCAACAGATGTCTTTGCTAGGTGAAAACAAATAAGAACCAAAATTCTTCCCAGCCTGCTGAAATGAAAGCTTCCTGGGAATTGCTGAGTGTTAAATTGCTGTCCTAAAACCTTTCATTTTGTGCTCTTGTTCTGAGTTGTGTTTTTGTTGCAATTGGCTCCCTAGGAACTTGGTTTGCTCTGCTGGGTTAACCACGATAAGCAGCTGGCGTGAGGACCATGAGCGGATTCGACAGTGGCTCAGTGGACTTCAGGATTACCTCTACCACAAGAGGGTAGTATAAATCTTTGAAAGGCAGAGGGGATATTTTGATTCCCATCCCCAATCACTCTTCTCTTTGA
Organism: Colobus angolensis palliatus; assembly: GCF_000951035.1. Lineage (NCBI taxonomy): Eukaryota > Metazoa > Chordata > Mammalia > Primates > Cercopithecidae > Colobus > Colobus angolensis. Next base: position 10,919,015 of record NW_012121821.1, on the reverse strand, counting down.
ACCTGGTCTCTTTGGCTCTCTTTTAACCTGGTCTCTTTGGCTCTCTTTTACTTTCCCCTTTCTCTGGAAACTCATACAAATGCCATTCTGCAAGCTTACGTTGCTGTGGCAATTTATTAGCTTCAAAACTGTCAAAAAACAATCAGTGTGACTGCTGTCTGCAGTGGAAGGGAGTATTCAGCAGTTAGAGTCTATATTCATATGGGGATAAACATTTTAAAACTGTCCCCTTAAGACTCGTGAATAAGACTATGGAATGTTTTCTTAGTATTCAATGTCTATGTAATAGAAGGAAAAGGGATTAGCTGGAGTGTGAATATGCATTCACAAATATTTATGTTATTGAAAATTGCAAGAAAATTTGCTCATTCATTTATAAATATTTTATTGATATTTTTATTAAACCTCCACTACATACTACACACTAAGGATACAGCACTAGGCTAGAGAGACCACCCCGCTCTCATGGAGTCTGCACATGAGCATGAAAGACAAATACCAAGTGTGTTTACAAACCGTTATAAAAGTCAGGTGGTGGTAAGTGTAAAGAAAGAATATGAATCAGGAAAAAGAGATGTGGGGAAAAGGGCAGTGTGATTTAGATAAGGTGGGTGAGTAAAGTTCTTAATCAAATATAAGTACATATAAGTACATATAAATTGAATGGTATTTATCCTTTCATTTAACATGTATTTATTGACTACCTAATACATATAATTCATGTCAGATGTTCTATTTAGTATTTAGTCAATATTATTTACATTCTTCAGGTATTGATTATTGCCACTCTTGCATAGCATAGATTTCAAGATCTTAGGTTTTGATATTAAACACCTGTGTTTGCATCTTATTGTAATGTGACCTCTAGTAAGTTTTAAAACAGCTTTTCTATATATAAAATAATATGTACCATAGAGTTGTCAGGCATATTAATGACATAGCAAGGGAGAAGGGCCAAGCATAAGACTTGAAGCACAGTTTACACCTATCAAATATCAGTTACTGAAATTCTTAAAATTAATGCATAGCCGTATCTTTCAAGTTAAAAATATTAACAGTATAATCATGGGAACCTTTCTGTCCTTAAAAATCTTCCATAATTTAATGATACCATTTTTAAAATGAATAGTTACAGACTGGAACAGAAAAAAAAAAAAAAACTGACATTGCTTTTCTACAAATGAAAACAAGTTAACTCATAAGCCCCATTTTCAAAATATTATTAGTTCAAGGTAAATCAGCTACAGATGGTCTCTGACTTACCATGGTTCAGCTTACGATTGTTTAATTTTACAACGGTGAGAAAACAATATGTATTCAGTAGAAACTGTACTTCAAATTTTGAATTATGATATATTCCCATGCTGACAATATGTTGTATGATACAATACTCCCTTCCACTGCTGGGCAGCCAGTGAGTCAAAGCTCCCAGATGGGCAAGAGATCACGATGGTGAACAACTGATAATCTACAGTGTGCTGTGTTGGAAAGTGTATTTTTATTTTTTTTTATTTTTTGAGATGGGGTCTCACCATGTTTCCCAGGCTGGTCTCAAATTCCTGGGCTGAAACACTTCTCTTTCCTCGGCCTCATAAATAGCTGGGATTTCTGGCCCCTGCACCTGACCAGAAAACGTCTTCAATCATAGATTTCAGAGCTCCACCGCTAGAGTTTGTGATTCAGGAGGTCCTGGGTGGAGTCTGATAACTTGAGTTTCTAACAAGTTTCCAGGTGATGCTGATGCTGCTTGTCCACAGACCACTCACTCAGATAAATTGTTATTTTCTTTTGGGCTTGAAAATCATTATGCTACATTTTTCCTTCTTTGTATTTTGTAACATAAAATGTATCTCTCAGTATTTCAAAATCGGCTCTTAGTATTTCAAGTCTAATTTTGCTAGGCTTCCTTTTAGGATTTTTATAGTTTTATGTTTTACATTTAAGTCTTTAATTCATCTTGAGTTAATTTTTGTATATGGTGGAGAGAGGGATTCCAGTTTTATTCTTCTGCATACAGCTTGCCAGTTTTCCTAGCACTGTTTATTGAATAGGATGTTCTTTCCGCAGTGTATATTTTTGTCAACTTTGCCAAAGATCAGTTGCTTGCAGGCATGTGGCTTTATTTCTGACTTCTTTATTCTGTTCTGTTGATCTGTATATCTATTTGTATACCAGTATCATGCTGTTTTGTTTACTACAGCCTTGCAATATAATTTGAAGTCAGATAATGTGATGCCTCCAGCTTTGTTCTTTTTGTTTAGGATTGTTTTGGCTATTCAGGCTGTTTTTGGTTCCATGTGCATTTTAGGGTTGTTTCTAATTCTGTGAAAAATGACATTGATAATTTGATAGGAGTGGAATTGAATTTGAGGGTTACTTTTGGCAGTATGGTCCTTTTGATGATGTTGACTTTTCCAATTCATGAGCATGGGGTGTTTTTCCATTTGTTTATGTCATCTCTGATGTCTTTAATCAGTGTTTTATAGCTCTCCTTGTAGAGATCTTTCATCTTCTTGGTTAAATGTATTCCTGGGGTGTTTTTTTGTTTTTTTTTTTTGTTTGTTTGTTTGTTTTTGTAGCTATCGTAAATGAGATTGAGTTCTTGAGTTTTTTTCACAGCTTGATCATTATTGTTGTATAGAAATGCTATGGATTTTTGTACATTGGTTTTGTATGCTGAAACTTTGCTGAAGTCATTTATTAAATGCAATATTCTTTTTTAGGAATCTTTAGGATTTTCGACATATGATATCATCAATGAGTAAAGATAATTTGAATTTCTCTTTTCCAATCTAAATGCCTTCTATTTCTTTCTCTTGACTGATTGCTTTAGCTAGGACTTCCAGTACCATGTTGAATAGGAGTGGTGAGAGTGGGTATTCTTATATTTTTCTGGTTCTTAGAGGAATGATTTCAAATTTTGCCTGTTCAGAATGATGTTGGATGTGAGTTTGTCATAGATGGCTTTTATTATTATGAAGCACGTTTTTTCAATGGCTCATTTGTGGGGATTTTTGCCATGCAGAGATACTGGATTTTATTGAATGCTTTCTCTGCATCTATTGAGATAATCATACAGCTTTTGTTTTTAATTCTATTTATATGGTGAGTCACTTTTATTGATCTGTATACTTTGAAGCATCTTTCCATTGCTGAAATAAAACTTTGCTTTGTAATCTTTTTGATATATCGTTGGATTCAATTTGCTAGTTTTTTGATTGAGGATTTTTGCATCTATGCTTATCATAATATTGGTCTGTGGTTTTCTTTTTTGTTGTATCATTGCCTGGCTTTGGAATCAGAATAATGCTGGCTTCATAGAATGAGATAAGGAGAATTCCCTCCTCCTCGATTTTTTGAAACAGTTTCAGTAACACTAATACGATTGGCCTAGGCAAATAATTTATGACAAAGTTCTCAAAAGCAAACACAACAAAAACAAAAATAGACAAATGGAACCTCATTAACTAAAAAGCTTCTGCATAGCAAAAGAAATGATAATAGAGTAAACAGAAAATCTACAGAATGGAAGAAAATATTTGACAACTGTTCATTTGACAAGATGGCTAATATCCAGAACTATAAGGAACTCAAACAACACAACAAGAAAATTCAAATGACTCCACTAAAAAGTGGGCCAAGAACATGAAATAGACTTCAAAAAAAAGAAAAAAAAATACAAGCAGCAACAAACATTTGAAAAAATGTTCAATATCACTAATCATCAGAGAAATGCAAATTAAAATCACATTAAGATACTGTCTTACACCAGTCAGAATGGCTATCATTTAAAATTAAAAACAACAGATGTTGGTGAGAATGTGGAGTAAAGGGAATACTTATACATTGTTGGTGGGAATATAAATTAGTTCAACCTCTATAGAAAACAGAATGGAGAGATCTCAAAGAACTAAAATAGAACTATTGAGTATCTACCCAAAGGAAAAGAAATCAATATATAAAAGTGACACCTGCACTCATATCTTTATTGCAATACTATTCACAAAAGCAAAGACATGGAACCAACCTAAGTAAGTGTCTATTAATGAGTGATTGAATAAAGAAAATGTGGTATGTATACATACACACATTGAATATGTTATATTATATATATATACTGAATGTGATATATATTTATATGCATACACATATAGAGAGAGAGACACACACACACTGTGGAATACTACTCAGCCATAAAAAGAATGAAATTATGTCTTTTGCAACAACATAGATGGTACTAGAGGCCATTATCTTAAGTGAAATAACTCAGAAACAGAAAGTCAAATACTGTACTTTCTCTTACAAGTGTGAGCTAGACAATGTCTATATATGAATATACAGAGTGGAATAATAGACACTAGAGACTCCAAAAGGTGAGAGATAGGGCAAGGGATGAGAAATTATCTATTGGGTACAATTTACACTATTTGGGTAATGGTTACACTAACAGCTCAGATTCCACTACTATGCAATGTAGGTATGTCTTTTAGAATTCTAAGAAAACCTTTTATCTTTCACCAAAGCCTAGTTCTTACAAAACTAGGGTGTTTTGTCTTTCAGACAGTGGTTTCCTCCTTTTTCTTTACTTTGTTTGCATTTGCTTCAAAGGTGAATGAAATAAAATACCAAGAGGATGAACTATATTTCAGAAATAATTTCAAATGTAGACTTCTAATTTTTTTCCGCTGTGGTCCAAGAAGATACTTGATATAATTTTGATATTTTTGAATTTATTGAAACTTTATAGCCAAGCATATGGTCTATTTTGGAGAATGTTCCATGCATAGATGAGAAAAATGTATATCATACCACTGGTAGATAGAATATTTTTGTAAATGGCTATTAGCTCCATTTGGTCTAGAGTCTCATTCAAGTCCAGAGATTTTTTTGTTGATTTTCTGATTCAATCAAATGTACTTTTCCATTTGGAAGAAAAATAAATCTGCATGTATTGAAAAGTATCTACTGTTTAAGTATTTTCTATTTTAGCCTTTTGATTGCTAAATATGATTTAGGCACATAAGAGTCTTCCAAACTCTGGAGGTATCATACTGTTTTGCAATTATGTTCTGTTAAATAACGCTTAGGCAGATTACAAGTACTTAGCTAAATTAATATGAGCAACCGTTTACAATCTGTTATATTTTGCTTATGGTAATTTTTAAAAGATTATGTTGGATGCACAAATAAGGTAGCTGAACCTGTTAAATGAAAGTGTATGCACTTAATCCTTTTTCTCTTACTGCATTTAAATTGCACCATAAGAATTGTTCTTTTTATAGCATGTTCTTAAGAGCCTAACTGAATACCTTTGACATTAAGGACAATATTATACATAAATACATACCTACAGACAGGCACATATACATATGCATATACATACACTCATACATTTTTTAAACTGCGATGAGACTACACTAGATACAGAACATGTATACAAGAGCTTGCTAATATAATTTCTATGACAAAAACAGTCACTCACATTTCGATTTTCCTGGCTTCAGGCAGACTAGACAATGTACTTTTTCTAATATTTTAATCATGTTTTTTCAAGTAGTCTTAAATTTAACTGGGACTCAGGTATAAGATCTCTATTTTGATTATTGGAATTTGGGCATGAAATTGTAGTTGCTATTTTTTGTGGTTTGTACAGTTGGTTGTTTTGGAGACGGGGTCACTTCACTATATTGCTTAAGTCCATGGGATGGTTTTTCCACAAGGGCGTGCATGGCATTTACACCTATATGGCATGCAAACATAGTTATCATACTTGAATATTTGAAACTGATGGTGGTAGCGGAGGAAGAGACTGAAAAGACCAGTCCCTGTTATGAAGCAGGCAGTCATTGGAAGCTGCTCTTTAGCAAGTGAGGTTTCTGCTTTCAGACATGCCTTTGTGTTTGAAGCTCTACCTCTTTTTTATTAGTCTCTGTAATGTAGTCCTACAGAGACATTTTGTTTTTCCAAAATGGTATCATCCCATCTCAGATTTCTAGCTGCCAGCTGCCTGCTGCTTTTTTTGTTCATTTCAAGTAATCAACAACTCTTTTTAAATTTCTACAGGTTGAGTTTCTGTGGTCCAGTCTCTCTTTTGGCTAAAAAATATATTGGCTTCATGTGAGAGCATGTCTACTAACCATGGCTGTAAAAGTAACTGATGCATTCTAGTCCAGGATCTTGATATTTTCAAGTGCATTTTGCTAATTGAAGACAACATTAACACAGTGCTTGCCAATAAATCACGTCTGAATACTGAACAAAGGAAATGATAGTGTTTAAAGGTTCTCTAAGCTCTAAGCATACATTATTCATCTTAAATTGTTTTAATTTTCATTTCTTCCCCTGGGTGTCATTCATACGGGAGACCTAATATTTTACCTGCACAGCAAAACCATTCACCTTTTATATGGTAAAAGAAACTTTACTTTTTGGGAAGAGATAATTCTTTCCTCAATCTTAGTCCATGTGATTTGAAAGAGTTTGGCTCAACCTTGAGCTTTAGGAATAGATGTGACCTCAATGTGGCCATTCAGGGCACTTTAAGCTTCTCAATGACTCATTACCTGAGTTGAACCAGTGAGATCCTTACATATGAGTTTGTTAAAACTAAATAAAAAGAATAGTGTTTGTTTGTTGTATATTTTCAAAAAGAAAATTTTAACTAATCCAATATCATCTTGCTGTCACTGGTTGTCACTTGGCACTACTTGTGTTTGAGAATAACTGACTGAAAATAAAGTCAACAAAGATAAAAGTAAATCGGTAGTGAAGACTTACCTTGTGAGCTATTCTTGACTATCTCATTTGAACACGTATATCATGTCATACCTAAAACTGTTTCTATGCTTGAACTTCTCAGTTATGCCCTCCAAATACTCCTTATCTTTATTTTAGTTTGGAACAGTTTGCATTGGGTTACTCCTCCCCACAACTAAATTGTATTATAGAGTGCAATAGCATTCTTAGCTCCTAACACTGGTACTGATACTTACAAAAAAAGCATGATAGAACCATAAACTCTAGGATAAAGCAAATCATTATGCGACAAATTAGTAAACACTGTTTTACTGATATTAACACCTATCATTTTACTTCCATGAAACCATTTGATGTAATATATACTCAGATATGAAAGTGTTTTGCTCTTCCTTATCTTTCTTTCCATTTTTGGTCTTTCTCCTGGGTTTCCACTAGTATAATGTGGCTACTTTGGTTTTACAATATTTAGTAATATTTTCTTTTATGAAGCCAATCCATAAATAGGATGCTGGTGTATCCATATAACACAGTATAATGGAGACTGACGATGAGCTATGGAGGTAACAGAATACAATGACAGCTCTGAGCCCTATAGGTCAGGAGAGAGTTGTTGCCAAGTGTAGGATTTGCCTAGCAAGACCTTGGTTTTCAGGATGATTGTCATTTCATTGTATTATACCGGGCCTTTAAACAATCCATAATTTATTGCATGTCTTCTGGAATGTGTGCTTCCAGGACAGAGTCAGCAATGTACGGACTTTCCCAAATAACTTTATCAAGGTCTTCAATGTATGCCTGTAAATGCCAGGAGTAGCAGGGTTTTCTATACTTTCCAAACTCTAGATGAAAGGCTTTTGTTTCATGCCTGATCAGTGTAGAATATGAGGGCTGGAATGTCACTTTTACTTCCACGTCTTTAGCTTCAAAAATGCACTCAGGGACTCAGACTTTTGCTGACCATAATATTTTCCCAATATGTAGGGACAGTCTTTAAGAAGAAACTACCATCAGAGTGAACAGGCAACCTACAGAATGGGAGAAAATTTTTGCAATCTACTCATCTGACAAAGGGCTAATATCCAGAATCTACAAAGAACTCAAACAAATATACAAGAAAAAAACAAACAACCCCATCAAAAAGTGGGGAAAGGATATGAACAGACATTTCTCAAAAGAAGACATTCATACAGCCAACAGACACATGAAAAAATGCTCCTCATCACTCGCCATCAGAGAAATGCAAATCAAAACCACAATGAGATACCATCTCACACCTGTTAGAATGGCCATCATTAAAAAATCAGGAAACAACAGGTGTTGGAGAGGATGTGGAGAAATAGGAACACTTTTACACTGTTGGTGGGATTGTAAACTACTTCAACCATTATGGAAAACAGTATGGCGATTCCTCAAGGATCTAGAACTAGATGTACCATATGACCCAGCCATCCCACTACTGGGTGTATACCCAAAGGATTATAAATTATTCCACTACAAAGACACATGCACACGTATGTTTATTGTGGCACTATTCACAATAGCAAAGACTTGGAATCAACCCAAATGTCCATCTGTGACAGACTGGATTAAGAAAATGTGGCACATATACACCATGGAATACTATGCAGCCATAAAAAAGGATGAGTTTGCGTCCTTTGTAGGGACATGGATGCAGCTGGAAACCATCATTCTTAGCAAACTATCACAAGAAGAGAAAACCAAACACCGTATGTTCTCACTCATAGGTGGGAACTGAACAATGAGATCACTTGGACTCGGGAAGGGGAACATCACACACTGGGGCTTATCATGGGGAGGAGGGGAGGGGGGAGGGATTGCATTGGGGAGTTATACCTGATATAAATGATGAATTGATGGGTGCTGACAAGTTGATGGGTGCAGCACACCAACATGGCACAAGTATACATATGTAACAAACCTGCACGTTATGCACATGTACCCTAGAACTTAAAGTATAATAAAAAAAAAAAAAAAAAAAAGATCTTGGACTGCTTGTAATAGACATATATCTTAACCCTGGTTCTCTTGCTTATTTTCTGGGAGCCCTTGGGATGTGGTCAGTTTCCTCCCTTGTAATAAGGAAAAATCTTAATGAACTGTTTTCTAGGATGCTGGTTATTGAATGAGATAATCCTGATTTGTCCTCAAAATTTGATTTAAGTATTAGTGTAAGTATTATAGTCAAATGTTAAAATAACAATGTAAAATAAGTTCAATTCTCAAGTAAATATTTGTTTTACTACTAATTTCTAAGATGTGTAATTTATTCAAAAATATTCTCTGACCCATATATGCTATATCATGAAATTATTTGGCTGAAGTGACTCCTTGATTTATATGTTCTACCTGGCTTCTTCCATTCTCTTAGCTGTATGAATATATTGTAAGCATACAATTGGCCCTGTGTTTGTACTTGTATTCAGTGCCCAGAGAGGTCACATACATGAAATTGTCCCCATGAGAGAAGAGTAGCAAAGACCCTTGAGACAAATGAATCACCCAGAGCAAAGGAAAGAAGCTCTTCTCTGGTATTCAACATAGTCATGGAGGCAGAGCACACAAGAAGTGATCTATCAGTACTGCCTCAAGGTCACAATTTCCAATTCAGAGAATCACCCAAGAGAGGGGTTCAGAATTAGTAAGTGCTTCTGGGACTGCAGCAGAAAGCACTGCAGGAAGAAACACTATTTATAAAAGTGAAGAAGCTACAGTGAATACTAAATTTTTTCTCCTTTCTCTGCAAGTGACAAAACAAGAAAGCACTCACTTACCTAACTGTCATCACATGAAATGAGAAGCGATAGTAATTATGACTTATTAAAAGTATAGTAAATCATTACCATTGGAGACAATGATAAACGTAATTATCTAGGACAGAAGAGATAGATGAACAAACAAACAAACAAAAAACACTCTAAAAGGGCATAAGAGAAACCCAAGACAATAGATTTATTTTCTTAAAAGAAAGAGTAGAGAGAAAAATAAATGACACCTGGAGTTATGGATGGAATGTTTGTGTCCCCCCAAATTCATATGCTGAAGCCCTAGCCCCAGTTTGATGGATTAAGGAGGTAGGGCCTTTGGGAGGTAATTAGGTTTAGATGAGATCTTAAGAATAGACAACAGTGATAAGATTAGTGACCATACAAGAAGAGGTAACTGTGAGAAATCCATGTCTGTTTGTGATTTTGCTATGGCAGCCCACACTGACTAACTGGGTGAGATACAAGGTTAAAATTTTAGTGTTCAGGAGTTTTATAAAACATATTTTATATAAGTTTTATAAAAACATATTTAAGTACCCTCACTAGAACAAATGTTTGTATTTTATCTGGAACATATTTGTTTATAAATAATATTAAAACTAATAATAAGGTTGATAGTAACAGTTTACCTTTATATATGACTTCTAGTTTTGTCACTAACTCTTACTATCATGATATTAGTAAGTCCTAGAGAGAATCAGAGGCTTGTCAAGACTACAAAGCAAATAGGATAGAATTGGCACAAGAATTTATATTTTTTCTAAATGCTCGATCAAGGTTTCTCCTGTCATATCACACCCTCTCAATGAGGTTCTTCTGAATTTTATGAACATTTGACATGGAGACTACCATCTCAGTAGACCATATTTTTAAACATAGTTCAATTGCTTTTTAAAATTCAGGATTTTTCCATTGAAATCAACTAATAATTATATTGGTTAATGTGTGTTTCTCTGGGGCAAACTGTTCTAATAATAATTTCTTGTTGTTCTTAGCAACATAAAAATTCTAAAATCAGAAGTGTCTTGGCTTAAATTATGGTTAGGGTGTGTAATGTATCTAGGGGATTAGAATTTTTTTTAGTCAAAACCACCAACTGTGGGTCTTTGGTTTGATACGTTTCACTACACCTTGAGTGCAAAGAAAGAGTATGTAATGATGCTTTTAAGTTAAACGACTTAAACACACAAGAGTGTGACCTGGTAGAAAACTTTAAGGCAGACAGAGTTGAGATTAATCTCCAAGATTGGGGATATGTAAATGAATTCAATATTTTAAACATAAAACAATTCAAACAGCTATCTCCATAGCAGTTAAAATTGCCAGCTTTTATTACAAATCCTACTTTGTTCTGAAATTGGCTAAGTTTATAAAATCTCCATTAAGCTTATGGACAAAATTTTATTGTTTAGCTAAGTGGTATTATAATTTTTCTCTTTTTTTCCCAATTGTTCAAGTTACAAAACTTAGAACACAATTATCCTTCATTGTTTTAACACTGGACTTAAAATTCTTTTTCAGTATATCAACAAATACACTAAAGTAATATTCTCCCTAATTACTTCATATATATCTTAGCTTTTTATTAGTTTATATTTTTCTGCTATGTATTATTCTTCTTCAAATGCATGATCTTACTATTATTTTCATTAGAACTCATCTCTTTCTATTCTGAATAATTTCTCCAGCTGTCCAGATCCATCTGTATTTTTGATCAAACTGATTTATTATCTCTCGCTTCTAACATTTTATTATTATAGATTTGGATGTGCACTCATTCACATTTTCCACTGACTGCTTAATGATTGTGCTGAATAATATCAAAGCACATTCTGATCTCCAGGGACCTTCCTTGATACTACTATCTTCCAATAAGGCATAGAAAAATTGCAGTTTTCTGTTTGCTGGGCTAATTTGTATATTCTTATTGGCCATTATTTTTATGTAATAAAACATTAATGAAACTTCTGTTTTTTAAAACTCAACTTTTAGAAAAAAGAAAAATTATAAAACAGTGACTAGGAAGTATTGGTTTTTCTAAAGCCTGACACATAGTAATTGTACAGGCATATCTCCTTTTATTTTGCTGTGCTTTATCGCTCCTTACAGATATTCTGTTTTTTTTACAAATGCAAAGTTCGTGGCATCCTTGACTCAAGCAAGTTTTTCAGCACCATTTTTCAAGAGTGTGTGCTCACTTCACATCTCTGTATTGTGTTCTGGTAATTCTCACAATATTCCAAACTTTTTCATTGTTATTATACCTGTTATAGTGATCTGTGATAAGGTACCTTTTATGCTACTATTGTAATATTTGAGGGCACCATAAACCAAACCCATATAAGACAGTAAACTTAATAGATAAATGTTTTTATGTGTTCTAACTGCTCCACTAACTGTGTCTTTCATTCTCTTTGGGCCTCCCTATTCCTGAGACACAACAATATTGAAGGTAGGCTTATTAATAACACTACAAGGGCCTCTAAGTGTTCAAGTGAAAGTAAGAGTCACACATCTCTCACTTTAAATCAAAAGCTAGAAATGATTAATCTTAGTGAAGAAGGTGTGTTGAAAGCCAAGACAGGCTGAAAGCTAGACCTCTTGCTTGAAACAGTTAACCAAGTTGTGAATGCAAAGGAAAAGTTATTGAAGGAAATTAAAAATGCTACTCCAATTAACACAAAAATGAACATAGAAACTAAAACAGCCTCATTGCTGATATGGAAAAAGTTTTAGTGATCTGAATAGATCAAACCTGTCACAACATTCCATAAAGACAAAGCCTAAACCAGAGCAGGGCCCTCTTTTATTTTATAAAGGCTGAGTGAGGTACAAAAACTGCAGGAAAAAAAAAGGTTCCTGAAGTTTAAGGAAAGATGCCATCTCCATAACTGAAAAGTGCAAAATGAAGCATCACACGCTGATGGAGAAGCTCCAGCAAGTTATCCAGATGGAGTTAAGGTAACTCAGAAAGGTGGCCACACTAAACAACATATCTTCGATACAGACAAAACAGCTTTATATCAGAATAAGATGCTATGTGGGACTTTCATAGATATACAGAAGGAAAAGTCAATGCTTGTCTTGATCTATGTAGCAAACTTTCATAGCTACATTGACAAAATTTTAAATGTTAAGACTTAGATACAACAATATCTTCAGGTATTCTATTTGGAAAATATACTACAGACCCTACAGGAAATGAAGATAATTGGTCCTGCTAATTTCATGTGGAGAATGCAGCCTCAGGCAACCTTTCATCCCCTATTTCCAGACAACACGTATGTATCCAGAGAGAATAATCAGTAGATTTCTTTTAGGCAAATGAAAAATATGGAGACGTAAGTCTCCCTCTTTTTATGATCAGATAAAATCAGCTTACTTGTTTAACTTAAATTTTAGTTTCTGGTTCATATAATGCAGGTTTTAAATACAAAATTTTCTAAATATTTTTGCTGATACGTAAAACACCAGCACATAATTCCTTCTACCTTACATTTAAGAAAGGTTCTATCTAAATGAACTCTGTGGCAGTGAAGGCATTTATATTCTAAAGCTATTTTTTCTAATTAAAAAGCAGATGATGTAGCAGTCTTTGCCTTTCTCATGGTCAAACTCAGCATTATACTGGGGTGTGCCTTTCAAAAGGAACATTGCCTTTCCTTCCTCTACTATATTGGTTGCTGCTTCCTACATACTACTGTATTTCCTAAGAAAATATTAATACAGTGCCCCAAATTCATAGTCTTTGATCTTAGTCCTTCATCCTTATTGCCTATTCCTATACAATTTTAAATTTTAGCTATGATCAAGAAACTTGATCAGATTTTTAAGGGACTTTATTAATTGGGCCTTGTTTGGAATGAACATATAATCATTCCAGGTACATAAAACCCAAAATGAAACATTGAAGTGTCATTTGCCCTTCAATAAGTATAAACATGGGGTGGTTCAGAGATGTTAAAGGAAGCATTTATTAAATGAAAATAGCATTAAAAATAAGAAAAACTAATATATTGGTTAGCATATATGGAATTAAAACTTAGAATAGGAAGATAAGTTAAAATGATATCAAAAGTTTCAATTATAACATATAAGTTCTACTGTGGATTATCTTGATTAAGTTATATAACCAAAGCAATCTCTTATTACTTCATTTTAAAGATGACAATTAAAAATATTAAATTATTCTTGAGATTTAATTTAAAAAGTGGATCTAAAACTATCACTTGTTCATAGATAGGTGACCATAAAATGTCAGCTGTGTAATTCCTTCTTTCCCTGGGGCAGTACTTAGTGAATACTTCTTTAACTATTGGGATGGATAAGTTAAATTATTATATGAAGGAGCATGATACAACGATGAAGTGACACAGATTTCGAAAAACAAGGAACACATGGTTAAGCTTATCATCTCCAGAGCGGAAATCTATAGTATGATAATTCACTGGATAGGTAAACCTCATATTAGTGTAACAGAAACATGGCAACAGATATCCAATAAAACCATTTACCCAGGCATGATATAACACTAGTCAATCTTAGATTGCTATTGGGTTACCCAAATTTTATTTAAAAAGGAGTCTTATGTATGTATTATATGTACATATTTATGTTTTAAATTGTTTAAAATGTTGATGCCTCTTAACATTGTCATAGGCCAAGCAGTAGAAGCAATTACCTGTGCTTTGGGGACCTTAGCTGTCATTTTTTATGACATAGTTGGACAATGTAGGGTAAGCAAAATTTTATCTCTACCTTCTTAGAATTTTGGCTGGGTCTGAGGATTAAACTGATATAAGACAAATTAAAAGGAGAAGAGCATAAACATGTATTTCACATAAGTGTTAAATGACCTGAGAGCTTTCATGAAAAATGGAAGATCCAAAGAAGTGGCCAAACCTACATGTTTTTATACTAGGTTGAATAAAGAGAGGCAATTATGTAAAAGTAGCTAAACCCTATGTGGAGGCTAAAGGAAGATAAGAATTATTTCAATAAGGTCCGTTTGTACAGTGAAAGGGGAGGGCCAGAGTGCTCTTTCTTCTTCCATCTGTGGTATTTATAATTGCCTTTATCTCAAAATAGTCTTTATGCCAAAATGGCATGTTTTGGGGTGGCATATTCTGCCACTCTTCAACAACCATAACCCTTGCTTTATATCAACAGGGCATTTAAAAACCATTTGAGAAAAAGGTATATGGTTTATCATTGTTGCCAAAAGATATCCCATAATATCTTCTGAAAAGTCCAAGAGAACAACAAAATTCTGCAGAATGGCAGTAATTGACATGGAAAAATATCTCAGAGACAAAACTCGAGTATTCCTGAAAGGAATCCTGTATCATTTTAGTAGTAATACTATTGATGTTCACAATGGATGTTATTCTGAGGTAAAATAAAGAGATTGACAATTCTGGTGATTCCAAAGAGCCAGACTAAATCAAAAATATTTTTGCAATACTTTAACCAAATTATTTCTCTTGTATGTCCTTTTTAAATATATATACAAGAGTGATACATTTTCAAATGCAAGTCTAAACTGAGTCCAAAAATATTTTTTCCATAGTATAAAAAATAAGAAAATACTGAGATGTATTTTAATTTACAGTGTTTTCTTGATGATAATTAAAATAATAGTGTGCCATACAATTGATCTCATCTTGGGTTTAATGAAATACAGTAGTTGGTCAGAAGCTATAAAAGAGTCATCTAGCATGTATCCTAGGATGAACATTTTTATAGACATTTTAGATTTTTTCCTTTTCTTTTCTTACTAGTTCAGGTATAAGAGCCAATAGACCCCCAATGCAGATGCCACACAAAGCTACAAGTATTACATTTTGGGACATGACAGCATGGAAGAATGAACAGAGAACACATTTAAGAAAAAGTAAGAGAAATGTGGAAAGGTTCAGCTCTTAAATGAGGAGTAATTGTGGGATTATAGTAGATCCATTTGATATCAATTTTTGATGCTTTATGGCCATGTTCCTTAAAGTGTTCTCTTTGGAAAGCATGGCTGGATTAGCCATATTATATTTGTGTAAATAAAAATAGGCAAGGTAATTCTTTTTGCAGTCTGGGGAAATGCAAAGTCTACCTAAGAGGCAAAGGCTTTTTTATTCTAAAAAATATATGTACCATTCTCAATTTTCAGAACTTTTAAAGTAATATATTTTAAAAGTTTTGTAGGCAGTTAGAAAGTAGAAAAAAAAAGTGAATAAAATGATTTACATTGAGCAAGCATAGAGATTAAATGAAAACATAGAACTACTTAAGTCCAAATTTGTGCAATTGTGGCCTCCATTTTGCACCTGCACTGTGTGGGCATAATTTAAATGAAATAACATCTGGCATGTTATAAGTGTAGTCATCAACAATTGCAGAAGCATTTAAGTTGTGACTGCACTTATGGGGAAAAGGGGGAGAAAACGCAATTAAGAAGATGTGAGTCTAAGATAGGATTAAACTCACAATTTCCACATAACTCATTCTTTAGATGCCAGAGGCCAAAGCCCCAAGCTGAAGAGAATCTCACAGAGAATCAGAAGTTCTGAAGCAAGTAGTTCAATCATGGAGTGGTGGAAAGAGACTGGGCTTTGGAGGTGATTAGATTGGGTTATACAGCTCATCCTCACCTCTTCCTAGGGGTAGGAAGTTGAACCAATTAAACATTTTGCATCATGTGTCTCTCAGTTGTAAAATGATAGTAATAAAAACCACATGAATTTACAGTGAGAATTACAGTAGAGTGTCATAAAGTAGGAGGCACCATGAATGGCAGCATCCTTTCTCAACTCTCTTTGTTCCTTCTTATATTTTTGTCCTTATATTTTATATAATAATGATATTTTTATGTATTTAACTTGACTCTATATGTGTCTCAATTTGACTTATAAATTCACCTACCTCATAACCCAGGGATTGGGGAATCATTTACTCATTCTAAACCATGTATAGAAAACCTCTTATGTGTAAATTAATAGGCCAGATCCTGAAATTAAAACTGTGAGCATGAAGAGACATGCTCCCTTGGTTCATATAATCTACTGGGTGACACAGACATTAATCAATTGTACATAAAAAGTAAAGTGACATTACAAATGTGATATGCACCATGGATGAGGGATATACCTTGTGACATAAAAGGGTGCAGGAGTCAAATAAGTCAGGAAAGTATTTAGTGAACCACAGGAGAAACAAAAAATATCTAGGCAAAAATGTCAGGAAAAAACATAAAGAAAAAAAACCCTAAAAAACAAAACATAAAAAATTCCCTAAGACCTTTTTTGGCAAAAAGGAGCAATGTATATGAAATCAAAAGAGAATGTTTGGTATTAAATACGAAAGAGATAACTGAAAAATTTATAGAGGTCTATATCAGATAATGTAGAATGAATGGTAGGGTTATCTATGGAAGGTTGAAGCCATGAATTATGTTCAAAATATGTTTGAAATTTTATAACAATGGAAGTATTCCTTAAAATGCAAATTGTGCCCATAATGGGCATTTTGACTGGCAGTCAGATAAATTTAATTTGCAACGACATTTCTTTGAAATGCAAGGTCTGACTTTGGGAGAGATACAATATACAACGTATAAGTGGAATAGTAGAGTTTGCAATGACAGATGTTCACACATACATTCTTCTTCCTCTTGATCACTTCTATTTTTCCCTGTATTCATTTCATGTCAGAAAGTAGAGTTTCAATTCAATTTCAATCTGGATTAGACTACTATTTCTGAGATACATTGCACAAACACAGTAGTACAGCTAATTAGATAGATAGATAGACAGACAGACAGATAGATAGATAGATAGATAGATAGACAAATTTAGATGGTACGATGGACAATGCAATTGCATTGATGTAAGATAAATGCAGTTGTAGAGCAGTCCAAAACTTGAGTCTGAGTATGGATTTTTTTTGAGGTTGCAAAACTAAGGGAAATATAAAACATGTGATTGTACGTTAAGTCTCTGGGATGGACGCCATAAATTAGACAAATAATACAGAGCATGTTTTAATTAAGTTAAAATTTGATTGTAAACTATTTACCAGTCTCAACATATTCTGCTATAATAGTAAAGTAAGTCATGTATCTACATTTTAATAGGAATAAATTATCTAAAACATGTCAATAATACAAACACCATCTAATAGGAAACTCAACTATTTAACAATACTAACAGTAATACAAAATTAATATTTTTGTAAATTCACTAGGTTTTTACAAACAACTTCAGAAAAATATTATTACTCTTCAGATAAATATTATTACTCTGAAACTGCAAATGATGAAACTGAGATCCTGAATATTTAGCTTGGGTACACAAAGACACAAAGCCATAAGGCTAGGCATATAGTAATTTTATGATAAATTTTTGTTGAATTAATAAACCCATGGACTATCCAAAGATAAAACCTAGGTCTCCAGAACTTACAGTATCTCGCTATATAAAAAATAGAACCATTGGATAGTATAAAACACACTTAGAAGCCAGAGCTACATTTCCTTTCATTTAATCATTGATTTATGTATTCATTCACTCCGTCATCTATTCATTCTATGTTATTTCTCATAAGTTTGTCAATAGCACATTATCTCTGAGAAATTTTATTAGATATAAAGATGCATCAATACATGAAACAATCATGTCCTCAGTCTTCACAGAGTGTGTAGTTTATCAGAGAATATAGACAATTATACAAGTAATTTCCATGCAGTTAACATAGGAAAAGTAAAGAACGCAAGGGAATCAGAAAGTAGGGCATACTAATCTGTGACCTGGGAGAGGGAGACAGTGAAAAAACCTCAGAAGTGAATTTAAGCCAAGTCCTTATCTAAGAACGGGAATTAGCCAAGTGAAGGCACCCAGAATTTGGAAGAAGTGGGAGGACACTGAATGCAAAAGAATTGCATGGAGAGAGGAAGCTTATAGGCTAGGAAAAAATAGTTCAATATGGATGAAAGATCGAGTGCAAGATGGAGTGTGAAAAGACATGAGAATAGAAAGAAAAGTCAGGGCCAGAAGATAGAGAGACTAGTGTACCACGTTAAGACGTTAGATGCATCCTCAAAGCAATGGTTTGTTTTGAAATAGAGGATTGGTTAAGCAGGGGAACATCATGATCAGAGATGCATTTTTGTTTGTTTTTTTAAAGATCCTTTTACAGAGATTTTATATAGACAAAATTTTAGAAAAAAGCAAAAAAGCCAGATGATATGTGGATATCAATTGATTTTAGTGGTATTGGAGAAAAATAAATAATTAGGAGATACGTTTAAAGACATATACAAAGCACCCTAATTAATTTGGCGTGAGTCTTTGGGATGGCTTCCCAATTCTGAGTCCCAAGATTAAACAGGTCAATCCTGGGTCGGGCACAGTGGCTCATGCCTGTAATCCCAGCACGTCGGGAGGCCAAGGTGGGTGCATCACTTGAGGTCAGGAGTTTGAGACCAGCCTGGCCAACATGGTGAAACCCCATTTCTACAAAAATTATTAAAAAAATTAGCCTGGTATGGTGGCACACACCTGTAGTCCCAGCTACTCAGGAGACAGAGGCAGGAGAACTGCTTGAACCCAGGAGGCAGAGGTTGCAGTGAGCTGAGATCATGCCACTGCACTGCAGCCTGGGCAAAAGAGTGAGACCCCATCTCAAAAATAGATAAATAAATATATAAAAATTAAAAAAAGCAGGTCAGTCCTGTCTCTGGTAAATATTGCAGATTGGTTCGATCAACATATATTCTTTAAACTAGGGAATGGCGAGGTAAAATCTCATTTCTTATACTTTTGAAGCTAAATTTTCAAAAGTGACAAAGTTCTACACTGCAGGCTCCCATATAAGACTTGAAAGGCTGAACTAAAAATTATGTGGAAGAGGTCACGAGGCTTCTCTAGCAAGCAAAGTCAGAAAATATTTTTCTGTTTCCTTTTTTGGAGGTTTTTGTTTGTTTATTTGTTTTTAATAGTAGCCATATAAGGGTTTCTGTTATCCGGTCCCTGGCATTCTGTATGTTTGGGGAGCAGAAAGCTGCTGCTGCTTCAGGCTTTCAGTAAAATATTTCTATCATGTGACTGTACAGTTTTCCTATTTGTATGGTTTCTAGACGTTTAGTATGTAATTCCTGTACCTAAATAATATTCTTAAATAAACTCATTTGTTCTTTCATACTAGCTGGAGTGGATTTTATTGTCAGCTGTAAAAATTCTCTGCTAGTTATAACTTGTTTTTCTAGATTTTGCTGTGGTCATTACTAGCTATATAGTTTTTGAAAATATGAGATCCCTTGTTCAAAAATATTAAGAATTTTAAGATGGCAACAATAGAACATTAAATCAAACACTGAGAGTTTCTAATCCCAGACCCCTGTGCACCTTCACAAGTCATACACTCAGAAAGCTGATCCTGGCTGTGTTACAAAACAACCGCATGGACAGATGTGATTGGGGTGGGGGGGTGATTCTGGAACCAGGCATGTTTAGGTTTAAAGCTCCACCATCTTGTAGCTGTACCATCTGGAACAGCTGCTAGTTGATGGATCAGCAAAAGAGAGAGAGAATAATCACTCAAGAGCTTATCTTTATTCTTCTTGGAAGTGCCTTATGCTATTTATTTCACCTTAAAAGACATTGGACCAAATTAGCCACAGGCTGTCTCCTAACTGAAAAGTTTCTGGGAAATATAAGAAAACAATTTTGATGGTGGTGAGTTTTGTGGTATTTGCTATAAATTTCAATATGCATTTCTGCAACTCACAAGAAGTCCTGGAAATCCACAGCCTTACCACCACCAGACTAGAGTCTCTACTATGAGGCTTATCACAGAATGTGTCACGGAAGTATAAAACTTGAAGATGAGTAGAAAGGAGCTGAGCTATGTAGCCCTAACTCCCCTTCCCTAACTCAACAATCTAATCATTTATTCTTTCTTCAAAGAGGAGTGGACAGAGATATACCTGGAGTATTATTCTATGGGAAATCAATATACACGGAAACTAAAGGCTATTGGAACATGAGATTACCTGCCAACAACTTTTCTCCTCCATGCTCATTCTATTAGCACTAGTCATGGAAGTATCAAGAACAATATGGATGATGAGGATATTGTATAGTTTTAAGGCAATAACTGTACCTGTGGGTGAACCTGGTGCCCAACTATCTTCAGTAAAACACCTATGTGCCCAGAACCCTGAACATCCCAGAAAGGAAGAAAGGTAGGCTGCTTAATGAGCACATCTCCCAATGCATTGGCACCCCAAATACTGTTCTTTTCAAATCCCCTTTCCATAAAAAGGCTTGCAAAACTGCTGGGCTATTTTTGGTTGGTGGTGGGTTTTTGTTTGTTTGTTTGTTGTTGGGTTTTTTTTTTTTTTTGTAAAGAGTTGCTGGAGGGAGGGAAGGGGGCTGGACTTAAACAATTATTTTAACTTTTAATTTTACAGATATTTACATACTGCTTATATAAATTAAACTCAAAGAGTAATTAAAATAAGCTTAATAACAAAGGCAGAAATTTGAGAGGCAAATAAATAATCATAATGTATAACAAAACCAAAGAAAAGTCATTGATCTATTAGTTGATGTTTCAGAATACATACATTATTCTTTTCATGTGCGGAGTGTGCTTAAGCCCTGGAAATGTCTATTATGAAGATATAACGCTGGAATTTGACATAATTACATGTCTGAGTGGTAGATTAGGGTAGTCTTAATAGCACTTGATTTCAAGAGAGTTCAGATTTGGTACAGTGTTTAGATTTATAACCTTTGAAAGTCACAAAATATTCCATTAAACTGTTCCAATATTTTATACAGGGTCACTGTATTCTTGCTTTGATGTGACCTTTATGTAGTTGGTTGCTTCAGAGCAGATTACTGGTTCCCAAAGGTTACATGGAATTCATCTTTCTCTATTTTACTTCCATTCTCAGTCACATTTACTATTTCACTGCAAACTTCTTTAAAGGTATGGGATTATCTAATACTACTTGTTAATAATATGTTAATATGCTATTTTGTTTTAAAACTTATGAGACTAGTTTTTATATATTTGGTGACCTATCATACATTTAAGCACCATACATTAGATTTAACTGCTGTTTATTCAGGTGTCATTTGAAGAATAGTCATATATCTTAATGGAGAGACGTGAAAAGCAAGTGTGGAAGGACTTCAACATAAAGAGAAGACAAATAGCACACTGTAGGATTCAGTTGCAACTGGAACAAGCTAGAGAACTTTATTTATAAGATATTCAATCATTTTTTCAGTATGGCTACAATTTTCTTTAAAAAATGATTACTAAATTTCCTAAAATTTAAAAATAATATATAATCATCTCCTTATAATATTCAACCACTAAAAGTGCCTTTATTTTAAAATTAATGATAAAAAATTCTATATAAAGTAATATTTTGATCCCACTTCACAACAACAAAGAAAGCATTCATAATGGCATTACTTGTCACTGATAATGCTATTTATAGTTTCTTATATTTGGTAAATTATTAATACTGCTGATTATGTTTATTCCAAAGGGTAGCAAGTTTCTATAATTTTGCTTTTTAAAAATTTTAGTAACACCTCTAATTGAAAGCTTTCTCTAATTGAAAGCTTTTGTTTTTTAAAAAAATGTGTTTAAATAGTGGTAAACTATTTTTTCCAGTTTTCTTTATTGTATCAATTTGTAGAAGTCAAAATAAAAGATACTTTTACCCAGAATGACATAAGGTAACATACACACTAAAAGTCATGTCAGATAACTTACCAATATAAGTTAAATAGTGTAAACACTCACATGCAGTGAAAATTCAGCTACTGAGAATCAAGTAGCCTTTTTTAAATGTGAAATGACAACAAACAAATGGATTATGAGGATTGAATCAACAGATTCAAAAAATGGAACACTTTTAAGTATTTGTAATACTTCAATATTTATTGAATGAATCCTATTTATATATTATTTAATCATTTGAATCGATATCATTTTAACAAATTAGCATAGAAGAAATGAGACCATTCAGCAAAGTACTGTATGAAAAATACCCTAATATGAAAAATAACATCTTTGTTATATTCCTAATATCAAGGAATATATAGTTTTAGTCTGAGATCCCCACAGGGAGGAATTTAAGGCTCAGCTAGGAAACTTTCCACCCACCTCTGCCAAAATGGTAGGCGATTCTTTATTGAAGGTAGAGAGGAAGCACTGTACAAAAGGGGGAGAATGTAGAGAAATATATAAAGGCCCAAACAAAATGTACCTACTTTACACTGATTAATCCACAAATATCTACGTTTGCAACAGTTGCCAATATGCGATTAGAATCTTGTTTCTTGTAATATCCAAGAGCGTACAGGAAAAGCTATTCTGTTCTTCCCTTCTTGTTGCAGTGACAACAGGCTCCCTCTATATGGCTCAGTTTTTGGCCACAGTTTTAATAAAAGCTATAAAATTCACTGTTGTTTTATTTTTTAACCTAATGTGTTCTGTGAATTAATTCACTGGTCAAACACATTTTATCACAATCTACCATTGAGATACAAAAATCTTGTAATGTGGCAACTTCTTAGATGCACATTCTTCCAATTGATTTATATACATATGTGTGTATATATATGTGTATATATATATGTTTGTGTGTATATATGTGTATATATATGTGTGTGTGTGTGTATATGTGTGTGTGTGTGTATATATATATATTTTAATTTTGACAGAGTCTTGCTCTGTCACCTAGGCTGGAGTGCGGTGGCACCATCTCTACTCACTGCACCTCCACCTCCCGGGTTCAAGTGATTCTCGTGCCTCAGGCTTCTGAGTAGCTGGGACTACAGGCCCAGGCTACCATGCCTGGTTAATTTTTGTATTTTCAGTAGAGACCGGCTTTCCTAGAATTGAACTCCTGGCCTCAAGTGATACACCCATTTGGGCATCCCAAAGTGCTGGGTGATTTATTTATTTATTTATTTTGGCGGTGCATTTATACTTTTATCACGGACAACGTGGCCCCTTCCACATCCACAAATCAGTGCTGTCCAAGCCCCACCCAGGAGCCCCTGTCCAGACACTACTCTCCGAGGGCCTCGCCCAGGTTTCTGTCACATTATCACCCGCCAGGACACACAGCAGCTCTTCCACTCTTACCTGAGGTTGTATTATAAAAGCACATGCTGGTTGTAAACACCTTCAACAACGCAGAAATGAGCAAGGGGAAAGTGGAACTTACTGTGGATGTGGCCACAGGACCACATTTTTGTTCCTGTTGGGATGCTTGGGTCGGTTTCACAATCCTGTAGGCTGACCCCGTCTGTCTGGGCGCCTCGCGCTGCCTGCCTCCTGGGCACTCTGGGGCGACATGAGCGAATGTGCGCTTGTCTAAGCTTCGGTGCTTGCAGTGAAGACTCTGCACCAAGAATGGTCTATCAATGAGGAGGACTACCCGGGAGGGGCTTCCATGCCTCCCATCCTGGGCACTTCCTGACTTTCTGCAGGAAGTGCTGTCCTTGAGTCATTCTGTTTTGTCCTGAGGCTGCTGCGAGGAGGGGGACAGATGAGCACATGCTGGAGGCTTCGGTCCAGGCACAGCAGCAGGTCCCAGCTGGCCCGCGTTCCCTGACCGGAGAAGAGCAGCTCCCAGCAGGTTGCGGGCACAATCCCAGCTCACGCAAGGCCTAGAGCGCACTGCAGGGCCCCAGCACCCAGTCTTAATGTTCACCCTTGTCCCTCCTGCTTTCCAGCTTTGGAGTCCTTGTTAAAAGGAACTCGAACCATAAAGTTATAAACACGACACCTGCATTCCCAATCCTTCAAGGTTTTCTTTTTTACACACAAAACTTACAGTCTTTACTTTTCCCAAGAAAACTAGTTTTTTCCGACACTTTAAAAAACAAATTATCCTTTTATCATATGTTGAAAGCCCTACCCATAACAAACCCACTTCTGCGTTTGACTCTGTTCACTGACCCTTCATTTACTTCCTAAACTGACCCTTTTGGTAACTTTCAGTGAAGAGGTGGCTTTAATAAATATATTCTCCAGAAATCTCCAGAACCTTTGCGTGGGTCAGGGTGAGAGGTGCCGCCACGATGTAAACAGAACAGCTGAGTCCTCCCGCTAGGTGCCAGGTGCCATCTGCACAGGCCGCGTGTGTGGGAGGCATGGAGTCAGAAGCGCTTCCTCAAAATACATCCCTTGTCTCCAACAGAGCACACAGGCCCTAGGGCCCGGTAGACAGGGCTGGTCCCAGCAGATGCATACCACTTCCTGGTCTTGGGGGATGGTACGGCTGAGGTTGCCCAGAGCAGGAAGCCCATGCAGAGGCCAGAGCCTCTTGTCCCACTTGGCAGAGACCCCAGAGGGAGCCAAGGGGGCAGCATCAGAGCCGGGGGCCTGGACAGGGGTGCCCAAGGGCACAGCAGCTGCAGGCCATTGGGAAGGCCAGAAGACGGTGAGTGGAAAGCCGAGGGACCGTGGAGTGACTCAGAGAAGAGGCTATTCAGCTGAGAGTCCTGCACGTGCCTTTTGTGTTTCATCCGGGGATTGTGAAACCAGGTTTTTATCTGGACCTCCGAGAGAGGCATCTCCCTGGCCAGCCTCTTCCGCTCTAGAGGGCCCAGGTACTGGTGGTGCCGGAAGACGGTCTCCAAGTCGCCGACCTACTCAGTGGTAACGGCCGTGCGGACACTGGGGGTCGCCAGGTGTTTGGCCCCTTACTCAACCCAGCCGCGGTCCTTTCCGGCGCAGGCAGATTTGAGGACCTAGCCTCCTTGATGCTGACGGCCTGAGGGGGCTCCCGGGTGCCGGATATCTGACCCGGGCCAGGGAGGCTCCCCTGCGAGACATGGCAGGCCTGGAGGTGTGAGTTGGCCCTGAGCAGCTGCTCTGGGAGAGCCAGTCCACTGAGCCAAAGCTGGAGGGCAGCTGCCGGCCACAAGGTGGGGAGGAGGAGAGACGCATGACCGTCAGGTGGGCCGGAGGGAAGACTGGGCGGGGCTGGCAGGCGCAGGATCTACCTGGGTAGTTTTTAAATCTGTAACATAATATTTGCTTTTAATTTTTAATGTTACTATGTTGTCAAAGTATTGTAAAGCTTAAACTCTTTTTCCTTAATACCACGTAATTTGAGTTTTTAAAAACATTTTTTGCCAATTGAAAGTGAGATTACTTTGATTTAATTTCTTGTGATAATATTTATTTATGGCCTGGCACGGTGGCTCATGCGTGTAATCCGATCACTTTGTGAGGCCGAGGTGGGTGGATTGCCTGAGGGGTTCTAGACCAGCGTGGCCAACATGGTGAAGCACTGTCTCTACTAAAAATACAAAAATTAGCTGGGCGTGGTGGTGAGTGCCTGTAAATCTCAGCTAATTGGGAGGCTGAGGCACGAGAATTATTTAAACCCAAGAGGTGGAGGTTGCAGTGAGCTGAGATTGCACCACTGCACTCCAGGCAACAAAGTACGAGTCTCTTTCCCCCCAAATATATATATATATATACACACACACACACACACACACACATACATGCATATATACACATAAAATTTTTTTATAATGCTGGCACTAAATGGTGGTTGCAATATGTATAACTATCAAGCAGATGGCGTGTTTTAAACCTACAAAATACATTTACATCATATGTCTAATTACATTAGACTGGTTGATGTGACAACAGAAAACAGAAGATAAATTCTGTAAATTGGGGTCACTTATAACTGATGAACATCCACTAAACTAAATTGTCTCATGTATGTCTACAAGATACGGTTTTGGAGGATGGGATAGAAAACAATTTTTGACACAGAACATACAAACTCTTTAAACTTGACACTTTTATAGTATGATTTCTACTACCTTACGTATAACAAAACTCTAAAGTGTGTGAATTTTCAGAAGTAACCAAGCATGGCATTTTCCTTTACGTTTTTTCTTACATTGAATGGTTTCTGTCATCTTCAAAAACACTAGAATGGAGACCTCTTACAACAAGCAACTGATCACTCAGTTGGCTAAAGTCCAGATTGAGGGCCAGGTGTGGTGGCTCACACCTGTAATTCCAGCAATTTGGGAGGCTGAGGTGGGAGGATTGCTTGAGGCCCAGAGTTTGAGACTAGCCTGAGCAACATAGCCAGATCCTGTCTCTATCTCTACACACACACACACACACACACACACACACACACACGACCAGATTGTGATCTGGCTCAGAGCCATTCTTTCCAATTACACACCCTTCCCTTTTGTTTAAGAGTATTTAAAAGAAACCCAGCAACTCCAAAAAAAAAAAAAAATCCCAGAAGGAACAACCACAGATCCTCAGTAGGGTTCATTGTTAGCATCCCTGAAATATCTTGGAAAGGAACTTACTGGAAGTTTACACCCTCTTTAGTTCTTTGAAATGCTTCTCCCAACTGTACAATATACATCAATGGTACAGCTTCTGGAGAAAAAACTTTCTCCCTAAAAACAGATGGTAACTACATCATTGAAGCAGAAAATTGTGTATGTATAATTTTATAGTTATTTTATTTTTATATATTTTTCATAGAAGGAAAGTAAAAGGATATAAAAGCTAGCTGGTCACATGTTTTGAATACCATTTCCTCCCCCTTATACTCAGGGTCAGCTTGCATTCCATTTGATTAACATTGATTTGATATTTTTATCTTTAGAATTGATTTAGATAAATAGGATGTCAATATTAGGAGATTTCCTCCTCAATAAGCTGCTTGCCTTCTCTATGCAGTGCGTTATGTCATTTCAATCTGGGTGATAACAATCTAGAATCAAAGCAGTTGTTCAGTCTTCATTCCTAGCCACTTTCTAGGCAGTGGCAATTGTCACCACTCCCATAAAAATTCTGGAAGATGTGACACTAAGTAAGATGATAATCAATACCACTTTTCCAGGATTCAGAAGCTTTAAGGACTATGTGTAAATAGCAGGATTTTGACGATATTTAATGAAGTCTTTTCTCTATAGCAGTAGACATTATCAGAGAAAGAAGTATCAATGATATCTGCTAATGTATGTTATATATCATAAAAGAATGATATTTGGGTAAATTACAAAATGAGTAAACTGTAATTATGGACAAATTTGGTCATGGTAAATAATTTGCCTAATAATTTTCTTCCCTTCAATTAAAATTTTGTTTTATTAAATATATGGATGTTAATCTAAGTATATTGTTAAACAGTAAGAAATAGGGTCTATAACATTGATGTAGAAAATGCTTGTGTATATGAGAGCGTGCCTACTATGTGTTTTCTTACACTTAAAACATAGCAACTTTTTGAGAAAATTTTTAGCTTAATTTTGCAGATGTGAAAACTGAAGTAGAGAGCTTGAGAAAATCATTGTCAAAAAGAAGCAGGAATTAAGCTTCTGTTTAACTTATTTCAGGTCCCACCCAAGGATCATACAAAGACTTAAAGCTTCTTAACTAAGCACCAGAAGCACCAGAGAGAGAGGAAAAAAAAAGTATTGTACTCTTACCTCCAGGCGATAAAGCCAATGTTTTCTCTACTTGCTCTCAGTATTTTTGTGAAAAGATTTACTCATGATTCTCAAGCAATTTCAGTGAAAGCCCAACTGTTTCAAAAAATTTTACCTCAGCACTAAATAACAAAAGTCTTAAAAAGCAATTTTAGAATCACGTTGACATAGTAAATAATCATTGTGTTTACAGGCTGATAGGGTCTGAAACCAGGTATGTTTTATGTATAGCAATACTTTTCACCAGTCACGTGGAACTAATCATCAGGTGTGAAGTTAACCTGACTTACGGCAAAACACATGCAGACTTCTATGTAAAAAGGAAAAAAGCACAAATCAAAGGAAAATTAGTGGTGAGCTAGAAACAGCCTTCTTTGAATTGTCTAATTTATATGACTTATGTCTTCCATCATATTTTTCAGTAATATAGCTTTTTGAAGTGAATTGCCTTTTTGGCCAAGAGGAAATAAATGAGTAGATGAATAAAGGAAAAATGAGGTACTGAAGAAGAATGAAGACTTTCTAATATATCTTCTTCTATCAGGTGTATAGCAAGAGTACTTACGTAGTTAACTCTTCTCCTAATCCTAAGCAATATCAAGATTTATTGTTTAATACTAAAGATGAAATAATACTTGAAGTTACACAAAATGTCATGTATTGCAGGTATCATGATTACTGTCATTTAAATAAATTGTAAATCAACCTCCTTCTTGTTGCTGAGACAGAAATTTAGCTGCTGTGAAATACTGAGATCTTCCTGCTTTTCCACTAAACCATTATTGTCTTTTATATTCTAAGAACTATCATACGAATTATCTCCAAAATAATAAAGAGCAAAGAATCGCTGCTGCAGAGAAAATCCTTTGGGAATTTCTCACAGGCAAGGTATTTCTCTTTTTCTTTTCTAAGGACACACAAAGATTCCTTAAAGCAGGAGTCAGCAAACTTTTCCTTAAAAGGAGTAGATAGCAAATATTTTAGAATTTTGCTGTCACTCCGTCTCTAGAGAGTCACAAGTACTAAACTCTCCAGTTTGTCTCAGAAAAGCAGCCATAAACAATGTGTAAAGAAATAGCAAGTCTGGGATCCAATAACTTTTCATTTACCAAAACAGGTCAGAGTTGGTCCACTGGTTCTAGTTTACTGACTGATGCCATATGGGGTAGGTTCATCCTACCTTTCATTTGCCCAGAATAGCCCATTGGAAATTTTTTTAAAGTATTTCCAAATCATAGGAATCTGCCTTTGTCTTTACTCCCCTTTTAGAATGAAATCTCTTCATAATTAAATCTTACTCATTCTTCAACTTCCATCTGAAATCCACCACATCAGAGAACTCCAGAGAGTATGATGTTTTGTGCATATTAGATTATCATAAACTATTTCATGCATTATGTCTTTTATCATGCTGACTTGTAGCACAATAATGCTTTAAGCATGAAAAGGAGAGAGGCTAAGTAAGTTTCCGTGATCAAATGAGGAAAAAGCAACAGTAAAGCCAAACTCTTTAATTCTACTTTAGCAGTCTTCATTAAGCTATTAACAATCTTATCGTTGCAAAAGAATACCTAGGAACATATAGCTCAACATTCCATCAAGCACAAAAAGCCCCTCGAGCTGTTAACTAGCAATTGATATCCAGTTTTAATATTTCCAATCATAAGAAAATAATTACAGATGTGCCTCAATTTACAAATAGCTTATTTTTTAAAAGGACCTTTGTGAATGCATTTCTTATTAAGCCAAATGGCACTATAAAATTACTTGCTAATGTATGCAGAGTTGCTGAAATGGTGAATGTTTATCCCTGTTAGTAAAAACTGCAAGTAGAAAGAAAAATAATGAGCTTCAATAGGTCCTGTGGAGATATATCCACAATTGGACAGGTCTAAATGCTATTTCTTATAGTGAACAAAATTATCTTTTCTGTAATATTTACTTTTCTGTTACAGATTTACTTTCACAGTGTCTTCTCTCTCTTTTCTGTGACTAATCCACGTATTTAAGAAAAAGTTGTCTTGTGTTCTCTAAGAATTTTTAAAGGACTATACCATATACTAGAATCGTGATTTTTTTTTTCTCCATAGCATGTGATTCCAGGAAAACTTCCAACAACTCACATGTACATATGTCATTCTTAAAATATAATGTTTTCACAGTAGCAAGTGGTCTGACTAGCAGGAAACAGTGGGACTTGTCTTTCATGCCTTGTGAACTTGAATTTCCTTAAAATAGACTGTGCCAATGATAGACTCCCTTGATAAATCTGTTAGTAGTTTACATGTATTCCTTGTGTTTCAAGTAGATTTTCAGTAAGTTAAATGCAGAAATAACTCATTCATGTTACAATGAATTCTTACATAAACTATTTCCTCTTATTTCCTGGTCAATTGAGTATTCAATGGAGGCTTGAAAGTCACACTGTAATGTGGAATTCTACATGATTTAACATCTTATGTTGTCACTAGTAATACTCCATAGTTGAACGTCTTAGGCTTAATTTCCTAAATCAGTGGACCTCCTTTTAACAAAGGAAAGATTCTTTCATGTGTAGTGAAGTCCCTGAAAAAAGAAGTTTGAAAAGTTCTTTTTGAAGTCTTAGCAGTAAAGTCACGGACATGACAGGGTACTGTGCATTTAGATCTATATTTCACTTGCTTTTGCTGGGATAAGCACTCTCTGGAAGAAACTCTCAGAATGCCAAAGGTTGAAACTGCTTTCAGCTTGTTTTTATCCATAGTCATGGTTCTCACCATTTGTGATCTTAAGTTCTGAGAATAGATTCTAAAGCTGGTGATCAGCAGTGAAAGAGAGCTTAAATATATCAGTTTCTTATTTGCTTATGTTAAATAAGCAAGAGAAGAAAGTTTAAAGATATCAGTAATATAGCAATTGAGACTCCATTTAATTTGTTCCACATAGAGTCAGCATTTTTACTTAGTTAATTTAAATATTTTGAATCTTTAATTTTTAAATTATATTTATCTTTATAAATATTGTTTTTAAATTATTGTGAGAGCACAAAAGAGGAAAATCATGTGTGACAGACAGACGTTTAGGCAAAACCAAACAAAAACAAAAACACAGGGGTAATATATCTGATTCTATCAATGTTGCAAGACTTTCATCAAGCTATTTATCTAGTGATCTGCAAATGGGCATGGCATTTTCTAAGCCTTCCAAATCAGTGTGATGCGGCCTAGAGCTACCACATCAATGCTCTTATCTATAGGATAAACCGACTAAACTCAATTGCAAGCCCTGACTTTTTCCTTGTATTCTCATCTTGAGTGGCTCATTAACTTGGAATACAAATATCAATGTATCAATGAGCTGGTTAAAGGCTCTCAGCATGAACTTAGATTTCAAAGTGGATGTGACTGAAGCGGTGGCTGTCATTTTCATATAGCAACCATTCTGTGGAATTTGATGATCTCCAGATTAGGAGCAGAACAGGGGGAAAATGCGTGCCTATAGACAGCAGCTTCAGTCATATCCAAGAGTTCCAAGTTGTTGCTCCTGATGGCATACCTTATGGTTGTGAAACTTGCCTAACCAGCCTCTAAAATAAGTGAATTCCTTTCAAGGTATACATTCCTTACTAATCCTGTTTCTCTAACTGAATCCTGACTAATACATTTATTAATATGGCAGAGTTAACAATGCATGACTCCAGATGTTATGTCATAAAAGGTGAAACAGCTTCTGTTTGGCTATCTTTCAGATGCTTGCCCTGGAAACCAACCATGATGCTGTGATGAAATCCAGGCAACTGAGTTGTGTTTTAGCCCAAAGCAGCAAATGGGATCCAGGTGACTGACATCATTATCTATCAGACATGTGAGAGAACTCCTTAGGATGATTTCAGACCCCGTTACTCATTATCTGCAACCACATGAGAAACCCGGAGCAAGAACCACCCAACCAAGGCCAATCTCTAGAACTTTGAAAGATAATCATAAATGTAAACATTTACACTATTGTTTATACTGCTGTGTGCTTTTCACACAGCAATACATATCAGTTACAGACTGCATTTATATTTCTTAAAATCACAAATTTGGAACCACATTTTTACAATTCCCTTTCTTACATGATTCTAAGTTATGGATTTCCACAATAGATATGTTAACAAGATTTGGAAGAAAGGAGTTAAACAGCAATATTGTTTATGTTTGGAAAATCAGACTAGAGTGAGATGCTCTTACAAGTCACATATTTTAATGTGGATCTACTGGTTCATGTCATTGGTTCGAGGCGGTAGCTAGCCCACAACAGCTTTAGATTCTGCCAGATCTCCTTGGGACTGCAGCCAGACCCAAAGCTCCTTCAGCTTCCCTCTGATCTCTTTCTTCAGTTTCCCTGGATCCTAGACCACACTTACATGGAACTCTGTAGAGAAATACCCCAGCTATACTACAGGCCCCCCATACAAACAAAATTGTAGGCTGGAGACAATGAGAGACTAATATAGCTTTATATGATGGACAAATTTCAGTTTATCCTCATGGGTTTCAGCTCATACTCAGATATTCTAGTTTGTCTTTCTTCTCTCTCACTTTATTTCCATTTTTCCTTTCTAGCTTCAGGACCATCATCTGACATAGGGGAAGAAGACTTACATATAATATCTAACGAGCACCCAAGGTCATGTAAGGTTTAAACTTTATAATACATCCATTTTGTTTCTCATAGTTCTCTTTTTCTCATCAAGTCATAACTGATAACAGTGATCCATATTTTGAAATCCAGTGTCCTGTCTGAAGTTTCTGTTTTTGATGATTCCCAGTGTCTTAGTTTAGGCTGCTATAATGAAAATACCATAGAATGGGTAACAGAAACAACAAATACTTTTCTTACAACTGGAGATTGGCAAGTTTAAGTTCAATCAAGGCACTGGAAGATTTGATATCCGGTGAGGGCCCACTTTCTGGTTCATAGATAGCCATCTTCTGGCTGTGTCCTCACATGGTGGAAAAAGAGAGTTCTTTGGGGTCTATTTTATAAAAAGGGCACAAATTCCATACATGAGGGCTCCACTGTTACAACCTAATCACCTCCCCAAGGCCTCGCCTCCTCATACTGTTACATTGTGGGTTAGGATCTCAACATATAAATTTGGTGAGGACACAATTGGTCCTCAGCAACCAGTCTGACTTATGCCGCTGTTCACTAACTTCTTCCTATGTTTTGAAACCCAGATGTGAAATAGATCCCCTTTTCTTGAATTTTTTGTATAGTCACTGTTCGTTGAATATTTCATTGAAGTTCTCAACCATTGGAGAAGTTTTACATTAAAAATATAATGTAAAATGTATTTGGCCACTTTCTATTTGGCATTTTTGTGCGTCTACCTGCCTTTGCACCCTTCGTCCTCCAGGCATTTTGCTCAGTTCTAGACTGTCTCTAAGACAGTGCTTGCCTGTCTATGTTTTTCTATTTCTCCAGATACTCCTTACTCCTGAATCCCAATATATCTATTTTCCTCACTTTGTACTTCAGAACCATTCATTTCTCCCCTTAATATCTATATGCAAAGATGCTAAAAGTACTTCCTAAGTGAAGGCTCACCGATACTATGTGTCATCTTTTAGTAGCATAAAAAAGCTGAAAGAATATTGAAATTGAAATCTGAATGTTTTATAATTCTCCAGATTGTTCTTATGATTATATAAGTTTGAAAATTTCCAATATAGAAAAATATATATATATTTTTAAATTTGGGATTTATTCATTTAATAAATTGCTCCTGAGTACCTTCTATGTATCAGACGTTGTTCCAAATATTGATGAGGCAATGAACTAAACAAACATTTTGCTCTCATGCAGCTTATCTTCTAGTGGCATGTATGAGTGTAGATAGATGACAAAGTACAGTTTATATATTATATCCATTGGGGACCACTTCTATGAAGATAATTAAAGCAGGGTAAGAACATTAATGAAAGTTAGGCTGTTATTTTGTACAGGCTTGTCATGAAAGATTTCAACAATAAAGATGTATTTGAGCAGAGACTTAATAGGAAGGAGAAAACAAGCCATGCAGCTATTTTCGCTGAAGAGTATTTCAAGTAAACTAAACAACAAGACTATCCATGAAACTCAAAAGTGGAGAAAGCTGGCAAAAGCAGAGTTTTGGAAGTATGGGGAGGCAAGGTTATAGCAAATAGGGACACTTTAACCACAAGGACTGTATTCGGAGTGTGATGGAAAGTCAAAATTTGTGAACGAAAAGTATGATTTCACTGATTTAGTATTTTTTATTTTTAAGATTAAATCACAAAATTAAGAATCACAGGCAGAAGCAAGGAAAAAAAATCTGAATTCTCATTACCTCTAAAATTATTTAGGCAATAAGTAAATGTAAGCTCAGTGTAGGAAAGAACTTTTTTGTGTTTGCTTGCTGTTGGATCCTCAGAAGCTAGGGTAAATTATTATACAATAAGTGCTCAATAAACATTTTCTATATATTGGTTTATACCGGATCAATCAATCTTGGCCAAGATGAGTATTTATAAACATGGCTGCAACATTTGAACAGCTTAAAATTGTTCATAATATTATTTATTAGTATTTTAATGTCTGTGATATCAGTAGCGATTATTCCTTCTTCATTTCTGATATTAGAAATTTTTATCTTATTTATTTTTTCTTAGTTAACTCGGCTAAAGGTTCATCTATTTTATTGATCTTTTCAAAGAACCAGCTGTTCAATTTGTTAATTTTCTCTCTTGATTTCTTATTTTCTTATTTCATTGATTTCTTCTCTAATTGTTACTTTTTTCTTTCTGTTTAAATAGGTCTTCTTTAGTTTCATAAGGTGGAAACTTGGGTCGTTTATTTTAGACCTTTGTATGTATTCAGTGCTATTAATTTGCTTCTAATTAGGCACTGTTTTTGTGGCATCCCACAAATGTTAATGTTTTATTTTCATTTTCATATTAGTTCAAAATATTTTTAATATCTCTGGCAATATCTTCTTTGCATTATGTTGTGTTTAGAAATACATTGTTTAATCTCTAAATATTTCTAAATTTTTCAGCTATTTCTAGTCACCTATAATTTCTAATTTAATTCTAGCGTGGTCTGGTACATACTTTTTATTTCTATTTTTTACATTTATTCAAGTGTATTCATCTCAGTTAATATTCTATATAAGCTTGAGAAAAATGTCTATGCTGCTATTGTTGGATGAGGTATTCTGCAAACATCAATTAGATATACTGATTAAATTGTGCAGTTCAGTTTGAAGGTATCATTGTTCTATTAGGGTTCTCTTAGAGTGACAGAGCTAATAGGATATATATGTATATATATCCTATTAGTTATCCTATATATCATACAAACATATATATATATATATATATAGGAGTTTATTAAGTGTTAACTTACATGATCAGAAGGTCCCACAATAGGCTATCTGCAAGCTGAGGAGCAAAAAGAGCCAGTTCCAGTCCCAAAACTGAGGAACTTGGAGTCTGATGTTTGAGGGCAGGAAGCATCTAGCATGAGAGAAAGATGTAGGCTGGGGAGGCTAAGCCCATCTCTCCTTTTCACGTTTTTCTGCCTGTTTTATATTTGCTGCCAGCTGATTAGATCGTGCCCACCAGGTTAAGGGTGGATCTGCCTTCCCCAGCCCACTGACTCAAATGTTAATATCTTTTGGCAACACCCTCACAGACACACCCAGGATCAACACTTTGTATCCTTCAGTCCAATCAAGTTGATACTCAGTATTAACCATCACAAGTCCATTCCTTGTGAATATGAACAAATACATATCTTCTGAGATCATACATAATCTTCAAATAAAGACAATAATGAAGTCATAATTATATGTAACATAATACCTATCCTTCGCACAACCTGAAACGCACCAATCCCCAACGCAAATATTGTTACATAAAGTTAAAAATACTTAAATGCAGATATGAAGTCAATAAATCTTAAGTCACATGATAAAGGAAAAGGAAAGAAAATGAAGGTATATTCTTAGTACAAGTGTATACATGCACAAACATATCTTTAACAAAAGAAGGAGGAAATACTCATGACAATTACAGTCCTCGTTTCTGCAGCTGGTCACATGGTTGTAGCTGGTATTGATGCCTACCTTCTTCAACTACCCATTCTGTATGCCCTTTGCCTTCAGCAAGCACTTCAGCAGGTCATGGTTTTTCTCCTGGTGGAGTGACCCAAACATTCATTCCTGAAGGACCTGGGCCATTTGTAGTCTTGCCTGGATTGGGCTGTTGTAGTTCCCCATTGACCTTAATCACAGGGCATAGTAATACTAAGAGACACCCTAATGGATCTTCTGTATTCCATGCATACTCTTCCTTACCTCCATTGTGGAGTAGTAGACTGATTTCATCTTGATAGTCAGGGTCAGTCACCCCAGCCAACACTGTAACTCCCTTCTTAGCCTGTTGAGTTAAAGGTAGGAGGAGCCCAAAGTGTCCAGGTAGCAATATTAACTTCCAGTTTAATGTAATAATTGTTGTGTCTTCTGGTGACAGCTTTCCTCACTCTGGAACTAAAACCTCTAGGCCAGTAGAAAGTAATGTCGCAGGAACAGGAAGTAAAAATTTTGCTAGTGGATCACTAGGGGTGATAGTGAGTGGTGCCACTTCCACTTCCACCCCTTGATTACTGGACCCATAAGTCCTGCCTATAGGAGAAGCAGTACCATATACTGGATGCTGATTCAGAGCATACACAGCCTGCTAGAGAACTTTGTCCAAGCCCGCAAAGTATTGTCACCTAGTTGGAGTTGTAATTGTGACTTCAAAAGGCCATTTCACCATTCTGTCAATGCAGCTGCTTCTGGATGATGGGGAACATAGTAAAATTAGTGAATCCCATGAGGATGAGCCCAAAGCTGCACTTCTTTAGCCATAAAGTGAGTGTGCTGTTCAGAATTTCTGTACTGTGTGGAATACTACAGATAAGGCATTCCGTGAGTCCATGGATGGTAGTCTTGGCAGAAGCATTGCGTGCAGGATAGGCACACTCATATCCAGAGTAAGTGTCTATTCCAGTGAGTACAAACCTCTGCCCTTTTCATGATGGAAGAGGTCCAGTATAACCAACATGCCACCAGGTAGCTGGCTGATCACCCTGAGGAATGGTGCCATATCGAGGGCTCAGTGTTGGTCTCTGCTGCTGGCAAATTGGTCACTCAGCAGTGGCCATAGCCAGGTCAGCCTTGGTGAGTGGAAGTCCATGTTGTTGAGCCACTGCGTAACTTCCATCCCTGCTAACATGACCACTTTGTTCATGCGCCTATTGGGTGATGACAGGCGTGGCTGGGGAAAGAGACTGAGTGGTGTCCACAGAATGGGTCATCCTGTCCAGTTGATTATTAAACTACTCCTCCACTGAGATCACCACTTGGTGAGCACTCACATGGGATACAAATAACTTCAGTTTTCAACTACTCAGAGAGGTCCATCCACATACCTATTCCCCAAATTTCTTTCTCACCAATTTTACAATCATGCTTCTTCCAGATCCCTGACCATTCAGCCAAACCATTGGCTACAGCTCATGAATCAGTGTATAATTGCACATCTGGTCATATCTGCTTCCATGCGAAGTGTACAACCAGGTGCACTGCTTGAAGTTCTGCCCGCTGGGAAGAGTTCCCTTCACCACTGTCCTGCAAGGATGTCATAGAATGGGGAGCATTCTCTAATTTTGTTATCATTTATCAGTCTTTTTTTTTTTGTACAACAAAAGTTTAGATTTCTTACATATTTATTTCCAAGGTACCTTTGTTATTAAGAAAACAGAACTAATACTTGGCCAGAAAAAACAAACAAACAAACAAAAAAAAACACCACTTCACAATGTCAAGTTTTCCACTTCCAGGATAAAAGGAAAAAATATCTATTGCAGACACGGAATCAGTCTCCCTTGGCTAAGTATCTGTCACAGATTGACCCAATTCGTGGGCAGTCTTTTCCCATCAACCTGGAGTCCCTCCTGGGAACTTAACCATACTTCTTATCACTTGGCTGAGGTTCTCTTCTGTCCATTCAGGTGCCTTTTTTTTTTTTTTCTGTGTTCAGTTTCTGTTTTCCAACCAACCATCCATTTGTTCCTCAGTTTCTTCTATGGAAGTTCCATGATCATGAGACTGAATCTATATACTTTCTAAAGGTGTGTATACAGGAAATTCAGGTTTTGTTTTTTAACTTTCTTCTGTTTAGAGGCACCATGTCCTTGGACTTTAAGCTCCACAGATACTTTTTAAACTCTCTTTTTCTTCACTTGTGTAAAATACCCAGGTTAGAAGGGGCCAGAATAACTTTTCCTCCAGATCAGATGAGCCATTTGTTATGAAGAAGACTCCAGGATTTTAGGATGGTTACTTTTCCCTTCCTCCTGCTGTGGCCACAGGGATCTTTACTGTATTTTCACTGAGATAACTGGTGGGGTTCCTGGAGGTGAAAATCACAAAAGGTCTTGAGACCCTCCTAAATCTGCATCACCCAGGAGTTCTCACTCTCATACTGTTATTCTTTACTCAGCCTTCCACAGTCTGTCAGAGTCACCACTGGAATATTACTGCTAGGTTATGGCTGTGGTGGCTTCTGCTCCAAGTAAGCAGAGCTCTGCTGTGATTCTCTGAATTCACCTATTTCAAATTTCAGTGTGGTAGTTTGCCCTGTGACCTCAGTTCTCTGATAGGTTCAAAAAATCCTTTTATTTTCTGCTTGTTCAGCCTTTTTCTCTTGTTGTAAGCGTGGGAATAGTGACTTGCAAGCTCCTTACCCATCAGAGGTGAAACTGGAAGTTCCCAAGTGCTATAGCCAGGTGAATGTTAATTGGAGGATAGTGGAACATGTATTTAGAAAAATGTTACCACTAAAATAATAAACATATATTTATTTTAGTATACATTGCCAATATACATAAAAATATGAAAACCTAATCAAGTAGACTGAATATTAATGTCTTCATTAAAATTCTATCATTTTAAAGAGTTAATGGATTTTAAATACCTGGATGATACGTATGTTAAGAAAAGGTATTTTTCTTGTTGTTTCTACGGAGACTTCACACTACCATTAAGAGATGCAAAAGAAGTGTGAAATACGGAATCCAACCATATTTGGAACATTTACAGGGTGCTCTCTGTCATCTTAGAGTCAGATAGCAGGCTGAGTACCTGGCATGAACACGATGGTGACTGACCCAGACTGTCATCTTGTGTTCCTGCTTCTATTCTTGCCAACATAGAAAAAGGGATTAAAACTGGTAAATGACAGATAGAATCCATTGAAAGAGCAGCTAACTTTCATTATGTGGCATATGGATTTATTATTTTTCCTTAAAAGCCTTTTTTTCTTTCTTATACTCATTGCTTTGTGGCCTAAAAAATAGCTGAATTACTTTGGACCCCTGTTTGAAAGTTAGGGCTCAAATAGAATCTGCCTTTTCTAAATAGGAACAATAAAAGTTTTCTTTTTCAAACAACCCTGCAAACAGGATGGCTCACTACTGCCATACTGTGACCTAGTTACTGTTGGTTTTGTAAGAATATTCACAAGAATAATGCGGCCACCAAATGCAGCTTGCTGAACAGCTAGAAACCAATTCAGGGTCGTCTATGGACCTATCCACATCAGGGCAATCTTGGCCTCCAGGTATTCAAATATGTTTAGATATTCTTATATTGTAAATATTTTTTCTTTGTTCTCTTGCTTTGTATGAAGAGAGATTTCCAAGATTCAATTTGCTGTAAAATTCGAGTTCTTTTTAACTGAGACTGTATTTTCCTCACTAGTTTCTTCTAAGGATATGGAGTTTGGGGGAAATCCTAAACGAATGCCAATTTATTTTCTATGTATTTTCAATTCATCAGTAAGGGTAACATTCTGTGGTTCTTTAAAGAGTGGACAAGTACAGAGGATACTTTTAAGAAAGTCAAAGAATGCATATCATAAAACCAGTAAAGTACTAGTTTTGTTGTCAGAAATATTTTACCCTCATTTGTGCCTTTTTAATTTGTTTCAAAAAAGCAAATGCAAATGTTAGAAACTTCTTTACCATAAGATACTAAAATATAGGATGTTACACACAACATTTCAATGTCATTGTTCTATTGTTTTGTAGCAGGACAAGCCACAGACAAAACCCCTCAGAAACCCAGTTAAAGAAGGAAGGGTTTTATTCGGCTGGGAACTTTAGCAAGACTCATGTCTCCAACAACCAAGCTCTGTGAGTGAGCAATTCCTGTCCCTTTTAAGGGCTCACAACTCTAAAGGGGTCTGCGTGAGAGGGTCGTGATTGATTGAGCAAGCAGGGGGTGTGTGACTGGGGGCTGCATGCACTGGTACTTAGAATGGAACAGAACAGGACAGGGATCTTCACCGTGCTTTTCTTATGCAAATAACCGATTAGGTCAGGGGTCCATCTTTAACTACCAGGCTCAGGGTGTGGCGCTGGACTGTCTGCTTGTGGATTTCATGACTGCCTTTTAGTTTTCACTTCTTTCTTTGGAGGCAGAAATTGGGCATAAGACAATATGAGGGGTGGTCTCCCTTATTTCCCCCTTTGAGAATCTCACTCAGTAGTGGGAGTTCTCACTTTCATTCTCACTACCCATGTCTTCTTGCAAGGCAGATCAGTAGTGATTCACATAGTACACTTGTGCTGAAGCATTTTGATGAACTAAGGTAGCGATAAAGCTTTTTATCATTTGAAGAAGTACAGGTAGCACACAAAGGAGCAGTAAGCAGGTTCCTATTACTATTATAACTCCTATTATAAAAGTTTTAAATCCTCATAGCCCTGGAAACCGTTTTCCCAACATGGCCCCAGGAATAAATCCATGCCACACTTGCACGGGCACATATGCCAGTTTTGTCATGTCTCTAACTATGTCTTCAACTACTTGCCCTTAATCATCTATGTGTAGACAGCAATTAGTAAGCAATTAATAATTTCCCACAGACCCCTCCTTCAGCTGCTAGCAAGTGGTCTAGAACCAGTCTATTTTGATAGATAGCATTTCTCATCTGAGTTTTTTTCCAGACCAGAATAGTCAAGGCTCTGCTCGTTTTATCAGTGATTATTTCTAAGACAGCTTGTAACCGTATGATTCGGTTGATCATGTAAATGGGGGTCCTGTATCCTCACGAGCTGTCTTGTGCCCAAGTAGCAGGCCCATAATATTGTATGATTCTCTCAGGGGGCCATTCAACATCTTTCCAATTTCCTATAGCTATGCTTCTCTTTTCACGGAAAGCATAGACAGGGAAGCCCAGGAGTTCACCTCTCTTTATGGGCAGTAAGAAGAAAGATGGTTTAATAGTGGCAGTAACACAACTCCCTGCCCACTGGTCGGGTAATTTGGCATAAGCTCTATGCCCACATATCCAGTATAATCCAGTGGGGGCTGTCCAACCCTGGTGGGACTCTGAGTGGGTCCACACAGTTTGCAACTTTCGGAACTGACTAAATTCTTCTCTGTGTTATTTGAACTCCACCAAATGACTGTTTTTGTGGTACCATTATACAGTTTCCATCCGAGACAACTAAGTCATCCTACGGAGTTAGTGAATTCTTTTCCTTCTCTAGCTATGCAATATTGTCCAATAATTTAGGCTTTTAGGACCCAGAAATTATCAGGGTGATTCTTTTGAGCCAAGAATTCATCAGGAACTGGGTCTGTAGGTACTAATTCTTGGGCTTCCCATGGCCATTGATCTCCCATTGCAGTTCCTCATAACATGAAGTGACATTGAGAGACTGGACTACATGCTCAGCTAATTGCAAAAACAAATTTCTTGTTTTTCCTGGAATTTCTGGTACTGGCACATTTAGTTCATAGAAGGTTTGAAACACTGGCTCAGGAGAGCATTTGTAAACTTCTTCTTGAGTTAAGATATTTACTCAAGGATCCAGTCCGGTTCCATTGATTCCTAAGTTTACACACTCCCCTTTTTTCCAGCGAGGATCAAGGGGATTGGTTATTACTAGCTCTAAGGGGTTACATTGTCCCTTAGTACAGGAAGGGACATTTTTTCCTTTCTGAAGGTGGACTGGATCCTTTTCATTTTTTATCCAAGTCGCCCAAATGACACAAGACCAGTATCCACATTCATTTCCACACAGTCCTAATTCATGACAAATGTACTTATGTTTGCTCATATAGTCTTTTTCCCAACTAAAAGAGCCACATCCCCTTCTTAATTTATTGCTGTTAATGACAGCACAGGCATCAAATTTCAAGATTACGGGTTTGGGCACCCCTTTTTCTTCTCTTCTGGCTAATACTTTACTTGTATCATTTATGAGTCCCCACCAGTCTTCAGTCCTTAATCTTATTTCGAAAACTGGACAAGGGAGGCTCAGAGGGGTCATAACACACATCTGGGCAGTCGTTTCCTCGACTACATACCTTGTACTGAGTGTCATTATATAAACGTGTTCCTCTTAAAGTTCCTAGGCATTCATAGTAACTATAGAGCAGAAAGATTGTTTTAATTTGTTGCCCTACCTCGGTAACCTGATGTATACACTTAGAACAGTCCTCCATGTGGGGAAAATCAGTGGAAGTTTTTACTGTACAAGTCCAAATTATAAGGAAAATGAGTCCAACGATGAGCCTCCTCATGCTTCGGCTATGTGTAGACCAGTCAGCTTCTGGGTGTGACTGGA
The DNA here is from genome assembly GCF_000951035.1 of Colobus angolensis palliatus. Taxonomy (NCBI): domain Eukaryota; kingdom Metazoa; phylum Chordata; class Mammalia; order Primates; family Cercopithecidae; genus Colobus; species Colobus angolensis. Next base: position 10,876,279 of record NW_012121821.1, on the reverse strand, counting down.
GCAGGGCTTGTTGTCCTCCTCAGAGTCACTTTGTAGGGATTGTCGGGACTTGGTTTTGTCTTCCAGGTTTCAGCGGCTGCAGGTTTCACACAGCTGTGTTTAATCCAGGCCGGGATTCCTTCTACCTTTACAGCTGTGGGGTTGATCAGGATGACAGTCTGAGGTCCTTTCCACCATGGCCAAAAAGGGTCTATGTTCCGGTCCTTGATCCACACGCAGTCACCTGGAGAGAAAGGATGAACTGGGGGAGAATAAGCTGATGGGATACCTCTCATTTACCCAAGTTGAGATTGTTTGCGTAATTTTTCCTAAAGCCTGTAGCTGTCGCTGTAATTCAATTTCACCTAACTCGGGTAATGCTTGGAAGCCCCTGTAGTATAGGAGAAGGCCTATGATACAGTATTTCATAAGGGTAGTATCTTGTTTTCTTAGAAGGAATGCATCTAATTTTAAACAATACCATAGGAATGGCCTTATCCACTTTAATTCTGTTTCCTGACATACTTTCCCTAAACTATTTTTGATAGTCCGATTCATTCGCTCCACCTTTCTAGAACTCTGAGTTTGGTAGGTGGCGTATAGCTTCCAAGTGATTCCTAATGCCTTTGCTGTCTTCTGTACCAAGTCAGCCACAAACGCTGGCCTGTTATCTGAGCCGATTCCTAAGGGTGGTCCAAACCTAGGAATAAGATCTCGGAGAAGCACACGGGTTACCTCATAGGCTTTTCAGTTCGTGTTGGATAAGCCTCCACCCACCCAGAGTAAGTACACATAAGAAGCAGCAAATACTTGTTACCTCCACATTTTGGCATTTCTGTGAAATCCATCTGAAGATCCTCAAAAGGAGCTGCTCCATAAGCTTGTGTGCTGGGTGGAACAGTGGGGCCCTGCCTCACATTATGCTGTCGGCAAGTAACACACCATTATGCTACTGCTCTGGCAAGGGCTGGCAAGTGTGACATGTAGAAGTACCAGCCTAACAATTTTTCAAGTGACTCTTGACCTAGATGAGTGGTTTCGTGCATGGCCAATACAATTGTGGCTCCCAGCAACTGTGGCACAGCTACTCTCCCATCTGGCAGTCTGATCCATCCTCCTTTTGTTACTTGCCTCTCTTCTGTGTGGAAGAAGTCTTTTTCTTCCTTAGAATAGATAGGTACACCAGGTCAGGTGTTTGAGGGAGTAAGGGGGCTAATATCGATGCCCGGTAAGGGATTGATGCTGCTTTTCAAGCTTCTGAATCAGCTCAAGAGTTTCCTAAGGCCATTGAGGTGGAAGCTTGCTGGTGTCCCCTGCAGTGCATGACTGCCACCTTCTGAGGTTTCCACACTGCCTCCAGTAATTGTAGAATTTCTTGTTGATATTTTATGTCATTTCCCCCAAAGTTTAAAAGGCCCTTTTCCTTATATAGGGCTCCATGCACTTGGTTAACAAAGGCATATTGAGATTCAGTGTAGATGTTTACAGTCTTACCTTCACTGAGTTCTACAGCCCAAGTTAAAGCAGTGAGCTCAGCCTTCTGGGCTGAAGTGCCCTGTGGCAACGATTTGGCTTCAATGACAGTAATCAAAGTTACCACCGCATATCCTACACATCTTTCTCCTTGTGGACTGGTGAAGCTGCTCCCATCCGCGGATAACTCCCAGTCTACTGATGCCCATGGCTGGTCCCGAAGGTCAGGTCTGCTGGAATAAACCGAGTCCAACACCTCTACACAGTTATGCTCCACTGGGCTCTCTGATACTGAGAGCAGGGTGGCGGGATTTAGAGTGTTACAGACTTCAATGGTTATGCGGGAATTTTCACATAGCAAGTTTTGGTATTTGATTAATCTAGCATTTGTTAGCCAGTGATGATGTCCTTTGGTATTCATCAGAGCTACCACAGCATGGGGGGGCCTTTATATTCAGGTTTTGCCCAAGGGTTAGTTTATCTGCTTCTTGTGTTAACAGGGCTGTTGCTACCAGGGCCCTTAGACATGGTGACCAGCCTTTGGAAAACCCATCTAGTTGTTTTGAGAGATAGGCCACTGGCCTTGGCCAGGGTCCCACAGTCTGGGTTAAAACTGAGTCATCTGCCATTTTTTTCTCTTTCTGACACACAGAGTGTAAAGGGCTTTGTCAAATCTAGTAGTCCTAGCACTGGGGCCGACATAAGTTTTTCCTTTAACTTACAAAAGGCTTGCTGTTGTAGAGGCCCCATTCAAAGGGCTCCCAGTCGCCCCCCTTTGTAACCTCATACAAAGGTTTGGCTAGCACTGTAAAGTTTGGAATCCATAGTCTGCGAAACCCCACAGCGCCCAGGAATTCCCTTGCTTGCCTTCTGGTTTTATGTTTCAGTAGGCTGTGGACGACCTGCTTTCTTTCTGATCCCAGACTGCACTTCCCTTTCCAAATATTGAATCCCAGGTAGCGTACCTGCTGTCTGCAGATCTGAGCTTTCTTCCTGGACACCTTATACCTACAGTCCTCCAGGTGCGGAAGCAGGGCATCTGTCCCTTTTGCGCACCCGACGGCCATGAAGTGTGCCAGCAGAAGGTCGTCCACGTACAGGAGCAAGACGCAGCCTAGGTCTTTAGCAGGAAACTTTTGCAGGTCTCGAGCCAGGGCCTGCCCGAAGATAGTAGGGCAGTTCTTGAATCCTTGGGGAAGGTGGGTCCAAGTGTACTGAGTAGTGACACCTGACTCTGGATCTTCCCACTGAAAGGCAAACAGCTTCTGGCTCTGAGAAGCTATTCTGACGCTAAAGAAGGCATCTTTTAGGTCCAGACAGTTAAACGAGCTGTCCTCAGCCCGCAGCAGCCCTAACAATGTGTAAGGGTTAGGAGCTGTTGGGTGCAGAGTCACTGTAGCTTGGTTGACCAAACGCAAGTCCTGTACTGGTCGGTAGTCCTTGGTCCCTGGCTTAGGGACAGGCAGGAGGTGGGTGTTCCATGGAGACTGACAAGGAACTATAATTCCATAAGCTTTCAAGCTCCTGAGATGAACCTAGATTCCTTTGAGAGCTTCCTTGGGAACCAGATACTGCTTTTGTCTAATTGATTGGGTCCCAGGCTTAACTTCTGTGAATATGGGGGCTTGGTTGACTGTCAGTCCCCGAGGATTATCCTCTGCCCATACTGAAGGCCATCGCTTAGCTAGAGCTGGTTTTATCTCTTGACCGGGCTCGGTTAGAAAAAGTCTCCATTCTTCTTCCCGGGGGATCCCAAGGGTCATGATAACTCCTGTTCCTGGTAACTTTAGCTGTAAAGAGCCCTGTTTTGTAAAGGCGATGGTGGCTGTCAGCTTGCTAAGCAAGTCTCTTTCCAGAAAGGGCAAGGGACAGTCAGGCATGTACAAGAACTGGTGAACTATTTTGTGTCCCCCCCCGAGCAGGTCCATAGTAGACAGAAAGCCTGCTTAGTGGAAACTCCTGTTGCTCCTACTATATCAATGGTTTTCTTGGATAAGGGGGTGACCGGGGTGGCCACTACTGAATGTTCAGCACCAGTATTGACCAAAAACTTAATGTCCTTGCCCCCAATTATAATCCTGACCGTGGGCTCCTTGAGAGCCCTTGAACCCAGTCCCCTTCAGTCCAGTAGCCCTTCAACCAGACTGAACAATGCTCCGTCGTCTTTATCGGAGGTCTTTTGTTCCGAATCACCTTGCTTTTCCTTCAGTTGGGGACATTTATCTTTCCGATGTCCTATTTCCTTACAATAGGCACACTGGTTACATTGTAAGTGTGGGCGATTAGACTGAATATTCTTCCCGGAATCCCCCTTTGCCTCTCCTTTTGGGGGGATTCCCCTAATGGCCGCGGCCAGTAAGTCGGTGTTTCGCCTGGCCTGGCATTCGCGTTCCTTATGGCTTTTGCTGCGGCTTGTTGCATCTCTGTTTACAAACACTTGATTGGCTATTTCCAGGCACTGTGAGGTATTCATACCCACAAACCCAGCCTGTTTCTGCAGTTTTCTCCTGATGTCTTCCACGCTTTGGCTAACTAAGGCCATGTTAACCATGCGCTGATTTTCAGGGTTACCTGGATCAAAAGGAGGATACATACAGTAAGCCTCACACAGTCTTTCATAGAATTGCGCTGGACTGTCCTCTTTCCTTGGATGACCTCAGAAACCTTATTTACACTTGTAGCCTTTTGAGCCCCTTTCTTTTGACCTTCTATTAATGCCTCATGGTACCATCATAGCCTCTCCATGTCTGGTCCCTCGTTCAGGTCCTATTGGGGATCTATTCCTGCCAGCTGAATTCTTATATATTCTTGGGGGCTTTGGTCATCGACTGGGATGTGCTCCTCTGGCCACTTAGTTGCTGTCCAGAGCACCCTTCGCCTTTCATCTGTGTTAAAGAGGTACATGAGCAGCTGGTGGCAATCATCCCAAGTAGGATTATGAGTCTGTATAATAGTTTGGAGCAAGTTAATTAAAGCTTGAGGCTTTTCGGTGTAAGATGGAGTATTATTTTTCCAATTGAGGTGGTCAGCAGAGGTGAAAGATTGATACACAAAGGCATGTCTTTCCACCAGGTGTCTGTCCTCATCTACTCCAGTATATCACTGCTCTCTCAAGGGCATTTGGATTCCAGTCTTGGGCCATAAGCAAGCTGCCAAGGGAGGAGTTTCTCCCTCGGCTTCACTTCCTCTTTTGTCTACTCTGGGTAGTCTAGGAGCGTGGCTATCTGGTGGAGGTGTAGATGCTGTGGGCTCAGAAGTGAGGAGCCCCTCCTCTCGATAAGAGGGGGATACTGCTGGTACCAATTCCTGCCACGATTCTTCTGGTGTTGGATTGGACAGGACTTTTGGTGCTGACTTCTCTTGGCAGGTGGAGCGCGAACCTTCCTTAACTAACTGTCTCTTTGCTACTAGTACTGCTGCTGCCTATCCTCTTAACCACTGTGGGGGGTCCAAAAATAGCCATAACCAAGAATCTATATATGGGAACTGATCTGGGTGCCCTGGCTTACAGGTTACCCTGTGCCATACCTTCAAGACAAGGGACCTGTCCAGACTTCCTTCTGATGGCTAACCCACTTCTATCGCTGGCCAGTCTATCTCACACAAAGTTCTAAGTTTTCCTGGTGTCATAGTAACTCTATCGTCTCCCTTAAATCCCCTTTTGAAATTTTTCAACATAGTTCCTAGTGGGGTGGGCTTACTTTGTGCCTGACCCATGTTTCCTTGAGGGAAAACACCACGCTCATACCACACACACACCACAAAACAAAGAATGGGTAAAAAGGGCACACACACACTTTTTCAGTTTATACCAAACCAGAATCAGAACCAAAATCAGAGTAACAAGAAGTGCAAGCCAGGTCAAAACTAAAACCAAAGTATCAGGCAATCCAAGTCAAGTCAAAAACAAAAAACCAAAGTGCTGGTATGGACACGCTGTGGGTGATCAGGCCACGCTTCCACTCAAATTGAGTGGGCAAATTCCGAAAACTAGTCTTACCAAGTTTCAGATGTCTGGACTCCAAGTGCCAGTTCCTTCACGGTGTTCAGCCACTGCGTTGATCCTCCACGGGGCCTGCCGCACTCTGCTCTGGTGAGGCGTTCCACTGGGGCAATTGCCTACCCGGGGGCGCTCTCAGAATCCGTGTCACTCAAGCTGGCTGGAGTCCCCCGCAGGGATGCTCCACAGGGCAGGCCTAAGCCACCTAAGGGGCTGCCTCGACCATCCATTAATCTTGCTTCCCAGTCAGGGAAACAAGAAATGTAGCAGGGCAAGCCGCAGACAAAAACCCCTCAGACACCAAGTTAAAGAAGGAAGGGTTTTAGTCAGCCGGGGGCTTCGGCAAGACTCACGTCTCCAACAACCGAGCTCCCTGAGTAAGCAACTCCTGTCTCTTTTAAGGGCTCACAGCTCTATGGGGGTCCCTGTGAGAAGGTTTTGATCGATTGAGCAAGCAGAGGGTACATGACTGGGGGCTGCATGCACTGGTAATTAGAATGGAACAGAACTGGACAGGGATCTTCAGAGTGCTTTTCTTATGCAAATAACCGATTAGGTCAGGGATTGATCTTTAACTACCAGGCCCAGGGTGTGGCTCTGGGCTGTCTGCTTGTGGATTTCATTTCTGCCTTTTAGTTTTTGCTTCTTTCTTTGGAGGCAGAAATTGGGCATAAGACAATATGAGGGATGGTCTCCTCCCTTAGTTTCTATGTCCTAAAATTTTAATGTTGTCTTCCTTAAACTGTATGCCTTCTTTCTAAACACACACACACACACACACATGCATGTACCCTAATTCACTTGGCTTTGTTTTTCCAATTCTGTAGTTCCAAAATGAGCTACTCTTTACCTAACTGTATACAAAGATGCCTGCTAACATTTATTAGCCATGAAAAACCTGCAAACACAAATTTCTATGGACTGAATGTTTGTTTCCGGGGAACCTGGCATGGACAGCATTATGCCAGGCTGTGGAAGTGAAGGTGCCACCCCAGGGTGTCTGGAAAGCAGAGCCATTAAGGCAAAGAGGATTATTCTTGAGCCTTAGAATATAATGGACTTTGCCTTGCTAAGTTTTGAATTTGTTTGGGAACTCTCACCTCTTCTTTCCTTCCTGTTTGTCTCTTCTGGAATGGAAATGTCTATCCTATACCTCTCCCAGCATTGTACTTTTAAAGCACATTTGTTTCACAGGTTCACAGCTGGAGAGCAATTTTGCTGCAGGATGAATTTTACCACAAGTCTCATTTATCCCTGATTTAGATAATATTTAAATGAGACTTTGGACTTTTGATTTTAGAGTTGATGCTGAAATAACTGAAGACTTTGGGGAATGTTGGGATAGAATGAATATATCTGACATGTGAGAAGAACATGAATTTGGAGAGGTTAGGGATGGAGTGTATGGACTAAATATTTGTATTCTAAAATTCGTATGTGGAAACTCTATTTACCAATGTTATAGTATTTGGAGATGGGCCTTTTGGGAGGTAATGAGGTCACAAGAGCCCTCATGATGGAATTAGTACCCTTATAAAAAGAGACAGAAGAGACTTTTTTTCTTTCTCTTTCTCTACTCTCTGCCATGTGAAGATATAAGAAAGTGGACATCTACCAACCATGGAAACAGTCCTCACTGAACACTGGATATACCAGTACCTTGATCTTTGATTTTACAGACTCCAGAACTATGAGAAATAAGTTGCTGTTGTTTAAATCACACAGTGTATGCTAATTTGTTATAGAAGTCCAAGCTGATTAAAACAGGAATCATTTTTTTTCCTATCTTAATAAATAAAAAGATGCATTTTCTATAAACCGAGTAGTTTTCCAGGACTAATATCGAGTAGATGCAACCAAAAACTATTTTTGAACTGAATAAAGAATATAGTACATCTCATTTTTTTATGCCAGTCTTTCCCATTCTAAATGTTGTAGTAATTAACAAACTTGAAAGATTAAGATGATTGTTATTTTTAACAAATATTTTGGAAAATTTCATGACACAGAGATATCACAGGTATATCACAGGTATTTCACAGAAATTTCATTCTGAAGGTGTCTCCCTTGGTGAAAATAAATGTTTGAATACTTTTTTTAAAAATTGTGTTCAGAAACTATGTTCATTAATGTTATGGATTCATTCAATTCTGGGCAGTACTGCTAGGCTCAAGTGTCCTCTTATAGAGGGTTATTCTAGAAAATATGCAGCTTATATTTTCAATTTCTTGGCCTTTGACATTTGATATGAGTCATTTTTGACCTGAGTGGCAGAAGATATTTTCATTCTCCATATAGTAATTGTTCTCAGGATCCTGTGACATAAAACAGAGAATTAACGTTGACTTCCTGAAGAAGTAGTTAAGCCTTCTTGAAGGCAAAGCAGGAATATATTTCTTTCTACATTTTTTAAACTTTCCTTGATAATTATCAGATTCTGTTTAAATCAACTGGATATACCCTAGAATGCTCTAGAAAATAAAACAACAAAAAAATTCAATACAAATAGTATGGTTTTGTTAATTCTAACTTAGCATGTCAAAACTTGAAATACTTGTTACGTGTTTATTCATTGTTCAACAAACATTTGTTGAGCGCCTACATTGTCGGGGGGACACATGCTTGATTATCCAATATAAGTAAAAAGACAGATTAGGTAGCTATATACAGTGCTCTGTTTCTTTTATAAAGTCTACATAGTATTTCTATAAAGCATAATACTTATTTCTGTGTTGTAAGTAGAGGGGGTCAACATAGAGAGATACAGAAAATGTAAGGAATGTAACAAAAGCAGAAAGGAATGATGAAGTATTATATAGCTATGATCAGGTAGAAAGAGGGCCTAATGTTCAGTTTCAAAATGATGCAGTGTTTATATAAATAGTTCTATAGTTGAACTAACATACTAGACTTGATATCAACAGGCCTGTTCCTTGATTCTGGGGAAATCAATTGTCTGTGTGAGATGAGGATAATAATTTTAATATGAACAACCAAACATTATAGTACTAAAGTGAATGGCAAAATTGAGATTATGTCCTGGGCTTGATAGATGTGGCAGACCAACAAGAACTAGCATTACTAATTACAAAGTAAAAGATTAAAAGGAAAACTTTATATAGAGGGTAAAAGCATGATTTATTCCAAAAAGATTGGTATACACTGTTTGGACCAACAGAGGCAAGATGGTGCACTTCCGGGTTCTTCATCCCCCCTCCCAACATTTCCCCCCTCCCAACTTTTCCCGCGCGCGCGAAAATGTAGCCGGTGACCCAGGAAGGTGCAGACCAACTGGGCATGCACCAGGTGACGTCAATCTGAAGAGACTAAGATTTACCTGGTCGCACCTGCGGAACGCCCCCGACACGCCCGTGCCCTGCCTATTGCCCTCCCACTCCTAGAAAAGCCGCTCTCCTCCAGTGAGCCACGTGGTCTTCCTCCAGCCCCACTGAAGTCGGGATGCAGGAACCCCGCCCGAGAGCCCCACGACGGGGGGACTCTGTCGGCCTTCTTTGCCGGAGGCCGACAGACTTCTTCCCCACACCTTAGGTTACCAAAATAAACTTGCAGTTTTGCTCCTACACTTGCCTACCCGCTGGTTCTTTTGTGCCCGCTCTGGTGGTCTTAGAAAAACAAGTCATACACTATTGAGGCTAAACATACTGTGTATAAGACATCTCAAATTAAGGAAATGCCATGTACAAGATAGCAGAAATAAACAAACACATAAGTTTATACATGTAAAGAGCAAGTTGATATAGATGGACTCCAAGTGAGTAGGAAATATCTAAATTTAAGCTAACATTCAGTCTGAAGCCAGATGAGGAATGAATTTAGACTGTATCAGGTTGGTAAATAGAACTGTAAAAAGATTACAGCAAGAGTATTGAAATATCTGAGATAATTTTTTTTAAATGACCTAATAAAAGAAAACTAAGGACCATAAAGGGGAGAGACTAAGGCTATCATTTTTAAATATCATCAGTGATAGTATTTTTTCCTCTTGGAATGAATTTGATATTAGGAAGGGTCCAAAATTATTTTAGAGTAAAGTATAAATAATATGATCAGCCAGATGATCAAGCTAATAGTAATAGTATTTGAAATACAGAACTTAATTATTAATTATAGAGTATAATTTTAATGAAATTAAACATTTTGAATACTTTACATTTTATGTCTCATATTCATTTACAAAATCTCTAACTTGCATTTGGGTAATAGCTCTTGTACTTAAAGGCTAACATATTTCTGGGTTTGCTTTAATTTTCTTCATGCTAAATAATCATAAATAATAATTTAATTAATTCTTAATAAATAGATGTATTTTAAATTTATTAGTGTTATCTCTGTTTCAAACTTAAAATTCCCCACATTCCATATTCAAGTATTTCTATATGTAATAGAGTTTAAAGATGCCAATATATCATCATATTTTAAAACCAAATTCATTACAATATATAGAAAAATATGTACATACAATGTTTTTAAAAATTTCAGGTCATGCTAGCTCAAATATTTTTTAAAAAGCCTTTGTTTTCTAAAAATCAGTCTTTTTGTGAATGGAGTTAAAACTGTGTTACCCACTCTCATCTTCTCCCTTCTCCCTAGGTAAAGCCAAAATACAGGCTATGTCTGATATAAACAGTAAGTAAACATGGTTTTGAAATGGAAATGGACTTAGAAGTAGATCTGATGCTGTAAGTACCTCTAATCCTGATGCAAATATGCCATTAGTGAATTCTATAATATATGTAAGGTGAAAATTTTTCTCAACAGGGAAAAAAAGTAAGAATTTGTAATAAGATGATGTGAGCTGGTCTAATTTTCCACTTTGTGTCACACACTGATGGCCCTCATAATTCATACCTCGGGGAAAGTACAAGCAAGGCAGGAGAAGTCTGAAACCATATAAGTCCTACTGTATTAGTGAAAGTGCCGATTAAAGAACATGTTATATTATCAACCAGAAATCATGAGAGCATTAGTGCATAGTTGAGAAGGAAAATAATTTGGCTTAAGAGGATTAGAAATCCCCAGTTTCTAGTTAAAAGTAATTCAACCACATAGCAAATAAACAAATTCAATAATATTTGAGGTTTATGATTAAAGATAGCCAGAAGGAGAGAAATGACAATGTGATGATACATGCAAAGCTTTGTTTGCAGAGCTTCTGAAAAAAATCTGTTTCAGAAATGTCTCCCAGAGGAGAGAAAAACAAAGCTTGCTGTTGCTGTTAAACCCTTGTGGCTAAACCATTGTTTTGCATTGATTTGTAATGTGTTCCTTTTTCCTAAGAATGTCACATTATTTATTGAAATCATGATATTAGAGTAATTGATACACAGTTAAAGCATTCTAAAAAATAAACTTTGCAAGAATTGTGATTCATTTATCTTTGATTTTATTGTTTTTTGTGTGGGTCATTTATTCATCAATCTTCAATACAGTTTCATTTGCTTTATGCTCATGTATTATTTGTGAAGTCTGTTGATGTTTCACCAATGGTTAACAAATCAATAGAGACAGAAAAAAAGAGAAAGAAAATTATTATTCTTCCTCCCTTTGGCTGATGTAGTATAGTTTGTCCCAATTATCCCCATGAAATAACAGAAATAATAATTTATGTCTATCTCAAGGAATTATCCTGAAAATGGAACAGCATAATAATTTAAGTAAAAATGTTTTAATATTATAAACAATTTGCAAATAAAATGATCTATTACTTTTTTATGAATATAATAGTTACCCTTGAGAACCATGCCTTTTTGGACATATAAAAATAAAATAGGGCAATTATAAGTAATTCTGAGAAATGATGGGAAAAAGGCTGCAGAAATTACACAAAAATATATTAAACCTGTATCAAATTTTAGTCTAAAAATTAAAAGTTTGAAATATTAGGTTTTACTCAAGGTTAATTACTAGAAATCAACATATACCAAGTGGTATAAAGGAGAAAGAAATTCTCAGTTGTCCTCCATCTTCACTCCCTCACTGCACCTTTCCTTTTTCCAGAGCTGCAAAATGTGAATTTGCTTCAGACACTGCAATTGATGCTGCCAAAAACTTGCAAATATACCTTTATCTTTATCTTCTCACAGCTTCAACAGAGAAAAAGGGGCCAGCTTGTAGGTGCAGAGGTAGGGAAGATGAAAAACAATTTCAAAATGTAGTGAATTTCTTACTAATAAGGAGTTAATATCAGAATAAAGAATTAATTTAATCTTACAGTAATATAGTGTGTTTCCTAGTGTGTTGTAAGTGGAATGCAGTGACTAGGTACTTGAGGGGACAAACCGTTACTATTTGAAAAGTATGTGATTTCAGCCAAGTTTCTCAAACTCACTTGTCCTGGGAAGAAAATGTGAAAATAGGTGAGACATTTAGTATATTACAAGTATAAAGTTGATACCAAGTAATGGCAGTTGAGTTTCTTATTACTATTATTACTACAGATGTCAAATTATATCTTAAAAGTGAATATTTATGGCAGTTACCTATAATTTGGTATGATCTGCCCCTGCAATGTGAGCATTCGGATTTTAGTTGATAGAATATTCTCCCTCTTTCATTGTGAAAAACTTTTAAGTTTATTAAATTGAATATCTTAATGCTAGACCTAGGGAGAACAAACGAAACTTAATAAATGGTATATTCAAACTAGAGTATGATAAATCTAAGTATTTTCTCTCTTCTGTGAATTATTCAATATTTGCAGTATGGCAGGTTTATCAGTCTCAATAGCCACTATTTACATGAGATGCATTAGAGATTAATTAAATATTTAAGTGAATTGTATTGATTAAATTTATACTAAGCCCAGGTTATTTTCAGGATTTGTAAAATAAATTCCCGATCTTAGCTTATTTTGTTATTTGCAAATTACTCCTAAAATAAAATGTAGAAAAATTTCATGAATGTTGATTATTCTGACCACTACTTGCTTATCATGTCCTTAATGTGATAATAATATCATCAATAATGATCTTGCCTCACCATTTTGCTTTTTATTACATTTATTAAATATTAATACAATTTAAAATAGTAATGTAGTATTTTCTGTTGGCTCCTAAAACTTCAGAGTAACATAACTGAGAATAAAATCTGGAGCATTTTAATTTTTTTTTTTTTTTCACATTTCTCATATGCTTTTAGTAGATTTCTATATATATGGCTGGGCTGGATTAAGACAACAGTACTTGCAATTAGTTTTGTAATAAGTTACAACAAAGTAAACTCATATTTCTGAGCATTATTGTTTATGGTGCTATAGTAAATAAAATATTAATCTTTAAATAGATGCATTTTACTAATGTTTCTGTCCCAGTTAGTAGATGACATGTATGTTATGACTATAGCACAGCAAAGGATTTACTTTGTGAATGTCAGAAATCTGAACACACTATGGTTTTTTAATATGTTGTAATACCACTGGCAAGACAAATCTTGGGCTTCCTCTATAACTTAGGTCAATTTGTTGAATTCAATAACAGAGTTATTTAACATTTAGTTAACAGAGTAATTTAACAGAGTAACAGAGTTCCTGATACATTAGTAATGTTTAAATAAACATTATTTTCCATTTTATCTCTGTCCTAGGCTGCCTTGCTTTGATGATTAACATCCTCTTTTTCAGTTAGATGTACTTTTTAGCTCAAGTTCAAAATCTTGCTCATATCACACAAAGTCCAGGCTTTTCACTAATGCAAATAATGTTATCTGGATTATTACTTTTCTCTGAATTGTCCCAGCTCTGTGTGTTTATGTATAGTTTAAACTTTTTTAGTAGTTCATACATTTTTGATGAATTCATTTTGCCACACTTCACTATGCTTTATTGTCCCACTTAATGTTGCTCTATTATTCAGATGTTCTAAAATAAAAATACATTGTACTACAAGTGGTGCTCCTTGATTATTAGTTTAAGTAAGGAGCCTTCCATACTGACTTTTTAGACTGTGAGTCAGTTTGACAGTTTGGTTATGTCATTTGTAATATTGATATTAGCCAATCATTTCAACTAAAATTAAATCCCTCATATAAAAATGCAAAGATATATTATTTTAAATTGCTTACATTTGCAAAATAGGTATTTTGATATAATTATTTCACTAATGCTACATTAAATTTAGGTTAAGTACTTAAGCTCTATGAGATTAATTCAGCTATGCAAATTTGTGAAGGCCAGAGGGTTCAGAACTTAAACTATTTAAAGGTATTATAATGTGGAAACCTAAAATTTGTAATGAAAGAATGGGGAAGAAAGGCATTCTCAGTGCTGCCAGTATGTCCATAGGCTTTTTGTACTGACTTCCTTCCATGTTCAACATTTTGACCTGTGATTTGTGAAAGACTCGTCCCTTTCTGCCTTCAGAGTGCCACTTTTCATGAGTAATTTATTCACGAAGCTCTGGGTCTCTCTTGTTTTCTAAGTGGAGGAGGAATGGGGTGTGATCAGGGAAAGTATGAATACTTAGAGTCTAAGTTAGACAAAAAAAGAAATTAAAGTCAGAGATGGCCATGGAAAGCAGCTTCTGTTAGTAATAAAAAATAAAATAACAACAAAATCCAAAACAACCTAAAAGAGGATCTAGAGCATTATGGACTTTTAATTTACTGTTTTATACATTACTTAAAATAGACATCAATATCAGATCATTATTTCAGTTGTAGACAGTATATTTATCGACTAGCACCTTACATAAACTTAGTGTCAGCTTAAAACTGCCATAAAGATTCAAATTACTTTTTATGTAGTTTCAGATCTTACTTGGTATAAGTCCCTGAAATATCTGGGATACTAACATGGACTAGTGTGTTTCTTCTCCAAGAATTAGGTGAGACACAATTAAAATGTTGCCTTGACTCCTGTTTCTCACATCTCTCAAAATCTTAACCAGCTTTCAAGTTCAAATACAGGTCCTACTTTCATCGTGAATATTTGCCTGAACATTTCAACATACATAATCTTTTTCTCTAAATGCATAAAGCATCTCTTTTTTGCATATACAATTTGGTATTATACACTACTTCATAAAGTTTAAATAATATTTAAAGACTCTATCTGTTCATATTTTCTTCTTTCTGTCTCCTAAAATATTGTACCTTCTTACATTTCAAAGACTGTGATTCACACTTCACTTTTATATACCCAAGTATAAGTATAACTCTGTAAACAAGACAGACACTATGTTTTTGAGTTGTGGCTTTGGTGTCAGAAGTTTGACCTCTTCACTTACTGACTACATGACCTTGGGAAAATCAACTGATACTTCTAAACTTTGTTTTTTATTATGTATAAGACATAATAATATTAAATTCAATGGGTTATAGGAATAAAATAAAATACTATATAGGAAATAGTAGTGAAACCATAAAGAACTAGTAAAATTGGATATTGTGACAAAAATTATGGTTGAATGGACAGAAGAGTTTTTCATCTTTGGAAAGATTTACTTTGGAATAGATATAAGGGATTCTGAGATGCACACATAGTGCACTTTGATAAGTATCACCCAGCTTAATTGTGTTCTACATCTAAATTTTTAACAAGTCATCAGTTCTGCAGGTTCAGCACTTTTTTTGTTCTGTTTCTGTTTCTCAAAGAAATATAACTGTTTACCATTTCCCTATTTCTCAAAAGCAGATGTAAAGCCAGGATGACACCTGGATGTACCTAGCATAAAAATGTCTAATTTCTTACACTTACAAGAATGAAGCCTTCCTGTTAAAAAACCCAGGTTCCAAACTTCTCAGTATGACTTTTATTAATATGACTTTAATCATGTAATGGGTAGCAACTTATTGGTTATATTATATAACATTTATTATTATGTATATATTGATATTTGACAAACTAAAGATGGCTGGAGAAATACAAATCTGCATGTGGGTTCCAAGGTATTTTGTTATGGAAGAAATTGAGTAAAATGAGGAAATTTTCTTTGGTTAATGTTGCGGGAAGTCAGGGACCCCAAACGAAGGGACCAGCTGGAGTTGGGTCAGAAGAACATAAATTATGAAGATTTCATGGACATTTATCAGTTCCCAAAATTAATACTTTTATAATTTCTTACACTTTACTGCAATCTCTGAACATAAATTATGAAGATTTCATGGACATTTATCACTTCCCTAATAATTCTCTTATAATTTATTATGCCTGTCTTTACTTTAATCTCTTTGTCCTGTTATCTTCGTAAGCTGAGAATGTACGTCACCTCAGGACCACTATTGTACAAATTGATTGTAAAAACGTGTGTTTGAACAATATGAAATTAGTGCAACTTGAAAAAGAACAGAATAACAGCGATTTTCAGGGAGCAAGGGAAGATAACCATAAGGTATGACTGTCTGCGGGGTTGGGCAGAATACAGCCATATTTTTCTTCTCATAGAAAGCCTGTAGATGGATGTATGAGTAGGAGATATATCGCTGAATTCTTTTCCCAGCAAGGAACAACCCTGGGGAAGGAGTGCATTCCTGGGGGTAGGTCTATAGACGGCTGCTCTGTGTCTGTCTTATGCAGTTGAGATAAGGACTGAAATATGCCCTGGTCTCCTGTAGTACCCTCAGGCTTACTAGGATTGGGTTCCTGTTAAGATGTTTATCAAGACAATGTGTGCACAGTGGGACATAGACCCTCATCAGTAAGTCTAATTTTGCCTTTGCCTTGTGGTCTTTATGGCCCTTTGAAGCATGTGATCCTTGTGACCCACTCCCTGTTCGTATACCCCCTCCCCTTTTAAAATCCCTAATAAAATCTTGCTGATTTTGCGACTCGAGGTCGTCATCATGGTCCTGCCAATATGTGATGGCACCCCCAGAGGCCCAGCTGTAAAATTTCTCTCTTTGTACTCTTTCTCTTTATTTCTTAGACCGGCTGACACTTAGGGAAAATAGAAGCTATGTTGAAATATTGGGGGTTGGTTCCCCCGATAGGTTAATTAAGGAGAGAAAGGGGCAACTTCCTCTCCCTTCCTTAAAGTGTCTCCTTGAAAATATAATAAGCTCAATAATAGGCCCAGCCTTTTGATTTTATACTGCAAAGTTGAGTCCTTTCTGCCCCTTCATATTCATACCTTCAAAATTCACTCAAGAGTCTCTCAAGGCAGTGGTCCAAGATGCCATCACAAGTGTAACTGTTTTATTGCTTCTATTTTACTGTATAAATTTATGTGAATTTCTGTCCATACTTTGCAGTCTCTCATGGACTGCATGCATATGATTAACATATATACAAAGTAATTCTCCATCTCTTCTCTATTGACACAAAGTTGGGGAGGGAGGCATAATTTTCTATTTCCCCAACAGAACCTATTTGCAGCCACTTCTACCAGAAGTTCAAAGATTTGTCATAGACAAGAAGATTCTAATCAAGCCTTAGTAGGAAAGAAGGAATAAATACAACCTGTAAGTAGAGAGAAATAGGTAGAAACAAGTTGGCTCTATTTTGTATCTAAAAAGTCTTGCAAATTTTGAGGTGAATCATTTTTGAGATGGAGAGTGGGCACTTGACCAGACAAGTATGATTTCTGGGATGCATAGACGTAAATATAAAACAATAACACATATTATAGTTCTAATTTGTTCAACAACCACCTTGCTTCAACTTAGAATTAACTACCTGAGATGGGACCTTTACTATTGCTCATATCCTGAGGTATCATTCTTCAAACGCTGTGGAAAAGTAGAAATCCTGCATAGGAATAGGAGCTTAGACAGCGGCCTGGCCCCCAGCCCTATTGCCTGCTCTGTAATCTGGAGAGCAGAGAATCTGGTACTTCAGCTAAACCTGTCTTCTGTGACATTGTAAGGTGGCTTTTTCTGGAGCCAGGATACTCTGGTGATGATCGTAAAGTGTCACAACCCCATAGAGGGTCTTCTAAAGTTTTATGTTTAAACAGAAGTTTGGATGGACTATAAGCAATAATATACATGTAACAATATATTAGTAGAGGGAATGTCAGTTATAGAAAGTTAATGTATTATTCCCTGATTATTTGATCTTTAGGATAATCAGTTTGAGTACTAGGCACAGGATGTTATTATTCTGCCAAAACAAGAAATTCCATTCAAAGACTTTATAAAATTCTAGTCATTTAAATATCACAATTTATCTAAAAATAAGTTCATATTTTATAAATAAAAAAATTGTGGTTTTTAGATAACATAATGTTTGAGAATTTATAAAAATTGTGATTCTTATATTATTAGACTAACCTATAAAAGTTCCTACCCTGAAAGATTTTGTGCTTGCCAAATTTATGCATTTTTAAAATTCTAGTTTATAAATAACTATTTTATATGATATCTGTTAAATAAGGCTATATAGTTATATAATAAAAATATAAATTACTTTCAGATCTTGACGATAGATGTCTTTTTTTTTTATTTTTATTTTTTTTTTTTTTTTTTTTTGAGACAGAGTCTCACTCTCACCTAGGCTGGAGTACAGTGGCACTGTCTTGGCTCACTGCAAGCTCCTGCTTCTGGGTTCATGCCATTCTCCTGCCTCAGCCTCCCAAGTAGCTGAGACTACAGGCACCCATCACCATGCCCAGCTAATTTTTTTTTGTATTTTTAGTAGAGACGGGGTTTCACTGTGTTAGCCAGGGTGGTCTCGATCTCCTGACCTCGTGATCCACCAGCCTTGGCCTCCCAAAGGGCTGGGATTACAGGTGTGAGCCACTGTGCCCAGCCGAAGGTAGATATCTTAATGATTCACATCAGTTCACAAAACTTGATTAAATAATGAAGTAACTAAGAATTTGCTACTATAAACCTCATGAAATACACATTTCGTTAAGGCTAGAAAGTTGGTCACTTAATATCTTATTTGAAGAAAACATAGCATTTTAGTGTATGGAATAAATATATAAGAAAATGTGAATTACTAAAATTTAATTTAATATTAGCAGTCAAATTTTGCAATAGAAAAAAACATAGATTAAATTGTCTAGCATATTATTTTCTAGGTAGTACACGTTCCTTCTTATGGTATAGGGGATAGTGAAAAAGGGTTCTAAAAATGCAATGTCAGCTTACAGATGCAAAAATCACTAGGTGAGTTTTCATCCACCAACAGATGTATTTGAAGCAGCCTAAGGACAATAGGATTTTTTAAAAAGCTTTCACTCATAAGCTCCATCATGAATAAAATTAAAAGACTTTATTGCCTTCATTAGTTTTCTTTCCCCCAAATCTTAAGAACATGCTTTCAATATCATCCATCAGAATCATCTGTGGAGGAAAGGTCACAGATTCTAATTCTTCATTCAGGCACAGAGGACATTCATAGCTAATACACAATGTGAGATATCATATATAATAATTAGAGTGTAATTATGTTCATATATTTCCTTGTAGATGTCTTTAGGCACTAGCTGTTCTTCCACTTCAAGAAATCACAGTAGACACTGTTTCTATGGTTACCAGGAAGGATGCATTTATGGAGATAGCACAAGACCATAAAAGGAGTAAGAAACTAAGCCAAAATTGCCGGCTGGCCTGATAAAGACTGTCCAGCACTATTTCTTGATTATCCTGATGCTAAGACAATTAATGAAACATTTTCCATGAATACACTAATTTAATTCATTTGCATTAGATGTTAATCCATTTATTGCTACAGCGCTAGATTCCTGATAAAATCTTTTTAAAACAAAAGAACTTGGGAAAAGAAATCTTTTAAGGAAAAAAATCATTTTTAAAAAAGTGTTCCCTGAAACATTGCTGAAGTGATCGATGAAATAGTACAGGTAAAGTCAATTCGTGTTTAAAATAACAATCCAATGGGAAATAGCAATGTTCTCTGCACAGTTACAGGTTCATTTAACTGAACATTGGCCTAATCTTTATTATTTTTATTTTGCTTTTACAATAACAGATTTGAAATAAAACCTCCTTGTTTTGATGAAACATCTGCTGAAAGAGAGACAGAAAGAGATGGAAATTACAGCATCACATGCTCTAATGAAGTATAAGTAGAAATAGTGGGTGAAATGAAGATTGTAGGAAATTATTAATTTTGTCTAGAGGAAACTGAAATTTGTCAGAAACCTTTGAATCTCCCTTTTCTGTTTATTATTTGCATCACGAAGATATGATTGGCTAATGTGCCTAAATATTCTTGCTAATTTTAATATTGAAAGCAATAATGTTTGGTGTGCTAAAGTTTGCAGAATGTAGATGTTTACACATATTTATATACACCTATAAAAGCTTACCAGAAAAACTTTTCTAAATCAAAGGTAAAATATTTAATCATTTTTATCTAGTTCTCTTTATTTTTAAAATCTCTTTGTTTCTAATACTCTTTGATAGTGTTTGTTTCTAAGATCTGGGTTGAAGCTGATGAAAAACCCAAAGTTTTTTTTTAATTCATGTATTTTTGCATGCTTCTGACATTAAGTATCTTAGAGAAACTCAGTTTTCCTCACTCCAGCAAGCTTGATTCTTGACTGCCAGAGCTGAGAAACACACACACACACACACACACACACAAAAGGCGTTTTATGCGAATTTTCTAATTAAGCAAAGAGAATCCAAAAACATTCACTTAAACCCTCCATCATGTATTCTGATATGTTTTTTGAATAAATAAGATATAATTATTTGTGTATGTCATCACATATTCCATGGCACACCTGAGAGCAACATCTGTTAAAGAGCAGGTACCCCATTTTTCGCAGAAGATAAGTTCGTAAATCATCACCTAGTCAGGACATCAGGCTCCTGCAGCTACTCTCGTGTATCTTCACCTTAATTATATACTTGTGTTGATCCCTAACTATAAAATGTAATGACATGGATGTGCCTTTGACTGCTCTATTCTGGAGATATTTCACAAGCTATTTATAATTTGACATTTTTATTCTAACTCCCTCTGTTTCTTTGACATATATATCCAGGGAGAGGTGTGTGCCATAGACTGCAACCTCCTAGGAGGTAAGCTACTTACAATCAATTGTCATTGTTCAGTAGACATCAAAGTGACATTTAAAAACAAGCAATTAATCAACACTTAATGTCATGATAAGGACGATTAAGACAAGTATATATTTTGGTTAAAATATAAATATTTAAGGAAGCTAGACAAAGCCATTTTTTTCAAATGTACACACATATACACTCATACACAATAAGAAATGTATTTAGTAATACATTTTACCTTATTTTCAAGGCTTATCATGACTGTAATTATTCTTTAAACAATAAGAAGGGAGAAGGTAATATTATGATTTACTACCACCAACAAAAAGTAATGCTGTTGATTACCCATTGCAATGGTACAGTAGTATCATTGTTGGATATGTAGATCAGTTTTTTTCTTCTAAATGCTATTTCAACTATTATTATTAGTATATATATGTATGTCTATATATGTGTGTGTATATTTTTATTAGAAAACATAATATGTTATTCAATTAGATAAAATAAGAGATAAGAGATAACATAGTAGAACTCAGTTATCTACTAAATAAGTATTACTCTCATTCTCTGTGGAACACCAACAATATTCTCTTCAAGAAAGTGACACTGACTATTGTAGAAAGAACAAGTTAATGTGAAAAATAATGTTTCAAGTCCTTATTATTTTATTTTCGTAAAGCGTAATCACACTTTAAGAGGGGGAATCACACTTTAAGAGGGGGAATCATAATACTTCATTACCATGTCTGTAGATGAATGGAAAAGCACATTATGCAAATAAGGAATACAAGGCATTCCTTGAACGGTAGTCATCCTTGAGAGAAGTGGAATGTGTCTCAAGTTCTGTTTTATGAAGATATCAACATTTTTGAAAAATATGGAGACAAAAAATAGCAACATAAAAATAAATCTCAGACCTTGACTAGTGATTGATTTTTTTCACCTGCTATCCATTACTATTTAATCTATACATAGAGAAAAAAATTAGCTGAGCTGTCCAGAAACATCTGGACATTATGATACCCTGCAAATATAATAGCCACAGCTAATGAGCCTAAAGATAGGAAAAGCATTATCTGGTTGCTGTTGCAGCCTTCAGTCAATGAATATAAATAAGTTTTTGTTGATCTTTTGTCCTACTTAAATGTAATCCAGTTTATTGAGCTGGTGAATTACATTAACCATTTTGACATTATTTCTTTATAAATCTAACATGGTGTCCTTGTTCTGTTCTTCCTCTCCCTGTATTAGAGAAACCACAATAAAACAACATAATTTTCTTAAGCTCAGTGATTCTAATAATTGATTAAATTATTTCTATAGAAAATTACATTTATATGTATAACATATATTTACATATGTAATATATACATTTTGTGTATACTAAATACACATGTACACATTCTACCTCTCATATATCTTTATGTCTATGCTTATTCCTTCAAACAAAATGGTCTGCCTCAGTATGTCTCCTATAAAATGAAAATGATGATAATGAGATCCACCCCACAGAGTTTTGTAAAAATGATATCAAATAATATGTATCAAGTGCTACACACATAGCAGCTGCTGAGGAAATGTACTCACTGGTATGATTATTGTTGTAGCTATTAGCATATTGTCAGAGCATAAAATCTAGAACTAGGATTTATGCTGAAAAATTCACCCACAATTAGGGAGACAGGTTGCATTGAGATTAGGAAGTATGCCCAGACTAAGCAATAGGTTTATCAAAGTAGACATGTAAAAGCTGAATCTAGATGTTAGTCACTCAAGACTGGGACTTTACTGGAGAAGAATTGTCTTCAATAAGCACCCTTAATACCTCCCTGCCTCAACTGGAGGTCACTACATTATGTATTTTATATTATACATTCAAGGCCGTGTTCTGAGATCTCGATTGCATTTTTTCCTTGGGAATAAGACAACAGGAAACTATATCCACTATGTATTTCCTAGTGGTCAAAACTTCTGTTTTCTTTAAGTCCTATGCTTTATTATATATAAGAATGGGGGAAAATAGGGGAAGGAGGACAGCAAGGGTTGGAAAATCATTTTGGCTTGCCTGGGAATATGCAGAAATTGACACCAGGTTTTTAACATGGGAAACAAGTATTAATAAAAAATATAATATTAAAAAACAGAATTAATAGCAAAAGTAAAACTATAGCTTTTATTTAGCGCTATTACAATACACCTGATTTCATCATTTAATTACTGTCAGATACATAGTTTTGCATAACTTTCACAATCAGTTGGTAAACTAGCTAGAGTAAATAATACTTTCTTAATTTTACAGATATGAAAACTGATTTTGAGACATAAAGTGATTTATGTGTTCTCATACATATGTAAACGATAGGTATAAGGCAGGAAGCTATTTTTTACCTTCAAACATAACTTCTCCTTAATATTCTTATATTTCAACTTTATAGATTCATTGATGAAACAAACATTTATGAATAAAGTTCCAGCAACTTCAGTGCTCAAATGTGAAATATGTGTGTAGATGTAAATAAGAACATACCATGTAATGTTCAGTAGATACTATTCAGGGTTAGTTTTAAGTCTTCTTTTAGTTATTATAATCAAGTCATAAGTACTCATTGTTAATAAAGTTGTTAAAGAAGATAGAAGATAAAGTAATATTATTATACGTTTTGTTGTATTAATTTATTTTATTACAAATATATACCAAATTTTCATCTTAGAAAATAAACTTCAGTGTCGTTTTATGCAGTTTTAATTACTTCAAAAACTACTTTTTGGGTACCTATTCTTTTCTCATCCTGCGGCATCCTACAGCAAAATCTATAAAACACCAAAGTGATCAAGGAAGGCTTTCAAATGAGTGGCTTAATAACTGGGTAAGTCTGTACCATTTGCTGAGAAAGAGTCGACTTGGCCCAGATAGTTTTCAAAGGCAGAGAAAGGAGGGAGTCAATAGTTGTATTTTTCACCCATGGTATTTGAGAATGACACTCAACATGGAAGTACAAATATCAAGGAGGCACATTGGTCACACAAGTCTGGAGTCCAAGGGACCTGGGAGAAACTGTAAGTGTGGGTCATCAGTATACAGAAGTGAATTTCACTTACACGTGGTAGAGATAAAAATAAGAGTTTGGCCTTGAAATGGCTCCAACACTTAGAAATGGGGTAAGAAAGAAGAGCCTGCAAAAGAGAATAATGAAAAGTTGCAGTAGTACAAGAAAAATCCTAAGCGTGCCTGAAAACAGGAGAATAAAATGTTTCAAATATACTGAATTCTGGAAAAAAAATGGCATGAGATGTGTAAGACTCATAAATGTTTCATTGACCTGATAGGAAACAAATGTATGTTTTGAGAATTTTTTTGTGAGATGTGTATGAAAGTTTGATCAGAGAATCGGGACTAATTACTAATTACATGAATAAATACTTTTTTTCTAGGGATTTGACCTTAGAAACTGATGGGAACTCATTAGGCTACTGCTATGGTTTGTTGTGTTCCCACACAGATCTCATCCTGAATTATAATTCTAATAATCCCCACATGTCATGGGAAGGACCCAGTGGGAGGTAATAGAATCATGGGGCCAGTTACCCCCAGGCTGTTCTCATGATGGGGAGAGAGTTCTCACAACATCCAATGGTTTTATAAAGGGCTTTTCCCCTTTGTTAGGCACTTTTCCTTGCTGCCATCATGTCAAGAAGGACATGTTTGCTTCCCCTTCTTCCATGATCATAAGTTTCCTGAGGCCTCTCCATCTATGCTGAACTGTGAGTCAATTAAACCTCTTTCCTTTATAAATTAGCCAGTATTGGGTATGTCCTTAGAGCAGTGTGAGAATGGACTAATACAGTAAATTGGTACCAGAAGTGGGGCACTCCTATACAGATACCTGAAAATGTGGAAGCGACTTTGGAAATGGCAACAGGAAGATGTTGGATAGTTTGAAGGACTCAGAAGAAGACAGGAAAAGATGGGAAAGTTTGGAACTTCCTAAAGACTTGTTGAATGGCTTTGACCAAAATGCTGATAGTGGTATGGACAATGAAATCCAGTATGAGGTGGTCTCAGATGGAGATGAGGAAATTGTTGGGAATTGGAACAAAGGTGACTCTTGCTATGCTTTAGCAAAGAGACCGGTGACATTTGCCGCTGCCCTAGAGATCTGTGGAACTTTGAACTTGAGAGAAATGATTTAGGGTGTCTGGTGGAAGAAATTTCTAAGCAGCAGAGCATTCAAGAGGTGATAGAGCATAAAAGATTGGAAAGTTTTCAGCCTGACAATGCAGTAGAAAAGAAAATCTCATTTTCTGGGGCAAAATTCAAGCCAGCTGCTGAAATTTGCATAATAATGAAGAACCAAATATTAATCACCAAGATAATGGGGACAGTGTCTCCAGGACATGTCAGAGACATTCATGGTAGCCCCTCTCATCACAGGCCCAAGGCCTAGGAGAGAAAATGGTTTTGTGGACCAAGTCTAGGACAGCCCTGCTCTGGGCAGCCTAGGGAGTGGGTGCCCTGCTTCTCAGCCACTCCAGCCGTGGCTAGAAGTGTCCAAAGTACAACTCAGGCCATTGCTTCAGAGGGTGCAAGCCCCAAGTTGTGGTGGCTTCCACATGATGTTGGTCCTGCATGTGACTTGAAGAAACAAGGAAAACTGAAATCTCCAAGTATAAATGAGCCTTATGCGTACAGGATGATACTGACATTGGTCTCTGTTTACCTCTAAGCCTTCAGCTTTCACGATAGGGTAGTACTGCAAGAAAAACTGGACAGTTTTTTTTGTCAATAAACTGAGTGCACTTTGCCAAGTTAAAAATGCACATGACTGAGGAGTCTGTGACCCTTAAGCAGGAGATGAGGCAGGAGCTGGAGTTGCCATGAGCCCAGCTGCTGTCCATGTCAACCAGGTGAACCACCAGTAAACGACAAACATGCATGAGCTACAGTAGCAACTCATCCCCTCCTCTGTCCTTCATGTAGTAAAAAGAACATAACTTCATTTCCATCATCTATATCTTGATTACAATGCCTCTCATTGTCCAGTTAAATCAGAATCATGCAGGGAAGGAAAATGAGAAAAACTAGTTCTAGTTTAACTAACTCGATACAATTTTTTCTAAAGGTCGAAAAGTGGGAGTTGAGTAGATATACACAGGTCTCCCAAAAGTTTTGCTGAAACAGAATTACAAAGTGAATATTTTGTTTAGTTTTTGTTGTTTTTGATATATTTTGGTTCTATCTTGGTAGATAATGAAGCAGTATCATTCTATATAAGATGGTAGGTAGTGGAAAATAACTCAGCAGAAATGGAAAGATTCATGCTGAAGGGAAGAGAAGATAAGAAGAGAGGTAGCAAAGCCCTTGAAAGTAGGTGAATAAATGCTATTAACACTGTAGATCTAGGATATTTCTTTTCAGTCTTTCTTCTTGCTAGATATTCCTAATGTAATTTAGTAGTTAATAGAACAGATTCTGAGACAGACTGTCTAGCTGTTAATCCTGACGCTACTACTTAATAGTTGTGAGGCAGCATGAATCTCTCTGCATCAAATTTCTATTTTGAAAGTGTCAATACTAGTAGTAGCAACTCATAGGGTCACTGTGAGGAAAAAAATTACTGGTGGTACCCATCCACAGGGTTATTGTAAACACTAAGTAAGTTAATACATGGGATTCACATAGAACATCACTGGCACTTAGTAAGGGCTTACCTATTATCTGAATATTTCAGTGCTTATAGTATATATATTTTTTATCATTTTTGACATTCTAATGTTAAGATTTTTTATTATTTAAACTTCATTATAAATATTGTTTTATTATTTGATAATATTC
>NW_012121821.1:10849171-10849842 GCF_000951035.1 Colobus angolensis palliatus | reverse complement strand
GTGTACATTTTGATAAATTTTAATTTTCTTTAATAGATTTGTGTATATTTCATGGTAGTAAATGATAAAATTGACTAGTATCTATATATATTTTTTATCATTTTTGACATTCTAATGTTAAGATTTTTTATTATTTAAACTTCATTATAAATATTGTTTTATTATTTGATAATATTCTAGCATATAGAGTGTAACAAAATATACTTACCTTTTGCCTTTTCCATGATGGACATTCAAGATTATCAACTGTGGCTGGGCACAGTGGCTCATACCTATAGTCCCATCACTTTGGGAGGCCAGAATGGGTGAGTCACTGGAGGTCAGGAGTTTGAGACCAGCCTGGCCAACATGGTACAACCCCGTCTCTACTAAAAATACAAATATTAACTGGGCATGGTGGTGCATGCCTGTAGTCCCAACTGCTTGGGAGGCTGAGGTAAAAGAATCACTAGAACCTGGGAGGCAGAGGTTGCAGTGAGCCGAGATTGTGTCACTGCACTCCAGCCTGAGCGACAGTGTAAGACTCTGTCTCATAAGTAAATAAATAAGTATCAACTGTACATTCAGAAATTTTCTAATCTTTTTAAAACAAAAGAACTTGGGAAAAGAAATCTTTTAAGGAAAAAAATCATTTTTAAAAAAGTGTTCCCTGAAACATTGCTGAAGTGATC
>NW_012121821.1:10830529-10848436 GCF_000951035.1 Colobus angolensis palliatus | reverse complement strand
TATCAACTGTACATTCAGAAATTTTCTAATCTTTTTAAAACACTTCTCTTGGTTTTTTATTTGCTTTTACACAATGTTGTGGTGAACATCTTTAAACACAAAGAGATATCCATTTTGATTGTTTTTGTAGAATAAACTACTAGAAGTGGAATTCAGTCAGTGATTCCCGGTATTTTTAATGTTTTGTCTTCTGAGTAATGACGTATGTCTAAAAATTAAATTTTCACTTTATTGAAATTAAACATTTTAGCAATATGTGTTTATCATTTAGTTTTAAATCCATGCTAAATACTATTAAATACTAAAATACCACGGCTTTCCTTCAGCTGCATCTCTGCTAAAATGAACACTGAGCCCTCCGTTAAAAAAAAAAAAAAAACTTTCCACAGGCATGTAAATTATAGTAATTACAATAGTTTTTCAGGTTCTTTTAGCATTTGCTCTTATATATCTGATGTTTACAAGTATAGACTTTTAACATGAACCTTAAAAACTCACTAAAGTGAGATAATACATGTAACTTCTGCACTTCACTGATTGTCAGTGACCATTTTGAATGTGTCACTTGTTACATTTCACAATTAAAACATATGGATAATTTCTTTGTATGGCAATTGCTTTCACTATCATAATAACTAGTGACAAACCTGCCAAGATAATATTCCCGCCTGTCTCTCAAAAGAGAGTTTAAGAATCTCCTTTGTGTTGTTAATTTGCCTAAAGTTGATCTCCTCCTGTGCGATTTACCTACTGTTGGTAAATTTGTTAACAACTGTAACTATGTCTTTATTTCCAATGTTAATCAAGATTTTGTAATGTGGAGTATGACAAGTATTCCTAAACATTTTCTAGATGAATACCCACAAGTCACAAATGTCCACCTGGTTTTTGAAGAAATTACATTGTGAATAAAGTAGAAAAATATATGCCTGCAAAAGGGAAGAAAGAATGTTATTCTATGTAGGCATACTCACTAATAATGCCATAATCACTGTTATTAGAAGCTGCCTCATTTTCTTTGCAATCAGCTGTCTTTGAAGTGAAAAGATAGGCTGTTCCTAAGAGACAGAAGCTAAATGAAAGTACTTGATTTTTTCTTTCTACCTCAGTCTGGTGTTCACATCCCTAAGAAAAAGAAAAAGTACATTTTCACAAAAGTTTACTTTCATGATATCCTTGACACTACACTCTCCTGTGCATCTCTAATCTTTTCTCCTTTTTTTCCATAATATCATCATAGTTACTAATAATTAGACACTTATAATTTTAGAATACTCTGTTAAGTACATTTTCACAAAAGTTTACTCTCATGATTTCCTTGACACTACACTCTCCTGTGCGTTTCTAATCTTTTCTCCTTTTTTTCATAATACCATCATAGTTACTAATAATAAGGCACTTATAATTTTAGAATACTCTGTTCAGTACTCCAAATGCATTTTTTCCTTTAACTACCTGAAGAATACTATTAGATATTTTATTACAGAAGGAAAACTAACTTCCCTCCAGATAGTAATGTTAATAAGAAACAAAGATGTAAATCAAATCCAGAAAGTGTGACTGACTCAAAACTCATGCATTTAACCATTACTGTTAGTCTTTTATTCCATCACCAGCTCCTTTTTTTTCAGATGACTTTTTAAGTGTTTAGTAGGACCTAAGATTCTGTCCTCTGCCATCACCTCACTCTGAACACTCTCCTTCCGTGATTTCCTTCAGATGATTTCAGATTCTATTATGGATTGAAGGCTCCCATATGTTTTTGACCCAGGAAGGGCCACAAAAAGCTCAGCATCGTTGTGCCCGTATGTGATTACGTAATTTCTCCAGCTCCAACTTTTCTCTGCCATACTGGTTTCTATCTTGAATTTTCTATCTCTGTGACTGCTTCAATATTCACAACATACTTAAGAAATCCCTTGCCTCTTTCCTACTCCACAATTCAATTATTTGCTAAGGCCCAGTAATATCAACTCCTATAAATCTGAATTTATCTTTGTTTTCTATTCTCACTGCTACTAACACACCATTTCTTTTCTTTATTTTCTCTGTAACAGAATAATCTGTCTTCCATCTCAAATTCATTTCTTTGGGTGACCTCAGAGTAATTTTTCTGTAATATTTTATAACAACCCCCATTAAAAAGAAATTTGAATTTTAATATTTAAGTAGCATGAAAATTCATAATCGATACTATTCTGTATTAGAGTTCCACAGAGAAACAGAACCACTTGTATATCTATGGATATATGAGGAGATTATTATGAGAATTGGCTCACATAATTATGGTGGCCAAGAAGTCCCAAGATATGCCATCTGCAAGCCGGAGAACCAGGAAACCAGTGGTAGAATTCAGTCTGAGTTCACAGGCTGAGAACTGATGGAATAGTTGGTATAAATCTCAGAGTCTAAAGTCTCCGAAACAAAAGCTCTAATGTCCACACGCAGAATATGAATGTCCTGGCTCAAGAAGAAAGAGAAATAGAAAATTCACCCTTGTGCTTTTTTGTTTCATTCAAGCCCTCAATGGATTAGATGATGCCAACCCACATTGGTGAGGGACGATCTTCTTTACTCAGGCTACTGATTCAAATTCTAATGTCTTCCAGAAACACCTTCACAAGCACACCCAGAAATAGTGTTTTACAACGATTTGGTATCCCTTAGTCCACTCAAATTGACCCATAAAATTAACTGTCGTAAGTCCAACTCTTATCAATTTGGCACCCATGAGCATACACTTAAACCATCCTTAGTCTCCAAATAAAGACAATAACAAGGTTGTAATTCTATCTACATGATACAAATATTCTGCTTGCCTACAGCTGAAAACTCAGAAGTGGAGATAAAAATTCTTGAGTAATATTTATTCTTCTCCTGATGTACCCTAATTTAAATACTATGATATAAAATTAACAATACCTAATTGCTGATATAAAGTCAATACATTTTATGATATATCATAAGTGAATAAGAAAAGAAAACCAATATATTTGCTTAATATGGGTATATATACACACAAATATATTAATAACAAAATAAAGAGGAAATATAGTTGAGCTTTGAGCAACAGAGGAGTTGGTGCATTTGAAAACCTGCATACAACTTTTGACTCCCAAAATACCTAGATATTAATAACCTACTATTAACCAGAAACCTTGTCAATGATGCAACCAATTAACATATTTTGTAGGTTATATGTATTGTATACTGTTCTTACAATAAATCAGACTAGAAAATCATAAGAGAAAATATATTTACTATTTATTAAGTGGAAGTGTATCATCAGAAAGGTCTTTATCCTCGTTGTCTTCATGTTGTGTGTGTTGAGGAGGAGGAGAAAAATTAGGAGTTCTTATTTTAGCAATGTCAAAAGCAGGAGAGGTGAAGGAGGTGGAAAGAGAGGAAGAAGTAGGCACAGTCAGTGTAAATTTACAGAAATACCTTGTCTTTTCTGTCTGACTTTCTTGCTTTTTTCATTTCTCTAAAAATGTTCATATGTGATACCAAGCCCTCTTCAACTTATTGTTTTAGTTTCAGTGCCCATATCATAGGAGGGTCCGTGTCATGAAAGAAATCAAAAGCAGTCTTGTATAATTAGAACCCTTCTGCCAGATTGTCTAAAGTCAATTTGTGTTCTGGCACTGTTTTTGAAGCATTCATATCCATCAAGTCATCTTCTATAAATTCCTCTGACCTGGTGTCTATTAGCTGTTAAATTTGTGCAAGATTCATGTCTTAAAGCCCTTCAACATCCTAACCCTTACTTTCTTTTCCATATCCCCATCTCTTTCATGATTTCTTTGCTTGGCTGTTATCATAAATCCCATGAAGTTATGCATGACACCTGGACAATTTTCTTCACCAGTATTGTATTGTTTTGGGCCTGCTGGCTTTCACAGCTTTTTTTTATGATAACAATGGTATTTTCAATAATCCTTACAAACTTTCATGATATTCTCTCTGTATCAGGCTTCTTTTCCATAGCATTGACAATTCTTTTCATAGAGAACCACGTGTAATGAGCATCAGAGGTCCTTATGACCCTCTGATCTAGAAGCCAAATTAGAGATGTTGTGTTTGGGGGCAAGTAGGACACTTTGACACCTTTGCTATTGAACTTATGGGGTTCTGGGTGGCCAGGGGCATTGTCCATTATCAAAAAACTTTAAAAGATAATACCACACTGGAAAGATATTTCCTAACTTTAAGAACAAATCATCAATGGAAACAATCCAGAAAAAGGGTTTTCATTGTCTAGGAGCTCTTGTAGTGCATCCAGAAGACTTGCAGCTGATGTTTACTTTTTCTCTTCAAGGGTCAGGGGTTAGCAACTTTATAGAAAAAGGCAATCCTGATTATCAAGCTGACTATATTTTCACAAACAGTAGAGTTAGCCTATCCTTTCCTGTCTTAAATTCCAGTACTCACTTCTTTTCCTTAATATCAAATGTCTTTTGTGGCATTATTTTAAGAAGAGGACACTTTCATCTGCATTAAAAATCTTTTAGGCAGATATTGTTTCTCCTCAATAATTTTCTTAACAGAGTCTGGGAGCTTGTCTGCTGCCTCTTGGTAGACAGAAGCTGCTTTTCCTGTTACCTCGATATTTTTTTGAGTAATGATCAAACCATCCTTTGCTGCCATTAAATTATCCAACTTTAGATTCTTCATCTTCCTGTTGCTTTAAGTTGTCATATAATAACTTCATATTTTCTTGAATCATATTATAGTCTACTGGTGTGCCTTTCTTAGAGGAACTCTGCACCCATGTAAAAGCTACATTTTCAATATGTGATAAAAGTATATTTTACAAAAGCTTTTTTGTACCTGCTGGTGTAGCTGCATTGATGACTTCACAAATTTCCTTTTATTTTTTTATAATGGTCCTTATCCTGAATTCATTTATCTTGAAATGGTGGCACACCACAGCTGCAGACCTCACTCTATGGTATGTATCAAGCAATTCAACTTTGTCTTGTAATGTCATGTTTTTTTTTCTGCTTCCTGAGAGCACTTTTGGCATCATTTATGACATTCCCTTTTGGTCCCATGGTGTTATTCAGGGTTTACAGTATTGCTCCAAACATGGTGAAACGTATGTAAGAACTGTAAGAGATCACTTTTTACTGTGATAGGCAATTTATTGAAGAGACAAACTGCTAAATTGGAGATGATTAGCATCACAGGTTTTTTAAATAGATACTCAGAATACTTGAGTTCACTATAATATCAACAGGAGGTGGCTATAAAACTATTACTGTAGTATAGTATTACTACAGTTAATTTTATGCCATTACGATTTAATACTACACATATTTGTTTACATTTCTCTTGACTGCAAATGGCCCCATGTATGATCTATGAATAATATCTGTGATTGTGTACATTTTGATAAATTTTAATTTTCTTTAATAGATTTGTGTATATTTCATGGTAGTAAATGATAAAATTGACTAGTATCTATATATATTTTTGCATTCACAGCATACCTAACTTTTTCAAATTTTTTAATATTTCTGGGCTCTGTGGCTCAATTTTCTTTTCAAATTTTAACCAATCTCCAAAATGTTTTCTAATGTATTTATTGAAAAAAATTTGTATGAGTAAATCCAAACAACTCAAATCCATGTTGTTCAAAGGTCAACCGTACCAATGACGGGTGGCTGGAGAAAGATTCTGACTGGTGTCTAGTAAATAATTCATCCTATCCACTTGATTATAAAAATTGACCTCTGCTGAAGTCACCCTTTGACCATTAATATAGGACACAAATATCTTCATGTTGTTTTTCCATTTAGAGAGGTCTATCCTCATGTTTTTCCCAAATTTCTTTATAACCAATTTTTCATTCATACTCCTTCCAAAATCCCCACTATTCAGCCAAAAAAATAGGCTACAGACCATGAATCAGTATAAAATTTCATATACGGTCATTTCTCCTTCCAAGCAAAGTGCACAACCATGTGCAATGACCAAAGTTCTGCCCACTGGGAATATTTCCTTTCACCATTGTCATTTAGGAATGTCCCAGAAAGGGGCTGTAGTTTTACAGCTGTTCACTTGGGGTAGTGCCTGCATATCATGCAGAGCCATCTATTAACCAGGCCTGAATCTTCTCTTCCTCTAAGTATCATAAGGAACTCCCCATTAGGCTGTAGGTACAATCTGGGAGAGAGAAGGCAGTGTTGTAGGAGTGAGGATCATGGGCATTTGGGCCACTTCTTCATGTAACTTACTTGTGCCTTCAGGTCCTGCTCAGCCCAATCACATATGTACAACTTTTATGAAGCAGTGCTACTGTACACACCCAATTTTATGGCTCATTGATTCAGATAGCACTGTATATAATTAGCAGCTCAGGTCTTATAGTAACTTGGTGGCATATGGTCAAGCATTCAGTCTCTATTAAAACCCAGTAGCAGGCCGAAATCTGTTTTTTAAAGGAAGGTAGTTATCTATGAATTATGGCAAGGCTTTGCCCCAGAATCCCAAAAGGTGGACTACAATTCACCTATGAGGACCTACCAAAGACTCTAAACAGAATCCCTACCTGCCACTGATACTTCAAACACCACTGATGTCAAGCACCATTGGATCTGCTGGCTCCTATGGACCAAGGGGAGAGCAGTTTGCGCAGCATCCTGGACTTGTTGCAGACACTTTTCTTGTTCTGGGTTTCACTCAAAACTATCATTCCATCAATGGACCAGAGTGACATACTTAATGAGGAATATGTTGCCTCCAAAACCCAAATAGGCCCACTGGGCACTGGGGCTTTTTCTTGATTGTAGAATGGTCCCAGTGCAGCTTATTCTTCACCATAGAGGGGATACATCAAGGTGCTCCATACCACTGGGCGCATAGAAATATCACTGACGGAGAAGGCCCAGAATGTTAGTAGGATTTATATATCTTCCTTGGACACACACATGTCTTCCCAATAAATTTAGAGTAGTTGCTACTTCTTATGCATGAGATCCAATCAGTATAATGTTATCAGTGCAATAGACCAGTGTGATATCATGGAAGAGAAAGGCAATCAAGATCCCTGTGAACTGAATTATGACACAGGGACAGACAGTTAATACACCCCTGAGGTGAGACAGTGAAGATATATTGCTGACCTGGCCAGCTGAAAGAAAACTGCTTTTGGTGGGCTTTATGGAGAATTTTAGGAAAAAAAAAAAAAAATTTGGCAGGTTAGTAACTGCATAACAGGTACCAGGGGAGATGTTAATTTACTCAAGCAATGGAACCACATCTGCTATAGCAGCTGCAGTTGTAGTCACTACTTAGTTAAGCTTACAATAACCTACTGTCATTCTCCAGAATCCATCTGTCTTCTGCACAAGTCAAATAGAATTGAATGGCAATGTATTGGAAATTACCATCCCTGCATCTTTTAAGTTCTTTATGGTGGAATGCATCTCCATAATTTCTCCAGGACTTTGGTATGTTGTTACTTTTGATTTACTATTTTTGTAAGTAGAGACAGTTTTAGTAACTTCCATTTGGCCTTTTGTACCATATTAGCTCTTGCTCCAGGTTGGAGAAAAAATATGGGGATTCTGCCAGCTGCTAAGTACTTATATTTTAATGATTCATTCTGAAACTAGGAAAAATAACCACAGGATGGGTTTGGAGAACCACTGGGCCCACTGTGAGTTGAACATGAGCTAACAGTCCATTGATTACCTAATTTTCATAAGCCCTTAGTCTAAGTAGAAGACCACACTGATGTTTTGAGTTTCTTGAAATCAATTTTATTTCAGATCCAATGCCCAGTAGTCTCAGAAAGGTCTTAGTATTTTCTTTTTTTTTTTTTTAGTGCATAGTTAACTGTTAACAGTTAACAGTAAAAGAACATTGTTCTCTCTGGAGAAGACTGGTGGAAAGATTAGCAGTATAAATTTTCAGTGGTGTACTGATGTCTTTCTTTGAGACTTAACTGGCCTCCCTTGCATTCATTGAGTCCTGGGTATGCAAACCACCTCAAATCTGGGAACTGATCAAGGGAGCTTGACTCTATATTTTAATGACTTGAATCAGATTTCTGTTCATTGGACTTGTAATTTTACTGCTTTTACAGATCAAATAAGACTTAGTAGACTTCCTATTTATTTTATATATGAGAACATCATGATTGACTTTCTAATACCATAGATCTGGGCAAGACATACTATTCTGATTGCTCCTTTGACTTTCTTGTCCATTATAGTAATTATGCCCACTTTGCTTTTGGTGGTTGAGTGCTGCCACTTGGTCTCTGCCGCCCTGTGATCCAATTACTACCACTGCAATTAGGATTTCCAGTTTAGTGGGGGAGGTTCACATTGTTAGGTCTGCCCTACAGAGAAAAGTAACTACTGAGCTCTTCGAGGATGTTGGGATTCCCCTCACAAATTTATATGTTAATGTTTTGTTGAAAGATGTGTCTTGTTGACTCTCCCAGTGTGGGTGAATCAAGAAGGTCTTAAATGGCAAATTTACTCTAATACCAACATCTCCCTAAGCCTTAGAATCTCTTCCTCTGTATTAAACTAAGGAAGATAAGGCATTTCTAATTCACTCATTGTAGGCCACCTTTTGATCCATATTTCAGCCAAGCAAACTGTCGAGCCTTTTCTAACTCCATGAGCTGAGAAATAAATGCAGAACTTTTGCTCAGTAGACCCATATGAATAAATTTATCCAGATGCAACTTTGGGTTCCTTTCACCATTTTCACACATTCTTTATATTCATTCCCATACATGTTCATCTGGATTTCTGTTTCTATAAATTAGAAAACTCAAGTAGTTCTTCTGGAGTATAGTCCACACCCTCATGGGTCACACTTTGTACTTCACCTTTAGGAGCCTGCTGAGATTTAGGTCTAGAAGAAAGAGGAGGAAAGCGGATCCTGAGGAAATGAGTATGTCTTTCATGAAAAGGTAATTACCATTTTTCTCATGCAATGCAGGGTTAATTCTTTCAGATGAATTTGGAAAGATCAATGCCACTGTTGGTGGGAAAGTAGCTTCTATTGGGTTTGGGAAGACCACTCTTACTGGGAATGGGGAGACCTCCTCCACTGGCAAAGAAGACTCATTAGATTTTAAGGGCTTATTGTCTCCAGCTTCATTGGGGTCTTCTACACATCCTCATCCTAACTTACAGTATCTCATTCTTTCCCAATCAATCAGTGCTCTCACTTTAACAAGAGACATTGTGTGAGGCTGAACGTTTAACATGTGTTGTAATTTAGCCAATGACAGAATAAAGACCTTGAAAATCAAAGGTCCTACATTTGATTTTCAATAATTGTAGCTCTGGGCAGCAGGAGATAAGGCTGTCCCTCAGGGCACACCTAGAAGCTCTTAGGTCATTTATATGGCCCTTGAGCTGGAAATTCAAATTCCTTAAACTCCTCCTTTCTCATCACCACTTTGCCCAGCAACATTAAGAAGAACCAACTAGTGTTATTATATAATTTTCACCAAAAATATTTGGAAGCATCATATTCAGAGTTACTTAGCTCTTTGCTTCCCTTAGGTGATTTCTTAGTAGTGTCCAATGCAGATATTTTGGATGTCTCTATGAACAGTTCATATTATAGAGTATCAAGGCTCACTTTATAACTGAAAATAGAGTATTTATAGTCTTTAAATGTAATTACATTGCAGAAGAAGTTCCTCAAACCCCAAAACTAATTCAAGAAAACACATGCTTAAAATTCTATTCCTCTAAAATGATTTTTGGTACCAAAACCTGTTGCTGAGACCAGCTCGGACAGGGAGACCATAACCCAGCAGCACTAGAGGAATTAAAGACACACACACAGAAATATAGAGGTGAAAGTGGGAAATCAGGGGTCTCACAGTCTTCAGAGCTGGGAGATCCAAACAGAGATTTACCCACGTATTTCTTAACAGCATGCCAGTCATTAGCATTGTTTCAGTAGATAGGAAATTAACTAAAAGTATCTCTTATGGGAAACGAAGGGATGGGCTGAATTAAAGGAATAGCTTGGGCTAGTTAACTGCAACAGGAGCATGTCCTTAAGGCACAGATTGCTCATGCTATTGTTTGTACTTAAGAATGACTTTAAGCAATTTTCTGCCCTGGGCGGGACAGGTGTTCCTTGCCCTCATTCCTGTAAACCCACAACCTTCCAGCGTGGACGTTATGGCCATCACGAGCATGTCACAATGCTGCAGAGACTTTCTTTACGGCCAGTTTTGGGCCAGTTTATGGCTAGATTTGGGGGTGTTGTTCCCAACAACCTGTATTACTCAGAGTTCTCTACAGAATCAGTGGGATATATAAATGCTCCTCAACTTACACTGAGGTTTCATTCTGATAAACCCATCACAAATCAAAAATATTATAAGTCAAAAATACATTTAATGCTGACAACAGAGCAGATGGTCCCAAACTTATGATGGTCCAACTTATAATTTTTCAACTTTACAATGGTGTGAAAGTGATATGCATTCAGTAGAAACTGTAACCTCATTGTAAGGTGTAAGGAGCTTTTGACTTATGATGGAGTTACATCCTGATAAACCCATCATAAAGTTGAAAAATTCTAAGTTGATCAATTGTAAATTGGAGATCGTCTACATACAAATATATGAAGAGATTTATTATGGGAATTGGCTCAGGCAATTATGGAGGATGAGAAGTGCTGTAATATGTTATCTGTAAGTTGTAAAACCAAGAAAGCCAAATGAGTAATTTACTCCAATTCAGAAGGATTGAAAACCTGGGGAGCCAATAATGTAACTAACAGTCAGAGGCCAAAGATCTGCATACTGGTGGGCAGCGGGGGGCAAGAGGTACTGGTGTAAATCTTGCAGCCTGATGGCCAGAGGAGCTGTGATGTCTGCTGACAGGAGAAGATAGATCTTGTGAGTCGAGAAGAGAGAGAGAATTTACCCTTCCTTTTTCTTTCTGTTCTACTCAGACCCTCAATGAATTTGATGATGTCTGTCCACATCAGAGGGCAATCTTTATTCAGTCTATTGATTCAAATGCAAATCTCTTTCAGAAACACCTTCACAGACACTCCAAGAAATAATGTTTGACCAGCTATTTGAGCATCCCTTAGCCCACTTGAGTTGACACCTAAAATTAATAATCACATATGCCAATGTTTCTAACTTCATTATTTGCTCCTCCTCCAATGGATGTTTTCTTACCAGGCTAGATTTTCTATTGTTTCATGCTTTGAACTTAAGCCCAATTTGTATTCCATTTTCTTAATGGCTTGTCAACAGGAAAAATTTTTACTGTCTGTTAAGATCAGACTTAATTTTTTTTCATTCTCTGTCAAGTTCTTCTTGATGGTTACTTTGATTTTTAATTAAAATATTAAAAAGTGCTCAAACAATAAATTTATCACTTTAAGTGGATCTTAATTTTTTATTTGTTTTGATTCTTGTTTTCACTATTTTTGACACTACTCTCCTCTCCTAGTCACATTCTAAAGACTTCAAAATATATACTAGTTTTATTTTAGTAAAATTTTAAGATTTTTACATGTGCAATAATTTTAGTTTTACTAAACTTATCAACCGCTCTTATTAAACAAAAATACTCATGGTACCCATCCTCTCCAACACAGTGTTTTGTTGTACTTTTGAAAAATATTTTATCATTTTTGTTTTAATTTACTTTCTAAAATTAAGTAATAGTAAGCATATTTTATATATGAATGTTCTAAGATTTTCCAAAAGCATTCTAGGCCACTTGCCTATTTTTTCAATGAGCTATTTCTATTTCCTGTTGAGCTGAAGTGACTATATATAACACAAATTATTATTTTTGGCCTATTATGTATTAAACATATTCAACCTGTTTTTATTTTATGGGTTTGTGAAAGATTTTTCTGCATTTTTTCCCATTTTTATATGAGCAAATCTTTTCAAACCACTCTGTCATCCTTAGAAAAGCCTACTCCATTGGAAGACATAAAGAAAAATTATATATTCTTCTAGTACTTTTTCTAGATTTACTTTAACATGTATAAATTATATCCGTCTAGAATAAATTTTGTAGTAGGGTATGCAGTAGAAATTCAGATTTACTCAAATGCCTAGCCAATTTCTCCACCATTATTTGTTTACCTACACATGTTTTTCAACTAATTTTCATAGATTAAAGCAATTTATGTGTGAGAGGTGATTTTCAAGTTCTCTATTATACTCCACTGATGTGTCAGTCTACTCGGTACCAACCATTTATTAACTAGAGCTCTATCATTTGATGTCCAACTGTACTATTTCCTCTGCCATTATCCCAGTCCTTCTCTGACAGATAATTTCCAATTTTTCTTAGATATGTCTCTTTTCATTTCAACCTAAAAAACCATTTTCATACTTGATACAGATAAAGCAGTATTACATAAAATATTAATTTAGAAAAAATGATGTTTTGAATTATTTAATCTTTCTATCCAATAACAGAATGTGCTTTTACCTTTTATTAAGGTAGTCATCTCTGCATTGTTTTGTTTTGGTTTGTTTTATTTTGTTGTTATTCTGAAAGAGTTTTTAGTAGGGCATTTGATGCCCTACTAAATTTACATTGTCAATTGTAAATATAATATTTGAATCAATTTCTTTACTCACTGATTATTGCTATACTAGCATATATGAAATTTTGTTTGTCTAAGTTGTTTATAATCAAAGCATATTACTCACTGTACTTATTACCTGATACTTTTTTACATCTATTTGCCGCATTCTATTTTCTAAACATATATATATATATATACACATAGTCAAACTATATATAAGAAATATAGTTTAATTCTGTTTTTTTCAGTCATATACATCTTTTAAAAAAATATTTTACAAATAGATATGTTACTGTGAAGACACTCTTTTTGAGACATTTAGAATTCTACACTCCATTCTCTTTACTCTTCCCTTTCTTAATATTTATTATCTCTGCTACTCTCAGAAAAGACTTGAGCAGAAAATAAGGGGATGAACAAACAGCAGTAGCACCTGGTTCATGTTTGCTATCACCTCTGTGTCATCTTCATCAGTCATCCTAACTGGAGGCTCATGTGTTCTCAAAAATGCATCAAATGGTAAAAAGAATAAATGGGTAACACAGAAAGACATTGCATATACGGCAAGTCATAGAGAGCAAGATAGTTGTTAATATAGTCATGCTTGCATACTGAGGAATGAGAAATGCATCACTAGGAGATTTCATCATTGTGGAAGCACCATAGAGCATACTTACACAAACCTAGATGGTAAAGCCTACTACGCACTTAGGCTCTATGGTATATACAACCTACTGCTCCAAGGCTATAAACCCATACAGCATGTTACTGTACTGAATATTTTAGCCAGTTGTAACACAATGTTAGGTATTTGTGTATCTAAACATAGAAAAGATACAGTAAAAATATAGTCTAAGAAATAAAAAATGTTACACAAACATAAGGCACTTACCATAAATGAAGCTTGTATGACTGAAGTTGCTCTGGGTGACTCAGTGAATGGTGAGTGAATGTGAAGGCCAAGGATATCATTGTACACTACTGTAGATTTTATAAACACTGTACACTTAGGCTACATTATATTCATTAAAAATAACTTTCTTTGATAAATTAGCTTACTAAATAAATAACCTAGCTTAATAAATAACTTAATGTAACATTTTTACTCTATAAACTTTTTATTTTTGTAAACTTTTTGATGCTTTTCTAATAATAACAGCTTAAAAGCACATTGTACAGCTGTACAAAAATATTGTCTCTCCTTATATCCTTATTCTATAAGCTTTTACTATATTTAAATGTTTATTTTTGTTTTTTCTTCTTAAACATTTTTGTTAAAAATGAAGCCACACACACCTATATTAGCCTGGGTCTACACACGGTCAGGATTATGTATTAGTCCATTCTCACACTATTATAAATACCTGAGACAGGGTAATTTATAAATAAAATGGGTTTAACTGGCTCATGGTTCTGCAGGCTGTACAGGAAACATGGCAGCGTCTGCTTTTGGGAAGGCCTTAGCCTCAGGGAGGTTTTACTTATGATGGAAGGCGAAGTGGGAGCAGGCATCTTATGTGGCAGGAGTAGGACTAAGAAAGAGCCAGGGGCAGTGCCACACACTTAAATAACTAGATCTCACTATAACTCAGTACTCACGTTTATGATGACAGTACCAAGGGTGATGGTGTTAAACCATTCATGAGAAGTCATTCCCATGAGACTTGAGCAGGGACACAGATACAAATCATATCAATCATCAACATTACTGTCTTCCATCTCCACATCTAGTCCTGCTGGAAGGTCTTGAGGAGCAATAACGCACTTGGAGCTGTTACCTTCTACAATAATACTGCCTTCTTCAGGAGCCACTCCTGAAGGACCTACCTGAGGCTGCTTTACAGCTAACTTTTATTTTTTTTTTAATAAGTAGGACTACACTCTAAAAGATTAAAAGTATAGTATAGTAAATACATAAACAAATAACATAGCTGTTTATTATTTATATTATGTACTGTACATAATTGTATGTGCTATACTTTTATACAACTGGCAGTGAAATAGATTTCTTTACGCCAGCATCATCAAAAACACCTGGTTAATGCAGTATGTTATGATGTTTATTTGATAGAAATTTTTCACCTTCATTATAATTTTTTTTTTTTTTTTTGAGGTGGAATCTTGCTCTGTCGCCCAGGCTGGAGTGCAGTGGTGCGATCTCGGCTCACTGCAAGCTCCGCCTTCCAGGTTCACACCGTTCTCCTGCCTCAGCCTCCCAAGTAGCTGGGACTACAGGTGCCCGCCACTGCGTCCGGCTAATTTTTTGTATTTTTAGTAGAGACGAGGTTTCATCGTGGTCTTGAACTCCTGACCTCGTGATCCACCCGCCTCGGCCTCCCAAAGTGTTGAGATTACAGGCGTGAGCCACTGCGCCCGGTCAGCTTCATTATAATTTTATGGGACCACCACTATATATGTGGTTTTACGTTACAAAATCAAAACAAAAACAAATAACATTTCTATACACCTGTGGCATTTAAGAAAAACCAAATCAAGAACTCAGTCTCATTTAAAATAGTCACACACACAAAATTAGGAATATATTTAACCTAAGAGGTAAAAGATTTCCACAAGAAGAACTACAAAACTCTGATGAAATAAATCGTAGATGATACAAACAAATAGAAAAACATCCCATGCTCATAGATTGAAAGGATCAATATAGTTAAAATGACTGTACTGCCCAAAGTAACCTACACATTCAATGCAATTCCTATCAAATAGCCAATGTCGTTTTTCACAGAATTAGAAAAAAAATCCTGAAATTCATATGTAACCAAAAAAGAATGACTACCCAAATCAATCCTAAGCAAAAAGAACAAAGGCAGAAGCATCACATAACTTGACTTCAAACTATACCACAAGGCTATGGTAACCAAAGGTGCATGGTTATGGTACAAAAATAGACACATAGATCCATGGAACTGAAAAAAAGAACCCCAAAATAAATACGTATACCTACAATCAACTGACCTTTATCAATGTTAGCAAAAACAAATAATGGAAAGAAGGCACCATACTCAATAAATGGTGCTAGGAATGAAACTGGACCCCTATCTCTTACCGTATACAAAAAATTAAGTCAAGAGGGTTTAAATACCTAAACATAACACCTGAAACTATAAAAATCAAAGAAGAAAACCTAGGAATAAGAAGTTACAAGAAACTCAAAGAATTCAACAAGGAAAAAACCTCATTACAAAGTAAGCAAAGGACACAGACATTTTTCAAATTAAAATGTACAGGTGGCAAACAAGCACATGAAAAATGCTCAATATTACAAATCAAAGAAATGCAAATTAAAACTACAATAAGATACTATCTTATACCAGTCAGAATGGCTATTACTAAAATGTCAAAAAACAACAGATGTTGTCAGGGATATGAAGAAAATTGAAGGCTTATACACTGTTGGTGATAGAAATTAGTTCAATCTCTATGGAAAACAGTATGGAGTTTTCTCAACAAACAAAAAGTAGAGCTACTTTTTGATCTGATATTCCAACTATTTGGTTCTTACCCAAGAGAAAAGAAATAATTATATCAATAAGACACCTGCATTTGTATGTTTATTGCAGTACTATTCAAAATAAAAATATCATGGAATCAAACTAAGTGTCCAGTAATGGATAATTGAATTTAAAAATGTGGTGTTTGTATGCACACACAGACATATATATACACACACCTATATATACACACACATATGTATATGTCAATATATGTAAAATGTGGTTTTATCTTTTATATGTATACATACATATGAAAGATATTTCATTTTTATATATGAAAATAAAGTATGAAAGCCATTATGTGTATATAACATATAAATAATATATTTGATATGTAATATACATATATACATAATATATATGTGTATACACATATGTATATACATATATAATATATGTGTGTGTATACAATGGATTACCACTCAGCCCTTAAAAATGAAATTATTTCTTTTACAGAAACATAGATGGAACTAAAAGCCATTATCTTAATTTAAATGGCCCAGAAAAGGAAAATAAAAACCTTTATGTTCTTACTTAAGCCAAACAGTGGGTACACATAGACATATAGAGTAAATTAATAGACGTTGTAGACTCCAAAAAATAGGATGGTGGGAGGTGAGTGAGGGTGGGAATACTATCTACAGGGTACAATATTTACTATTCAGGTGATTCGGGTGATGGTTTCACTAAAAGCCCACATTTCACCATTATGCAATATATCTATGTAACACAACTTCCCTTGTACCTCTAAATGGATAAACATAAAAAAATTAAAAATATCATTATTGCCATAATAACAACGAAAAGATAGGCAACCTTTGGAGATGTAGTACTTTAAGGGAAAGGGAACACATTCCCTTTACTCTCTGAACTTTAGCTAAACAATCAAC
Organism: Colobus angolensis palliatus; assembly: GCF_000951035.1. NCBI lineage: Eukaryota > Metazoa > Chordata > Mammalia > Primates > Cercopithecidae > Colobus > Colobus angolensis. The sequence goes on along the minus strand of NW_012121821.1, from coordinate 10,831,470 downwards.
TGACAAAAGGCGGATTAATAGAAGAAACAGTGTACAAAATTTACTAATGTGCACATGTATATACAACAGTCATACAAACTGTGAGCTCATAGAGAAGCCAGAGGGTTGATGCTTACATATGCTCTTCATAGGGCATATGACCCAGGAGACAGCAGACAAACATTAAAGGAAAGTGAGGGTTGGAGCTGTCCAAGAACAAAAGTTGTCTTATTATGCAGATAAAGTCCCCCAGATAATCTTCTGGAGCTTTCTTCAGAAGAATAAACGAGAAGTGTGCCTGGCCATGGTAACTTTTAATGCCTTCTCTTCTCAGGTGGTTGGTTTTTTTCATGTTAGTAAACGAGGGGGCTTAAGACAATTGCATTTTTTTGTTTTTTGGTTTTTGGTTTTTGTTTTGGAAAGCATTTTTGTTCAGATAAGAAATTCCAGGGAGACCACCTCCATGCACGTGGAGAGAAGCAAGGTTAGAGGAACCTTGATTCTGAGACAGCTTCTCAGGTCTCTCAGCATGCCAAAGCACCAGTCTTTGGGGGTATCACTTTTGGTGCCTCAGCATCTCCAGAGAAAAGAACCACAGTGACTACTAAAGAAACAAAATAAGAATCATTTATAGGCTAAAACATGATGTAGTAAACAATATCAAAAACCTTATAACATTTTAGCAAAATTTAATGGAATGAGAATGAAAAAGTATGCCAATGCACCAGTCTTTCGGGTATCATTTTCTGAGCCCCATCATTCCCCGTTTGAAATTTGTCTAGATATTTTATTAATTAAAAGCTTGGTTGGTGACTATGAAGAGAAAAATCAAGTTAATAACTGAGTGGCAAAGAAATTTATTAAGTCATTCTCCCTTTTGTGAGAATAAACCTGTCCAAATAAACAGTTGTATCACATTTAAAGAGATTCCATTGCAAATGGATTCTCAAAGTTACCCCTCT
>NW_012121821.1:10827311-10829464 GCF_000951035.1 Colobus angolensis palliatus | reverse complement strand
TACCAGTCAAGTTTTTTCTTGGGGTTTTTAATTGACTTCAGAAAAGGAAACCTCAGTCTCTCAAAGCAGTCTGGCCATATTTGAAATTATAACATTCCAGTTGATACAGTTTGAATATGTCCCTGCCAAAATCTCATATTGAAATGTAATCCCCAAAGTTGGATGTAAGGCCTGGTGGGAGATGCTGATTGGATCATGAGGGCGAGTTTTTCATGAATGGTTTAGCACCATCCCTCTTGGTACTGTACTCCTTGTAGTGAGTGAGTTCTCGTGAGTCCTGCTCACTGAAAAGTATGTAACACCTCCCCCTCACCCCTACTCTCTTGCTCTTGCTCTGGCCATATAAAGTGCCTGCTCTACCTTTGCCCTCTGCCATGATTGTAAGTATCCTGAGGCCTCCCCAGAAGCTGAGCAGATGTCAGCATCATGCTTCCTATATAACCTAAAAACCATGAGCCAATTAAACCTCTTTTCCTTATAAATTACCTAGTCTCAGGTCTTTCTTTATAGCAATGCAAGAACAGACTGATACACCACTCAAATTCTTAGTAAAATAACCACTGCCTCTAATTGTGTCCTGTTACAAAAGAAAACAGATTCTTATTAAACTTATGTAAACAACTGTATTGCTATAAAATAAGAACAATCATGAATAGTTTCTGAATTCTGGAGGGATTCAGTAGAGAGAAAAGTAAATAGTTCCATTTTGCATGTAAGTATATACTTTACCTAACTGCTGCAAGCTGTAAGTAGCTTAAAAAATATTGGTTCTGAGAAACAAAAATAATCAGCAATGTTTCAAATTTAAAAAGTAAAAAAAGTCATTTGAGTCCTTCATCAATTTAGTCCCATGTAGTTAATTCTAGTTCTACTTGATGTTAGGTTAGCAATTTTGTAAGTCTAGTTTTCTGTCATTGATGTGTAATTTGGGGAAGCCCAACAAACAATTTTTGCAGTTTTAGCATACAGACAAATCAAGCAAGTGTAAAATATCACAGAAGCAACAGTTTTATGACTTTAACATCTAACATAGGGAAGATAGAAGATAAGTTTGTCTGACCAATAGACTTAGGCAAAAATGTCTAAATTAAATTCTGAAGACATTTCTATTTTATTTTGCCAACAATTTTAAAACTAGCTTTATTTATCAAATATGATCTCAGATCACATAGAAATATCACACACACATAACACATATGGACATACAGACATGAATAGGAGCAGATCTTATAACTTGCATTAAGATTCTTCATTTGCTGGCTTATAAATAGTTTGTCTTTTCCATTCAGACCATCAATCTTCTGGTTACCTGTTCCATTGCTCTAAGCAATTGTTAGCTAGGCGATCATAAATTTATACTTGTAAAGGGATGGTTCTTACATAAAAAAGTAGAACATTTATATCCATTTAAGTCTCAGAGACACAGAATTTAGATCTAAGTGTCAGAATATTGTACTTTGGAAACAGGTTTATTTCAGTAGGTGGCATTTTAATTTATTTATTAACTGGATTACTGAGTTCAGGGCAGAGTTCATTAACAAATATGGCTGAAGTCCCTCATGACTCTTGGGGCTCCACTTGAAAGACGGTTGACCCCAAAAGGGGTCAGTGGTGCCTTGGCTATATTCCTCAGGGAGACTCAGAATCACTAGAAGTGATTCTTTTAGAACTGTTTATGTGATAACCAGAACTGTGTGTGTGTGTGTGTGTGTGTGTGTGTGTGTGTGTGTGTGTGTGTTTCTTAGTAATTCTCCATTCACTGCACATCAAATGGAGGAGGTAGAGGCTTGAAGGAAAACATACCAATGATTAAAGACAACTGGATGGAACTATGTAAGTGGACAAAAAGAGGAGTAGAAGCAACTTTAAAGGAGTCAATTTGGGCAGATTTTAATCTTCCTAAAAAGGCCAATAAAATTTTGTTTTTCTCAGTAAAAATTATGCCAACAACAACAACAAAAAAAAGCAGAGACCAAACATATACTTTTTTATAAAAAGTGTTTCAGTTGACTAAAAAGAGCCCCCAGAGGAGAAACATGATCCAAAAAAGGCAGAAACATCTCTAAAAAATATGTATATATAGCCTGAATATCAGTTTTTATTTAAGCCAATTTCTGACCATAAACCTCTTTAAAAAATCTTTTTTTTTTTTT
>NW_012121821.1:10824564-10826773 GCF_000951035.1 Colobus angolensis palliatus | reverse complement strand
ATTTCTGCCTTTAAAAAAAAAAAACCTCCGAAGAAATTTTTTAAGGCTATATTTTGGGATATTTTCTTAAAATTTGATTTCTGCCTTTAAAAAAATATTCCAAGAGATTTTTAAATGCTATATTTTTGTTGTACTTTTTAAATATACCTGAAGTTCTGTGATACATCTGCAGAATGTGCATGTTTGTTACATAGGTATACACATGCCATGGTGGTTTGCTGCACCCATCAACCCATCATCTACATTAGGTATTTTTCCTAATGCTCTCTCTCCTCTATCCTGCTGCCCCCTGACAGGTTCCAGTGTGTGATGTTTCCCACCATGTGTCCATGTGTTCTCATTGTTCACCTCCCACTTATGAGTGAGAACATGCAGTGTTTGATTTCCTGTTTGTGTATTAGTTTGCTGAGAATGATGGCTTCCAGCTTCATCCATATCTCTGCAAAGGACATGAACTCATCTTTTTTTATGGCTGTGTAGTATTCCATGGTGTATATGTGCCACATTTTCTTTATCCATTGATGGGCATTTGGGTTGGTTCCAAGTCTTTGCTATTGTGAACAGTGCTGCAATAAACATATATGTACATGTGTTTTTATAGTAGAGTGATTTATAATCCTTTGGGTATATACCCAATAATGGGATTGCTGGATCATACTGAATGGGGAAAAGCTGGAAGCATTCCCTTTGAAAACTGGCACAGGAAAATGATGCCCTCTGTCACCACTCCTATTCAACATAGTATTGGAAGTTCTGGCCAGGGCGGTTAGGTAAGAGGAAGGAATAAAGGGTACTCAAATAGGAAGAGAGGAAGTCAAATTGTCTCTGTTTGCAGATGACATGATTGTATATTTAGAAAACACCATCGTCTCAGCCCAAAATCTCCTTAAGCTAATAAGCAACTTCAGCAAAGTCTCAGAATACAAAATCAATGCGCAAAAATTACACACATTCCTATACACCAATAATAGACCAACAGCCAAATAATGAGTGAACTCCCATCCACAATGCTACAAAGAGAATAAAATACTTAGGAACACAACTTACAAAGGATGTAAACAACCTCTTCAAGGTGAACTATAAACCACTGCTCGAGGAAATAAGAGAAGACACAAACAAATAGAAAAACATTCCATACTCATGGATAGGAAGAATCGATATGATGAAAATGACCTTACTGCCTAAAGTAATTTATAGATTCAGTGCTATCCTCATCAAGCTACGATTGGCTTTCTTCACAGAATTAGAAAAAAAACTACTTTAAATTTCATATGGAACCAAAAAAGAGCCATATAGCCAAGATAATCCTAAGCAAAAAGAACAAAACTGGAGGCATCACACTACCTGACTTCAAACTGTACTATAAGGCTACAGTAACCAAAACGGCATGGTACTGGTACCAAAACAGATATATAGACCAATGGAAAAGGACAGAGGCCTCAGAAATACTGCCACACATCTGCAACCATCTGATCTTTGACAAACCTGACAAAAACAAGCAATGGGCAAAGGATTCCCTATTTAATAAATGGTGTTGGGAAAACTGGCTAGCCATAGGCAGAAAACTGAAACTGGACTCCTTCTTTACACCTTATATAAAAATTAACTCAGGATGGATTAAAGACTTAAACATAAGACCTAAAACCATAAAAACCCTAGAGAAAAACCTTTGTTGTACTTTTTATAGAAACAAATAAGTGAGTTGTTTAAGATGAGAGCTCTCTAAAAAAGTTTTCTGTTAAATATAGCCAATTTACTTATTCCATAAGTGACTCAAGTTAATAAGCCTTTTTCACAGAAAGTCCCAGGGGTAATATTTCAGGTTTAGCATACACCATGGATGTAAATGGCATTTTAAAAATGGGCACATAAAAGGCATCCCCTTATGATTCCTCACAAATTCACTCCCAGGAATAGGCTATGATAGCAAAAGACTTTTGTTGCCATGAACAGATAAAGGTAGTGTTTGTGCATGTGCTGTCTCCACTGTCTCACATATTTGTTGGGGGCTGCCAGTCACAGACTCATTAATTCATGACACTGAGTAGGTCCTCCTGGATCTAAACTTTCTTAGGCTAACCGGGCAACAAAGGTTGAAACAACAAAAGCTCCTAATAGGTGGGAGCTCTTATTAAGACAAAATCCCTTGAGAGTTTGACACATAGAAAACTAGGAGAAGAAAATATGTGCCTTTTAATATCTTACATGA
>NW_012121821.1:10814679-10816699 GCF_000951035.1 Colobus angolensis palliatus | reverse complement strand
TTTCTTAAAGCTGCTCTCAGAAGAATAGATGGAGAAAGTCTCTGGCCATGGGGATAATTCCTAGTCTCTTTGAGGTAATTGACCTTTCCTGGTTATTTTATGAGATTTCTAAAGACAGTTAGTCTTCTGGATAGCTTTCTTAGTCAGGTAAGAAAACTCCAGAGAAAGTCCCTCCCTGCCCTTAGGGGAAGAATAAGACAGGGTTAGAGGAAACTTGATTCTGTGGCAGCTTCTAAGGCTTCTCAATGTCAAAGTGCCAGTTTTTGGAAATATCACTTTCTGAACCCCAACATACTCCAGAGAAAGAAACAATAGTGACCAGAAAAGAAGCAAAAATCAGAAATACATCCTAGGCTAAAACATAACCTGATTAAAAGAAATTATAACATTCCAGGGAAATCCAATGTAAAGAGAACCAAAAAAGAGAAAAAGAGAAAAAAAGGAAAATGAATAAAATATCTACAAAGGAGAAGAAAAACTTTCAAAACATTTTGGCTTAAAGGAAAATCTTACCTATTTATTTAAAAAGTAAAAAATAGGGTTGCCTCAGATTTTCCTTCACAATGCCAAAACTAGAAGACAATTCTCATGGGTGATTTAATCAGAGACTCTAAAATGGTGTTTCATCCTGTGATAAATCCATTCCAGTGCATCTGATGCAATCAATGTCTACTATTCCTATACCTCTCACTTTGAGATACCAAGTGAAGGAATATTTATGAAATAACTTGTTTCATCAAATAACTTGGACCTGTGGTACACAAAAACTCTAATTTTATGTATAACAAAGTTCATTTTTTCCCCCATAGGCTTCATTTATGATCTCAGTAGATGAAAATAGACCAGATGTAAGGATCACTCATCTACCTCCCCTTGAAGTTCATCTTTTAAAATTCATCATGGTATTTCTTCCCTATGATATCTTCTAGTTGTAAAAGATTTTCAATTTAACTGGATAGACAGTGTTCAGAATCTTTAATAGCACTCAGAGCAACTAATGTAATTAGAATGAATACATAAACTGACTCAATAAATACATAAACATAGGATAGTGAAATGTCTTCTAAACTCAGTGATTACATTTATTGGTTAATCTTCTTTGGGTTCTGAACTACTTTCATGTAATAAAAACATCACAAAATTAGCAAATATAATTCTTAGTTGTTCATTTATATATGAAGAACTGAATACAGAATGACCCTGTCTTGATTTTGATCTCAACTGATTCCCAAAGTTTTTTCTGAGCTTTTCTTCACAATCAACAGGCTGAATATATTGTGACTAAACTGTCCTTAAGTATTTCTTATTCCAGCTTACTTTCATAACATCAACCCAGAATGTGTTCAATTAACTTTTCCCACCTTTCTTATTGTTAAAATTAGAACACCAGCTTTCCTACCTCTAACACTACTCTATCTCATTAGCAAAGATACTTGAGCCTTGAGTATGGGAATATCAGGTTTTATGGTGCTTCACTGTATTGACTTTTGCAGATAACTGCATTTTTCCCAATCAAAGCTTAGTGGCATCCCTTGTTAAACAGGTCTTTCAGCACCATTTTTTCAACAGCATGTGCTCACTTCATCCCTCTGTGTCACATTTTGGTAATTCTGTAATATTTCAGACTTTTAAATTATTATTATATTTGTTATGATGATTTGTGATCAGTGGTCTTTGATGTCATTATAGTGATTGTTTTGGAGCACCACAGATGATACCTGTATAAGACAAATAACTTAATTGATAAATGTTGTGTGTGTTCTGACTTTTTATCAGGTGGCTAGTCCCACATTTATCTCCCCCTCTTCCTCTCTTCAGACCTCCCTATTCCCTGAGACACAATAATATTGAAATTAGAGCAATAAATAACCCTACAATAGCCTCTATGTGTTCAAGTGAAAAAAAGACTCAAATATCTCCCACTCTAAATCAAAAACTAGGAATAATTCAGCTTAGTGAGGAAGGCAGGTCAAAAGTTTGGACAGGCTGAGAGCTAGGTCTTTTGCACTAAACACTTGGC
>NW_012121821.1:10812126-10813879 GCF_000951035.1 Colobus angolensis palliatus | reverse complement strand
ATTCTATTGGTAGCCCATGGATCAAAGACTAATTTTGGCTTTCAAGTCTTTTTATTTAAGAAATACATTTTGTAAGGCTGTAGCTGCCACAGATAGTTATTTCTCTGACAGATCTGTGCTAAGTAAGTTGAAAATCTTCTGGAAAGGATTCACCATTCTAGATGCCGTGAAAAATATTCAGGATTCAAAATATCAACATTAACAGGAGTTTGGAAGAAGTTGATTCCAACTTTCATGGATAACTTGGAGGGGTTCAAAACTCAGTGGAGAAAGCAACTGCAGATGTTGTAGAAATAACAAAATAACTAGAAATAGAAGTGGTGCCTGAAGTTGTGACTGAATTGCTGCAATCTCATGAGAAAACTTGAACAGATGAGGAGTTGCATATTATAGATAAACAAAGAAAGTAGTTTATTGAGATGAGATCTATTTCTGGTAAAGATAGTGTGAACAATGTTGAAGTGGAAAACAAAGAATTTAGAATATTCATACGGACAGGAGACAGAGAAATAATGGGTAGAAGAGGGCAGTTCCCTAGCAAAGTCCCCACGCTCAAGCCTGGAATCCCCCAGCCCTAAGTGAGAACAGGCATTCCTGCTTTCACACCCAAAAGGTTGCCTTTTCGCTCACCACGTCCCTTATCCTGTACCCATATAAACCCTGAACCCCAGGTTCCAGAAGCAGATGAGCAGAAGAATGGCAGAAAAGCATGGTAGAAAAAGAAAAAAAGAAAAGGAGCGTCTGAATACCGATAGGAGTTTGGCTCAGGATAATTGAGAAGGAGAATGGCCGCTGGACAGCCACACTCCAGGAGAAGATCATCTTCCCACTCCATCCCCCTTCCTGCTCCCCATCCATCCCACTGAGAGCCACCTCCACCACTCAAACCCCTATATTCATCCTTCAAGTCTGTGTGTAACCTGATTCTTCCTGGATGCCGGACAAGGACCTGGGTACTGACAGGACACTGAGCTGGTGAACACTTAAGCCATCTGGGAATAGCAAAGCTGAAAGAGCACACTGTAACATATACCCACTTGGACCTTGGGAGTTGAAGACCCCCATCTTTAGACATTAATGCTGGGCAAGAATCCAAAGAGCTTACCCTGGCTTCTGCACCTGCCTGCCTGCATGCTCCCCCTCCTGTAAGGGGTTTGTGCTCGCAGGAGCCAACTGGAGAGCCACACCCCTGTTGCATATTGTGTGAAGGGGGCCAGGGAACTCTCCCATTTCAGTATTACAAAAATTTAGTTGATAAAGTTGATAAATCCTGATAGCAGGATTTGAGAGCATTGACTCTAATTTCAAAAGAAGTTCTATGGTGGGTAAAACAGCATCATATGCTACAAAGAAATCTTTTATTAAAGGAAGAGTCAATCAATGTGGCCAACTTCACTGTTGTCTTATTTTAAGAAATTGCCATAGCCACTTCAACCTTCAGTAACCACCACACTATCAGTCAACAGCCATCTACCTTGAGGCAAGACCACACCAGCAAAAAGCTAATGACTGGCTGAAGGCCAAGATTGCCATTAGCATTTTTTTATCAATAAAGTTTTATTAAATTAAGGTATGTACATTTTTGACATAATGCTATTGCACACTAAATAATAGATTGTAGTATACTATAAATATAACTTTTATATGACTAGCTAGCCAAAAAATTTGTGTGACAAACTTTATTGCAATATTAATTTTGTTGTGGTGGTGAGGAACAGAACTTTCACTATCTCTAAGGTATGCCTGTGATTCA
>NW_012121821.1:10720993-10808091 GCF_000951035.1 Colobus angolensis palliatus | reverse complement strand
AATCGTTTTTTGCTCAATTAAACTCCTTTAAACTTAATTCAGCTAAAGGTTTTCTTTTAGCAATAGATAGGGAAACAGATGCTTATAGTTCTTATATGTCTTGCCTAAGGTCAAGATGTTGAACCTGGAATTTAAATTCAGGGGATCTTATATTGTGATTAAATTTATAACTATAAGAAAAACATGTATTATACACAAAGTGTTAATGTACATGAAAATACTATCCAACATTTTTGTAAATTTTGTTTTTTCAAACTCCCCCTATCTCTCCTAGGTAACATTTGTGTAACACGAAAATTTCAAAGGAACATTGCTATAAAAAATGCATGGCTCTGATTATTCCCATCAGCAGTTTGCAAGAACTATATTAGTAAATCATCAGGGAAACAGTGTATTGATGGCTATTTATTTAGAATTACTATCATTTTTCATATCAATACTGAAAGATGTGTTTTAATGTACAACAGTGGGTATATGAACTAGCACTAGGTAATCCATCACTCACCCCCCATAAAAAGAAAGAAAAATCCTAGAATTAGAGGGAAAGTGCAATATGTATTAACATGAAGCTGTGAGTATGATCTATATCTTTTAAGAAGCTTTTCTTTTTCAGACTATATGTTTTTCTCTTGTATGTCATTTGGCCCCTTTTGTGGACCCGTATATTTAAAAGACTTGCAACAATGCTGACTAATATGACAGAAAATCATTTACCTTAACTTTGAAGAGAAAGTTTGATATACTGACCTTCAAGATCTGCTAACTGATGCTTTTATAAACACCAAATAGTTTATTTCTCATATTTTATTGAATGGCATCAATGATTTTGGAGACTTTTGGAATTTATAATTTGATTTTTGCTGTCTTGCTCTTAGAATAGACAAAAAAAAATTTTCCCAAAATGTGATGAGTTCACAAAATCCCACCTACAAGTAAAATGAAACACTGTATGTGTGTGGAGGAAAGCAACTGTTTATTTTGACAGCTGCCTTTACCAATTGCCATATTTATTTGCCAGCGTCTTAAGGATAGAAAACTAAAAAAGCACATCATTAAAAATGTGTAGAGAATATATCTGTTATGCTTGAGATCAAATAATTAACCAGTAACTTATTACTCAAACTCTATTTAATGCCATTTTTATAGAACATGAGGAAATTTATGCAGTAGGTTTATTGTAATAATAGTGATAATAGTAATAGCTTGGATACTGTAAATTACCTATTTAGGAGCCTGTGTGTGTAACTGTTGAGAGGTTATTAAATTTTTTTGTTTTTATTAAATTTTTTTTCGGTTTTGGGAGAAAACCCCAGCACTGTTTTCCATAATGGCTGTACTGATTTACATTTCCAACAACAGTGTGCAAAGTTTCTTTTTACTCTGCATCCTCACCAGCATTTGTTATCTTCTGTCTTTTTGATAATAGCCATTGTAAACAGGTGTAAGGTGATATCTTATTGTGGTTTTAATTTGCATTTCCCTCATTAGTGATGGTGATTAGTGATGGTGAGCATTTTTTACACACCTCTTGGCCATTTGTAGGTGATATCTCATTGTTTTAATTTGCTCACCCAGTGATTAGTGATGTTGATTATTTTTTGTTTATCTGTTGGCCATTTGTATGTTTTCTTTTAAGAAATGTCTATTCAGGTCTTTTCTCCATTTTTAATTGCTAGTTTTTCCTTGCTATTGACCTTTTTGAGTTCCTTATATATTTTGAATATTCTCCCCTTATTAGACGTATGATTTGCAAATATTTTCTCCTATTCTATATGTATTCTCTTCACTTTGTTGATTGTTTCCTTTACTGTGCAGAAGCTTTTCATTTTGATGTAATCTCACTTGCACACTTTTTGATCTTTTGCCTGTGCTTTTGAGATCATATCCAAAAAAATCTTTGCTGAGATCACTATCAAGAAATATTTTCCATATGTTTTCTTCAAGTAGTTTTAAGATGTCAGGTCCTGTAACTCTTTAATCCAATTTGAGTTGATTTTTGTATATGGTATGAAATAAAATGATTTAAGAATCTCACTTTTGGATATATATTCTACGGAAATAAAATCAGTATGACAAATAAATATTTGTACCCCCATGTTCATTGCAGTATTATTCACAATAGCCCATATGTAAAATTAGCCTAAGAACAGATGAAGAAAATCTAATATATATACACAACGGATTACTATTTAGCCTCTAAAAAGAAATAAAAACTAAAATTCTGTCATTTGCAACAATGTGGATGAACCTGGAGGACATTATGCAAGATGAGCTAAGCAATGACAGAAACACAAATACTGTATGATCTCACTTATACGTGAAAATGCATAAAAGACAAACTCATAGGAGTGAAGAGGAGGAGGATGATTGCCAGAACCTGAGACGGGGGCTGAAGGATAGAGAAATGGTGAAAGAATAAAAAGTTTCACTTAGACAAGATAAGTAAGTTCTGGAGACCTATTGGACAGCATGGTGACTATAGTGACTATAGTCAACAACAATGTACTATATACTTGAACATTTCTAAGAGAGTAGATCTTAATGTTCTCACCTCACACAAAAAATAAATGTGTAAGGTGATGGATAAGTTAATTAGCTTGACTGAATCATTTATTAACGTATAGTTATGTGAAAACATCACTTTGAATACTGTAAATATATAAAATTTTAATTTCTCAATTATACCTTAATAAAGCTTGAAAACAATTATTGCTCTTTAAATATAGAATGCAATTCAAAACCAAATTCAATATAAATTATCACTGTATAGGTATTAATATACACGTGTGTATTTATGTGTGAGTATATATAAACTATGAGTCTAATTTTAGCTACAAAATCTAAATCTTTAGAGAAATGTTTGACATTATTTAGTCACACTCTAAATTGAAACCCCAAAAATGCATCCTTTTTTTTCTCTCTTTCACAGATGATTAAACTGAGATCACATAATTATTTGCCTAAGTTTATTTTATAACTAGTGAGTTACAGGGATCTTGTTGTTCAGTATCCAACCTTAGTGTTGTTTCTCTAACATGAAATAAGTTAGAGGCAAATGTAAAAGACAGTGAAAAGTTAAAATGCAAAGTATATAAATAGCTAAATTAGGAGCATTGTTATGTTTTTTATCTTTGTAGCTAGAGTTCGTATTATGTAGAAGTAGTTTATGTGTCTCTTTAAATAGTCAATAATTAGGCTTCTAAATATTTTCTTATTGACATAAAGGTGAGCAAATTTTAGTTCTAATTTTGTGTAGAATAACATATTTATTTTTATTTCTTTTTTTCTTAGGCTATTAGTCTCTTCTCTCCCCCTCTTCTATTCCTTTCTACACACATGTATAACTAACACATAAGCACACAAGGTTTACATAAACCAGCATCCTTATCTTTGTGGTTTATTTAAATATGGAATAAATATTTGTAGATGTTAAATGTAGCACTTGTAAAAACTTCCTATGTCTGTTATTTAACAATTAGGATATGACCTTAAAGTATTTAAACACCCTATGATCTCAAATATTCAACCCCTATTTTAAAAATTTAAAAATGCACAGCTTCATTTACTTGACAAAAGTTTGTCTTTTTAAATACACTTATTTGAAATTTAATTTATTTATAAATCAATACACAGATTTTAAAGCCACAGTTTGATGAATTTCACAAATACATATATGCATGGAACCAGCACCTCAGTGATGCTATTATCTCAAAACATTCCATCTTATTCCTTTGCAGACAAACCCCTGACCCTCGCCCTCTACCTCTAGACAACAACTGATTTGCTTTCTTTCACCACTGAATTGTTTTGCATTTTCTGGAATTTAGTATAAATGAAATCATACAGTGTTTAGTATTTTGTGTCTTGATTTCTTTTGTTTAACATAATGTTTCTGAGATTCATCTAGTTAGTGTATCGGTAGTTTGTCCCTAATATTAATAATAAGTATTCTAGTGTATGGATGCAAAACAATGCATTTAAATAGTCATTTGTTAATGAGTAGTTGCAGTATTTACCATTTGGAACTTTTATGAATAAAGTTACTGTAAACCTTCACATCAGGTAAAGACATGTGTTTAGACATGTGTTAGACATGTGTTTTTAATTATCTCAGGTAAATACATAGTGAATAACTTAAAAATTGCTGGATCATATGCTAACTGCATGATAAGTGTATATTTAACATTTTAAGAAACTAAAAGTTTTCCAAAGTGTTTGACCACTTTAATTCCCATTGGCAGTCAAGGAGAGTTCCACTTGTTGCATATTCTTCCCAACATATGGGATTGCCAGCCTTTTACATTTAGCTCTTCTAGTTGATGTGTGGTGGTAACTCATTTTTATTTTAATTTTTTTCTTTCCCTGAAATTTTTTTTTTTCTTTTTTGAGATGGAGTTTTACTCTTGTTGCCCAGGCTGAAATGCAATGGCTTGATCTCAGCTCACTGCAACCTCTGTCTCCCAGGTTAAAGTGATTCTCTTGCCTCAGCCTCCCAAGTAGCTGGGATTACAGGCGTGCACCACCATGCCCAGGTAATTTTGTATGTTTAGCAGAGATGGGGTTTCACTATGTTGGTCAGGCTGGTCTTGAACTCCTGACCTCAGGTGATCCACCAACCTCGGCCTCCGAAAGTGCTGGTATTACAGTCATGAGCCACGTGCATGGCCTTTCCCTGAAGATTAATGATGGTAAGCTTTTTAAATGTTTTTATTGACTATTTGTATTGTTTGTTGGAATGGGGGGTGAAGTATCTATTTTTTGGGGTCCATTTTTAAGCTAGGTTTCTCCCAAAGGGGCCTTTATGTATTTTGGTTACAACACTTGTTACATATATTTATTTTGAGTATTTTTTCCCAGTATATAGCTTGTCTTTTATTTTCTTAGTAGCATCTTTAACAGAACATAATTTTAACATATTTTTAATAAAATCTCATTTGTTAGTTGTCTGTTACTATTTAACAACCAACTTAACCAACAGCATTTATTGTCTTACATAGTTCTGAGGATTGCGAATCTGGGAGTAGCTAGATGGATGGTTCTGGGCTCAGGATCTCCTATGAGGCTGCATTCAAGCTGTAGGTTTGACTGGAGCTGGAGAATCTGCTTCCAAGCTCACTCACATGGCTTTTGAATGGTCTGCAGTTCCTGCTTACATCGGCTTCTCCATAAGGCTGTTTATCTCAAGTCAGCTCAATTTCCTGAGAGTGTTATTCAAGAGAGGAAAGGCCAAGATGGAAACTATAGTGTCTGAAAAAACTTAACCTCAGAAAATGGCATACTATCACTTCTGCCATTGTCTTATTGATTACACATAACAACACTAGTACTGGGTGGGAGGGACTACTATATCGGGGAGTGAAGACCAGGAAGTAGCGGGGGATATCCAGGGTTATCTTGAAGATTGTATACCACATGTACTTATTAATATTTCTTTCATCTTATTGCTTTTTGTGAGCTATCTATGCAAATTTCAACTGCTTTTACATCATAAGGTGTTTTTTTATATGTGTCCTTACATGCATTTTAAGTTTTTGCATTTCAGTTCTAGACAATCACCCATTTCAGATTAATTTTTGTGTGATGTTACGTAAGCACTGAGGCATCATTTATTCCATATTAAAGTCCAGTGGTTCCAGTGAAACATTATAATTCCCCATCTGAATTATATTAGAAAACATTTAAAACATTAATTGCTCAAATTTCCGTTTTCAGTAAACTGCATAACATTCCACCATTTCTCACTCACCTATGGATAACAACCATTAAATGTGGAGAAAACTAAATGACCAGTAGACACTGTTGTGTAAAGCAAAACAGGTAACTTCTGAAAGGAGTTAAAATATGAAAGTTGCAGAGTAAGTTACTTCTTTAATAGCTGTTAGCAGGAGGGTAGATTAAACTTAGTTCTATGTTAGGTGGTTAAAATTTTGATAAAAACATGAAGTCTATCTGGCATTAAGAAAAAAACAGAGTAACTTTGGGGCAAATACAGCCACCTGGAAAGTTAAGGCAAAATGGCAGAGCCTGAGAGCACACGCCAGAGTTGCATAGGTAAACTCTGAAGAACCTTTTGGTTGACTCTAAACCATGCATGAATAGAATATGATTAGCTAAAGTAAAATAAAAATAAAAATAAGACAAAATCAATGTAGAGGTCTGAGTTGCCACCAAAGAGCAGAGTTTAAAGTTTTAGTGCAACCAAGTTAACAGCTGACTGACACTAAAGTATAAGCACTCTTTGGAAAACTCCCAATGTCTTCAAAGAAATATTAACGTTGTCCAAAGTACAGTGGAAAATTAATTAAAGGGCTATGAACCAAGAAATGTGCTCTGTTCTCAATAGAAGAGACAATGAATCCAACCCAAATCTGTGATCGCAGATAAGAATTTGCAGATAAGAATTTTAATCCAGATATTGTAACAATGCTTAGTGAAGTTTTAAAGAAGTGTGTTTATAATTAATGAAAATATTTAAAATATTAGCAGAAAAAATATGAAGTGGAAATTCTTCAAGTAAAGAACTATGATATCTGAAATTTTAAGAAAAGATACATATTCTAAGTAATATAATATAATTAAGAGAATAAAAAAAACAACGAACCTGAAGA
Source organism: Colobus angolensis palliatus (assembly GCF_000951035.1). Classification (NCBI taxonomy): domain Eukaryota; kingdom Metazoa; phylum Chordata; class Mammalia; order Primates; family Cercopithecidae; genus Colobus; species Colobus angolensis. The sequence continues at coordinate 10,801,483 of NW_012121821.1, read as the reverse complement.
TAGATCAATACAAACCAACTAATCAAGAACACAGAGAGAAAAATTTTGAAAAATATTACCCAAACCTAAAGAATTCAAGAGAGCATAACACAAAGTGTGACATATGTTTAAGAGGAGTAGTGGAAGGTGGAGAGAGAAAAAATGGGTAGAAAATATATTTCAGTATATAAAAGCCAAAATTTTTCCTTAGTTAGAAAAAGATATAAATGTATTAGTTTAAGCAGCTCAGTAAATCTGAGTAGGATGCATACAAAGAAAACCATTATAGGTACAGAATAATCAAAGCAACAAAAAGGAAAGATAAAGGAAAAATATTAAAGTCAGACAAAAATGGCAGATTACATACTAGGAATAATCTCTTGAGTGACTACTGACATCTGCAAATATGAAGACTAAGAAACTCTAAAATACCAGAAAAAAGTTAACTAATTATTCTACATCCTGTGAACATATCCTTCAAAAATAAAGGCAAAATAAAGACATTTTCAGACAAAATAAAGGTAATAGAATTTAATACCAGAAAACCTGCATTAAAATAAAGTTCCCAAATACTAAATGAAGTTTCCCAAACTGAAGGGTAATGATGACAAAAGTAACTTGGATTTCTGAAAAATGGTAAAGAACATCAAAATGTTGTAGCATCCTTGCCAGTGCACCACAATGTTTCAGTTTTGTTGTTTAAAGTAAGACCTGGAGTTTTTTGTCTCACAATCAAGAAAATTAAAAAGCCATGAACACAAGGGCGAGGTTGGAGTGAAAGTTCAATAAGGGAAAGTTGAAAGTTCTCCACAAAGGAGAAGAGCCCCGAAAGAGGGTTGTTGTTCTACAGTTGAATACATGGGCTTTTATAAACAGTCTAGTAGGGTGAGATATTTCCTTTACATAAGGTGCAAAAAACTGGTTAAGACTAGCTGTTCATTTGCATAAAATGCAAATTCCATGTCCTTTTAGCATGCATGTGAACTCTTAGCCCAAGTTACTTTATGTTATTTAATTTCCCTTTCTGGACATGTGTAAGGGGGTGGAATTCTTCATTGCAAACGTGCTAGGTTCTGTGTTACTCCTCTTAGGCATGTTTCAAGCAAGTCCCCCACCTCCCTTCCCTGTGCAAACTGCCTTATCTGTGTATGTCCAAAAAAAAAAAAAAAAAGGAAAGGAATGTGCTTACTGAATCCTACTATGTATACATGACCCTTGTTAGTTACACAGAAGACATCTTTATGGTGGACCTGGCCTCCTTATCTATCCTTGCCTCCTGATCTTTCAGGCTGTTCCTTTGTTACAAAAAACAAAATAAAACAAAACAAAACAAAAAAAACAAAACAAAAAAGGAATTCTACCAAGGACTTATCCTAGCTATTTGCCTAACTGGTTCCTTTCTTTTCCCTCAAGAGTAATGATTATAGGGTAAATTAACCAGGAAGACATAGCAACTGTAAATGTTTGTGTAGACACATTTACATGAACCAAAATTTGAGAGAATTAAAGTAAGAAATAAACAATTCCATAATCATAGTTGTAAGTATCCAAACCCATCTCTAAGGAATTAATAAAACAGATTTATTTTCAAAGTTGATAAATTATCTGAAAACACTATTAAGGCATTGACTTAACTGTTATATATATAAGACTAGGTACCATAACTGCAGCATGAAAACATAGGACATTAACCAAGATAGACCATATGCTAATCCATAAAAAGTCCCAACACATTTCAAAGGATTGAAAGCACTTCTGGAAAGTATATATGTAAAAAAAGAAAAATCCCAAGGGAACTTAAAGATATTTCAAACTGAATGAAAATAAAAATATATTCAAATACATGGGATATCTGGATATTATCCAAATACTTAAAAAGTCAAATCGGCCGGGTGCAGTGGCTCACGCCTGTAATCTCAGCACTTTGGGAGGCTGAGGCAGGGGGATCACGAGGTCAGGAGATCGAGACCATCCTGGCTAACACAATGAAACCCTGTCTCTACTAAAAATACAAAAAAAAAAAAATTAGCCAGGCGTGGTGGCAGATGCCCGTAGTCCCAGCTACTTGGGAGGCTGAGGCAGGAGAATGGCGTGAACCCAGGAGGTGGAGCTTGCAGTGAGCCCAGATCATGCCACTGCACTCCAGTGTGGGCGACAGAGTGAGACTCCATCTCAAAAAAAAAAAAAGTCTAAATCAGACAGGCGTTAATAGCCCACATGTCAAAGAAGAAATCAAATGACAATATAAAATATTTTGAACTGAAGGAAAACTAAAACACAACAAATTCAATATTAAAAGCAGCAAATGCCACTAAAGCAGTACTTAGTATTTTATGACACTAAATACCCATTTTAGAAAAAGAGAAAGATCTCAAAATAAATGACTTCAACTTCCACTTTAAGAAAATGATCAAAGTCATGGTTTTTAGAACAAATTAAATAAAAGCCAGACTGAAAATAAATGAAATATAAAATAAAAACAATAGAGACAATCAGTGAAATCAAAGCATAGTTCTTTGAGAAGATGAATAAAGTTGATCAAATCCTGACCAGGATGATCAAGAAAATAAACAAGATACAAATTAACAGCATCTGATATGAAAGCAGTTATATCACTCTAGATTCCACAGGTTTGAAAATTATACTAAGGGGATATTATGAACAATTCCAGCCAGTAAATTTGACAACTTGGATAAAATGTACAAATTTAAGACACAATGCACCATAGACATTATAGAAAAATCTGAATTTGCACTATATATATATGATTGAATTTGTAGTTAAAAATAAGCCCCCAAAATGCTGACCTACCTTGCTGAACTTTAGAATTTTACTAAATATTTAAGAAAGAATTAGGAGCAATTCTACACAAATTCTTCCAGAGAATTGAAGAGGAGGGAACACTTGTCAATTTCAGGTCACAACTGTTATTTTATGAAAAGCACTCAAATAAATTAGAAGAAAAGAAAACCACAGACCAATATCTTTTATGACCATAGATGCTAAAATTATATACAAAAGTTTAGCTAATAGACTCCAACAATATGACAGATAATAAATTATTACCAAGTAGATTTTGCCCTAGGACTGCAAGTTTGGTTTAATGTTCAAAAGTCAGTCAATGTAATTCATCATATTCATAAGCTAAATTTCTTTAAAAATTATCATCTTAATAGACAGAAAAAATATGATGACAAAATTCAAGATACATTCATGATAAAAACTTTCAAAGTAGAAATAAAGATACTTTCTCAACCTGATAGGGCATTTATGAACTACTTATAACTAGCATCATACTTAATAGTAAACGACTGAATGCTTTTCCCGAAAGATTAGAAACAAGAGGAATTTCTACTTTTAACACTTTAATTCAACATTGTACCAGATACTCTAGTCAGTGAAATAAGGGTAAGAAAATGAATAAACGTCTTTAGATTGGAAAGAAAGTAGTAAAACTGTCTTAATTTTCAGATGTCATGATTGTCTCTATATCTGATATAGTCTACAAAGAAAGGTATAGTTACAGAACACAAAATAAGTACAAGATTATTATAAAAAGCAATTACATTTCTATATATAGGCAACAAATAATTGAAAATTTAAATTGAAAAATACAATTATGTTATATTGACATTTACATATATACATGTATATATGTGTGTATATATATGTATATACATTTATATTAGATAAAAATATTAAATACTTAGAAATCTGACATAGCAAGCAAAGAAATCTTCACTATCAACTAGAAAACATTGATGAGGGAAATTAAGGAAAACCTCCAAAATAAAGACATACACTTTTTCACAAGTCAAAAAATATATTGTTAAGTTATAAATTAGCCACCTGATATGGTTTGGCTCTGTGACCCCACCCAAATCTCATCTTCTAGTTCCCATAATTTCCATGTGTTGTGGGAGGGACCCAGTGGTAGATGACTGAATCATGGAGGTGGGTTTTTCCCATGCCGTTCTTGTGATAGTGAATGAGTTTCATGAGATCTGATGGTGTTAAAAATGGGAGTTTCTCTCCACAGGCTCTCTCTTTTCCTGCCACCATCCACGAAGGATGTGACTTGATCCTCCTTGCCTTCCACCATAATTGTGAGTCCAGTTAAACCTGTTTCTCTCATAAATTAATTAGTCTCAGGTATGTCTTTATCAGCAGCATGAAAACAGACTAACACAGGAAATTGGTACTGGAAGAGTGGGGTGCTGCTGAAAAGATACCCAAAAATGTGGAAGTGACTTTGGAACTGGGTAACAGGTGGAGGTTGGAACAGTTTGGAGACTTCAGAAGAAGACAGGAAAATGTAGGAAAATTTGGAGCTTCCTAGATACTTGTTGAATGGCTTTGCCCAAAATGCTGATAGTGATATGAACAATAAAGGCCAGGCTGAGGTGGCCTTAGATGGAAATGAGGAATTTGTTAGGAGCTGGAGCAAAGGTGACTGTTGTTACATTTTACAAAAAGAATGGCAGCATTTTGCCCTTGACCTAGACATTTGTGAAACTTTGAACTTGAGAGAGATCATTCAGGGTATCTGGCAGAAGAAACTTCTAAGCAGAAAAGCATTCGAGAGGTGACTTGGGTGCTGTAAATACATTGTTTTTTAAAAGAAACCAAGCATAAAAGTTTGAAAAATTTGCAGCCTGACAATGCAATAGAAAATAAAATCCCATTCAAGCTGGCTGCAGAAATGTGCCTAAGTAACAAGGAACCAAATGTTAATCCCCAAGACAATGGAGAAGATGTCTCTAGGGCATGTCAGAAGTCTTCATGGCAGCCCCTCCCATAATAGACCTGGAGGCCTAGGAAGTAAAAATGGTTTCCTGGGCCAGGTCCAGGATCCCTGTGCTGTGTGCAGTCTAGGGACTTGGTGCCCTGCATCCCAGATCCTCCAGTCATGCCTAAAAGGGGCCAAGGTAGAGCTCCTGCCATGGCTTCAGAGGGTCCAAGCTTTCCCATGGTGTTGAGCGATGGGATGGCTCAACATCAAGATTTCAGAGAATGTATAAAAATTACTGCATATCCAGACAGAAGTTTGCTGCAGGGTTAGGCTCTCATGGAGAACCTCTGCTAGGGCAGCGAAGAAGGGAAATTTGTGGTTGGAGCCCCCCAACAGAGTCTCCACTGGGGCACCATCTAGTGGAGCTGTGAGAAGAGGGTCATTGTCCTCCAGACCTCAGAATGGTAGATCCACCAACAGCTTTTACCATCTGCCTTAAAAAGTTACAGACACTCAATTCCAGCCCATGAAAGCAGCCAGGAGGGAGATTGTACCTGCAAAGCCACAGGGGAAGAACTGCCCAAGACCATGAGAACCTACCTCTTGCATCAGCATGACCTGTATATGAGACATGGAGTCAAAAGAGACCATTTTGGAACTTTAAGATTTGACTGCCCTGCTGGATTTTGGACTTGCATGGGCCCTGTGGACCCTTTGTTTTGGCCAATTTCTCCCATTTGAAATGACTGTATTTACCCAATGCCTGTACCCACATTTTATCTAGGAAGTAACTAACTTGCTTTTGCTTTTACAGGCTTAGGTGGAAGAGACTTGCCTTGTCTCAGATGAGACTTTGGACTGTGGACTTTTGAGTTAATACTGAAATGAGTTGAGACTTTGGGGGACTGTTGGGAAGGCATGGTTGTTTTTAAATATTAATATATGAGATTTGAGAGGGGCCAGGGGTGGAATGATATGGTTTGGCTCTGTGTCCCCACCCAAATCTCATCTTGTAGCTCCCGTAATCCTCCCATGTTGTGGGAGGCACCCAGTGCAAGATGATTGAATCATGAGAACGGGTCTTTCCCATGTTGTTCTTGTGATCATGAATGAGTCTCACAAGATCTGATGGTGTTAAAAATGGGAGTTTCTCTGCACAAGCTCTTTGCCTGCTGCCATTCATAAAGGATGTGACTTGCTTCTCCTTGCCTTCTGCCATGATTGTGAGGCCTACCCAGCCATGTGGAACTGTGAGTCCAATTAAACCTCTTTCCTTTGTAAATTGACTAGTCTCAGGTATATCTTTATCAGGAGTGTGAAAAAGGTCTAATACACCTACAAATTGATCTACAAATTAAATGCCATTTCTATAAAGATCTTAAAAGAATATTTAGGAAAACTGATGAATTGTTTCTAAAATTCATATGGAAATGCAAAGAATCCAAAGTAGCTAAAACAACATTCAAAAGGAATAAAGTTGAAGGCATAAAATTACCTGTTTTTAAGACTTATTGTGAAGCTAAAGAAATCAAGATGGTACAGTATTGGCATCAAGATAAACAAATAGGTCTATAAAACAGAATAGAGAGTGCTGGAGTAGAAGGAAGGAATCGATGATAAAAGCAGAATGATTGAACACATTTCAACAATCAAAAATAGACAAATAATAAATAAAATTAATAAAGCCAAATGTTGATTCTTTAGAAATAAGGGTAACACTTATAATCTCCTAGCTAGACTGATAAATAATAAGTAAAACATAATGAAACAACTAGAAACAGAAAATATGGAAATCACCAATACTTGGAACAAAGGAGGAAATTTTACTACCTATTCTACCTACATTACAAAGATTACAAGAAAAATTTTAAACAATGTTACACTAGCAAATTGACAGCTTAGAGGAAATTTACATTTCTACTAGAAAGCATAATATAATTTTGTTTAGAATAGTATTAAATCTAGGAATCATTTTGGGGGAAATGTGTATTTTAATAATATTAAGTTTTTTTATTCAGGAGCATGCTGTATCTTTCTAATTACTTAGGTATTTCTTTTTCTCATTAATATTTTTTCATTTTTAATGTACGGATCTTTTACATATTTATATATTTTTAATCATCTATATCATTTCATATTTTTGGTTTTATAAATGGCATTTGCATTATGCTGTGTCCAGTCAATAGAAAGAAAGCACACAGTAATTTAAACAGAAGTTTAATACAACGATCATTAAAATCTGATGAAAGGGTAACTCAGATATAAGCGTAGAGTAGGACTAAAAGAGATTCCCCGGGAAAAGATAAACTTGGTAGGAAAGCTTTCTCACCAAGATTGGGGTTCAAACTAAAAAATAAGGTATACTTGCAACCCACTAGAAAAGAGAAAAGTTTGCTAGTTTTCTTGGGCCATAGTTGGTTCAGTCACCAAGTAAGCAGGCAGCAAATCTTTGGGATGCAAGTAAGTTGCTGCCAATAGCCAAGAGTCCTAATATGCTAAGAAAGTGGGATGTCTGGATCATGTGACATTAATGTCAGGAAAGCCTTACAATCATTAGTCAATAATGACTGTAGAATAAATAAACTGTAATAATAAATTTAGTTTTTCATAGATTCCATAAATACCTGTAGAGAATATGATATGTCATAGACACTAATCTAGATTTGGGCTATTACAGAATTGAATAAAATGCAAAAATAACTACTCTTTTTGGAGCTTATATTCTTGTTGTGAAAATAGGCCAAACACAAATAAGTAAAGGCAGTCCATCAGATGGTGGTAATGCTATGTGAGATGGAAGGTCAAAAGAGATGATGCTGCCATTTCAAATAGACTAGTTTAATAAAATGTCACTAAAATGTAGACATTTTAATGTAGAACCGAACGGGGGAAAAAAGCAAGCCATTCATGTGTCTGAGGAAAGATACCTCCAGGCTGAATAAATAAGAAATGCATATGTCAGAGCCTAAACAGCATGTTCAAGAATTAGTAACAAGACCAGTGTTGCTAGAGCATAGTCAGCAAGGGAATAGGTGGGAGATCAGATCAGTTAATTGGCAAGACACCAAGTTATTAGTGTCACAGTGTAAAAAACACTTTCTGACCCCAGAAATTTTCTCACAGGAGTTTTGGTTTATCCTACAATCAATATGCTTCTATCTATGTTTGAATGCTTTTTAATTTCACTATTAATTTCTAAATAAATATCAATCTTGATATAAACTTTATTTTTGAAACAACTTGAATTTTGGAGATTTTGAAAGTTTTGCTTGTATGATTTTTCCCATTTCACATCATGCATAAAAGCAAAGGGTGTTAATATTTAAATATAAAAATTAAGAACAATTAAATTACCAGTGTCAAATACAAGAGAAAAGCAGAATACATAATGAAAGCAATATAGGACTACACTGGGAAAAAAAACACTGATGACATGGGGGAGAGAAAGTAAAAGTAAAAGACCAATAATTTGGAAATTCTACAAAAGTGATACAGGAAATTTATGTTAAATGTATAAGGATTTCTTAGAAATGAATAGGGTAAAAATGAAGTGCTTAATGGAAAAATAGGTAAACATGAAAATAAATTTAACAAAATGAAATATAGCTATAAAAATCAAGCTTTACCCTAATAATCAAATAACAGAAAGATACCATTTAACACATCAGGTGACCAAAGACTGGCATGAGTCATACAATTATATTATGATCAGGGTTCAAGGATATGGTTCACTGATCCATCCTGAATATCTGTTTTCTAAAATTTAATTTTAACTTTTTATTTGTTTTTAATTTTTTAGCAATGAGAACATATTAAATGTGTAAATAAAAGATAATTATTACATTTATGAATATGTTAAGGATTATAAACACAAATAGGAGAGACCATAATACGCAAACAGGCACAAAATTTTTGTGCCAATAATTTATCAATACATACCAAATCCTTAACAATTTTTTTAATATCTTTTAGCCTGATAATCACATATATAGAAATGTTTTGCAAATTTTAGCTATTTTCAATATAGCATAGTTTATAATTTTTAAAAATTGAATAATTTATCAAAAATGATTAATGAATTTAATTACAATTAATGAATTCTGTTATACTCATATAATAGATTACTATATATATAATATATCTTATACATGCATAGTTATTGATGAAAATATTTTTTTGATATAATGTTTAAATAAAAATCATGCTATATACCTGGATATAAAAGGTTATTTTATTTTAAAAAATTATATCTATGGGGAGAATTCTATAGATTGAAAGCCCTGAAACCTTTTCATTTGCCCAATCTTGATCACAACATTCAATAAAATAATATAATACTTTCTTTCATGTGATGGTTTCCTTGTATATCTATTTTTTTATCTATATATGTATCTTTAGACATGTTTAGTATTACATATTTTCTTAAAATTTGGTATATCTTAGGTCTCTTAATTTTCAAGTTCAAATGCCGTCTTTTGCTTGCCAGGTTTCAAATTGAAAAACACAATCCATTTAAATTGCAAATTTCCCCCATCTGGATTTTGCTAATTTTATGCTAATGATTGTTTCCACTGTCCACTATATTTTCTCCAAGTTGGAAGAAATCAGACTTAGGTGAGATATTTTTGGTAAGATCACACATGATTTTTATTTTTCTACCTTGTCTCTTTTTATGTGTTAGTCATTAGTAATGCTTAATACCTAGATCCATTAATTTATTGAGAATTGAATCTGATCATTTCTGTTACAATTATTAGCTGGGATACATTGTAAAGTTGTCATTTTTCCTGACCTATTGGATATCAGCATATGTACTATTTATTATATTCGTGTTAATTAATACTCATTTTATTTCATTATTATGTAACAGTAAAATATTAATAAAGTGAAAATTTCGGGAGAAAACAGAATAAGTTCTTGGTCCTTCCCTTTATTTTACATATTTCTAGATAATTTGTTCCATCTCATCTCCTGAAAGTAACTAATTAGGTTTTAAAGTATGATTAGGAACTCATGCATTTAAACATATTTGATAAGTTTCCATTTGTGAATATAAATTCAACCCAGTTTGGAGTTCAGATTGTCCTTTTTTCTATTAAGTTGTCTATCTTTGGCTAGTAGCACATCTTCAAGTTGGATCCTGTCTCCTTTTGATGTGATAGTAACAGACAAGATACCCCAGGCTTGTTTAGGTTATTTTTAGCCTCAGACCTGGAATCAGCCATTTTTTCAAGAGGCCCTCACTTTCTTTAGTGGAAAAATGTATTGAAAGACTACAGTCTGGGTGCTAGGAATGCTCATTTTTATCCATTTTTTCCCTTTATTATGTTGTTGATGGAGCTTGAAAGAAAAAGAGAATAATTAATTCATCAATAGATGGATAAAATGACTAATGAATTCATCCTGATTTCCAGTTCAAATTCAGGACTTCAGGACTACTCAACCTTTTCTACTTTATATCTTTACTTTTTTCCTTTTGCCATTAGAACACTGGTTTGGTGATAAGATTTCAGTATTCAATAATTTCTCATTTGCCTTATTCTAAGCCATATCCACAATAGTTTTGGAATAACAATGCAAATATTTCCAAAACTAAAATAATGATTAAGTACACTTAATTGTTACGCATGTGTTCTTTTTTATTCTCAGCTATATCTAATTTTACTCTACCTACTTTGTCCTGACGTATAGACTTCATACTCTATATTCTCTTCTCATTTAGTCTTATTTCTATATAGTTGATGATATACCCAAGGCTTATTTTCATATGCTGATTTTTATATAAAATTAGATTTCTTGACTTTGAAAAGCCAGTTGGTACCAGAATAGCTTTCCTTACTTTACAGAGGTCTCATATTTTTTCCAGTTAGTATTTAAAAATATAAGATTATTCTGTTTCAAATTCCCTGCCTCACTTTTTTTTTTTTTTTCAGGATTTAGATTTCAACACTTTAATTTCTTTTGAATATAAGTCACGTTTTGCAAGCTAGGAAACATAATCAACCTAAGGCAATCTAGTCTTGTAAGGATCCAAGCTGAGTCTTGCAGTCGTTAGCAGAATGACATCATAATAGAAGATGCTAGGAATAGGTTTATAACTCTAAATGATAACAACTTATCTCTATTTTTCATTAGGAAATGGCCAAAAGTCTAGTCCTTAAAGGCATGATATAGAGAACATCTTGATCTGCATCAAGGACAGAATAACCCAAATTGTATGTTGTCAAACCTTTTGGTGAGCCAGACAGATCAAAGCTGGCCAAGGATTGGTAAATAGTGAATGTTTACATTTTGAAACCTTGCTCTGTGATTTTAAAAAGTCCTGATTGAACTAATTTACATTCCTACCAACAGTGTGAAAGTGTTCCTATTTCTCTGCAACCTTGCCAGCATCTGTTGTTTCTTGACCTTTTAATAAATGCCATTCTGACTGGCGGGAGAAGATGGTGTGGGGATTCCTCAAAAATCTGGAACTAGAAATACCATTTGACCCAGCAATCCCATTACTGGGTGTATACCTGCCCCAAACATAAACCATTCTATTACAAAGATACGTGCACACATATGTTCATTACAGCACTATTCACAACAGCAAATACATGGAATCAACCCAAATGCCCATCCATGATAGATTTAATAAAGAAAACATGGCACATATACACCATGGAATACTATGCAACCATTAAAAGGAATGAGATTATGTTTTTTGCAGGTACATGGATGGAGCTGGAAACCATTATCCTCAGCAAACTAACACAGGAACAGAAAGCCAAACACCGCATTTTCCCACTTGTAAGTGGGAGCTGAACAATGAAGACACATGGACACAGTGAGGGGAACAATGCACACTGTTGAGGGGTTTTGTCGGGGGAGGGAGAGCATTAGGAAAAATAGCTAACGCATTCTGGGCTTAATATCTAGGTTATGGTTTGGTAAGTGCAGCAAATCACTATGACAGAAGTTTACCCAGGTGACAAGCCTACACATCCTGAACATGTACCCCGGAACTTTAAAAAATATTAAAAAAAAATAAAGTCCCAGTTGTTGTCAATAAGAAAGTGACTAAAAAATATTACAGATGGACTCACACTAATGTTTGACTTTACCAAGATTTTTCACTACAGCATGAAGGTAAAGTTAAGTGTAGGGGATTAGTTACTTAGATATTTTAAAAATAAATTACTTAGTAATGAGAAATTAGACACACTGCATTCTTCCACTTGCTGCAAGAACAAATTCACAGTGAAGACTATTTAAAAGAAATGCTCAACTCTAAAGAGGGTGGGGGTGGCAACACTTTCCACTAAAGAATAAACTCCCATTTTCTCAGGCAATTAACGTTGCTATTCTTCCATGATACATATTCATGTGGAAAAATGTGTCAAGAGCTTTTGCCAGAACCAGGAGATGAAAAGCAGAGCTTGTCCTAATTAGCTAATTATAATCTCGGTTAACATCTTTGGAATGGACTCATAAAATCTGGCAATTATTTTGTTAAAACATCTGCAAACTGCACAATTCCTTAGCCCTTAGCCACAGTTTCTGCTCTATATCTTAAAGCTGGGCATAGTCCCACTGTGACTTCTCTTCAAGTCTGAGATGGGTGCTTGTCATCAAAATCTGAAATGGCAGCATGAAAGTAATCCCAGCAGTCTTTGGATGCATGGTAGGTAATGCGCAGGTGGTAAAATCCCGGCAGGAACACTGGAATGCCAATGACAGGATGAGATGGCATCATAACATGATGATACAACTAGAGACAGAGCTTGTTCATCAGTGGCAGCAGAGATGCCTGAGATCATATGGCATAGCCCACCTAACTGCCACTCCTCCTGTCCCTGCAGGCCCCTCCATCACTTTTATGTAGACTTTTTTTTTCTTCATTTTTATTGCCCCTGTTAAGTTTTAATTCAATTCTCAGTATTTATTTTGTTTCCCCCTGCTCAGTGTGGAGCTCTTCTCTCAGTTTCAGTAATTCATAGAGACTAAATTTCTCTGACCCCTTCACACCTTCCTAATAGACAATTGTATTGCCTGTCTATGAAGTAGGCAAAACTACTCCCAGTTTTTGCTGCTGTTTTCAAATTGGCCCCTGGTGAATCTTATGTACTCAGATCTTAAGATGTCTGGTTGTTTCTCTAGGCTTCCATGTGTACAAAGGCTGAGATAACTCAGGGCTTCTAGCTGCAATGTTTTCTCCCCACCCACTTGCATTTTGGGTTTGTCGGGATAACTTGCAACCTAATTATATTGTAAATTTCGTTCGTGGGTTTCATTTTACTATTTCATTGCTCTATTTTTATAATGATATTTGAGATTAAATATAATGTTACTGCCATCGTTTTCCCAGAATCCCCTGTTTTTATATTGAGCCAGTGTTTTTTATGATGGAAGTTTGTTTCACTAAATAAAAACAACCTTCTTCTCCAGTGTTCCTATTTCAAGCTATTAGAAGTACTACAACAGCATCTTGTATATAAAGTAGAACACATTTTGGCAGAATCTATGCCAACCTATAAAATGAAAGGAAAAGCAAAAACCAGAGCCAGAAACAGTACAGCAGATATTTTAATACCAAGCAAGTATCTATTGGCTCTAACCACAAAAATCTGCACTGTAGACAAACTGCAATAAACCAAACTGACAGTTACTCGGTACCAGTCAGTTTAACATCACCTAAACGGCTAAAGCTTATGATTTCTCTTAAGCAAGAAAAGTAGTTAAAACAGTCAAGTCATTTTTGTTTAATGCAGTTTTGTATAAATTATTTAAAAAATGACTGAATGTTAGCTGAGAAATCAGTCTGAAATTGTGCCTGTCTTCTACCTCCTTTGAAGTCACTGCTGGTATCAGAGCTTTGCCTTTAGAAATATGAACATGTGGTATACTTTGCATGAATTTATTTACTATTTATAAAAACATATTATATGGTATGGTTATATTTATTTAGTACTGGCTATTGCATAAGACTAAATCATATACAGATTTGTAGAAACTACAGTTTTATGGCAAAAGTTAGATGGAACAGATGTACTAGAAGTCAGCTCATTTGTAAATAACTGGAAAAGAGTGTTTTCTTAATCCTTTAGTTTGAAAATTTCAACTTTTAAGCCAATTTTTAAAAACTTGTGGAGTAAAAAACTGTTTCTTTGAGGGAATTTGTTAAGCTTTCTAGGAAATTCTGTTTAGAATAATTAAGAGTTTTATCATTTTTATCCATGCCTAAAAATGCATTATTGTCTATTGGTTATAATTATTTGAACACGATGGAATTAATATAATGTACTGCACATGACAAACACAGGCTTTGGGGCTGGAAGACCCAGACTAGCTGGAAGACCTAGACTTAGTTCTACCTTTGCAGTGTTCATGGCCTTGAGTAATTATTTATTCAGTTGATGCCTCAGCTTCTTCCTTTGAAAAAATAGAAATAATGACAATGGTAAATTAAGAGGATTTTTATGAGAATGGAGTAAGATAATGAATGCAAATCAATATTTACTCTGCCTAGTGTATAGTCAGAAATGTTTCTCTTCTTCTTTTGCTTAACTTTAGGTTTGATTTAAATGCAGCTCTAATTTATACACAGAAAGAAGGATGAAGAAAAATAGATGGAAATAAACACAAAGTAAGAGGATAATACAACTATTATGTACCTGTAATAATTAAAATACAAATTTAAAAAACCTCACTTTTTGATATAAGAAACTTTTTGAGAATTATGAAGTAGCTATGTTAAAGAAATATATTAATATTATTTTATAATTATGTATATTATTTCATTAACACATGTTAAAATCATGTGTTTTTTTAAAAAGAGGGTAAGGTTGATCCCAAAAGTATCAGGTGTTACAATATATAAATTAAGTTACAGTTTTTAAATTGGAATTTTATTTCATTTATTATTATTATTTTAAAATTTTGTTTTAGATGCAGGAGGTACATGTGTAGGTTTGTTTAGAGGCATGCTGTGTAGTGCTGAAGTTAGACTTGTAATGATCCCATCATTCAAGCAGTGAACTTAGTACCTGATAGGCAATTTTTCAACTCTTGCCTCTCTTCCTCCCTCTCCAGTTTTGAAATCTCCAGTGTCTGTTCCCATCTTTGTGTCCGTGTGTACCCAACATTTAGCTCCTAGCTCCCACTTAAAAATGAGAACATATGATATTTGGGTTCCTGTTTCCGAGTTAGTTTGCTGAGGATAATGGCCTCCAGCTGCATCCATATTGTTGCAAAGGACATAATTTCATTCTTTTTTGTGACTGTATAGTATTCCATGGTGTGTATGTACCACCACTGATGGGCACCTGGGTTGATTCCATTCCATGTCCTTGCTATTGTGAATAGTGCTGTGATAAACGTATGAGTGCGGGAAATTTTCAGTAGAACAATTTATTTTCCTTTAGGTATAAACTCAGTATGGATTGGAATCTTAAAAATACAATCAAATTCATCTATATGTGTTTGTAAAGAAAAAAACAGGCTTAAATTAAATATTTTACAAAAAATAAAAAAATAAGAAACAAAGTCAACAATGCAAATACATTTTAAGAACATGAGTATGGCAAGAATAATGTTGGAAATAATTTATTTTGGAGGTATGATGATGAAAGAAATAACTTTGATTTAAGGAAGATATGAAATTAAGGCATTACATACGCCTTACTATATAGACAAAATACATGATGCAAAAGCTAGAGAAAATATGAAGAAAATTAATTAAACTAAAGTCATAGTAGGGAATTCTCATATGTTCTAAAGAAATTGAATATATGAAATTAATATAGATACAGAAATTTTGGAAAAAGAGCACTTTTTTTTTTTTTTTGAGACAGAGTTTTACTCTTGTTGCCCAGGCTGGAGTGCGATGGTGCGATCTTGGTTCACTGAAACCTCTGCCTCCTGGGTTCAAGTGATTCTCCTGCCTCAGCCTCCCAAGTAGCTGGGATTTTGGACGTGTGCCACCACGGCTGGCTAACTTTTGTATTTTTAGTACAGATTGGGTTTCACCATGTTGATCAGTTGGTCTCAAACTCCTGACCTCAAGTGATCAGCCCGCCTCAGCCTCCCAAAGTGCTGGGGTTACAGGCTTGAGCCAACACACCCAAAAAAAGAGCAAGTAATATGGTAAAGCAGATATCCTAAATGGATTTCAGAAAAAGGCAAAAAGAGGAGACAGAAGAGAAAGAGAGGGGCACACTATACCCTACCACTGTAGAAAGCATATTCTTTCCAAGTAGCTATAGATTATGTATGAAAAGTTACCCTTTAAACTAAGTATTAAAGCCAGTCTTTACAAATTTATATTAATTCATATTATATATGGTATATTTATGTGTGTGATATATCACACCCACACACATATATACATATGTATATGTATAAAATAATACATATACATATGTGTGTGTGTGTGTATATATGTGTATGTTTCATTCATTCATTGTTTGGTTTCAAGGGTATTTAATTATAAATTAATTATAAAAAGAAGAAACACAACCAGTTCTGTTGGCTCATGCCTGTATTCCCAGCACTTTGGGATGCTGAGTCAGGCAGACCACTTCACACCAGGAGTTTAAGACCAACCTGGCCAACATTAAAAATACAAAAATTAGCTGGGCATGGTGGTGCACGCCTGTAATCCCAGTCCGTTGGGAGGCTGGTGCAAGAATCGCTTGAACCTGGGGGGCAGAGGTTGCAGTGTGAGCTGAGATCACACCACTGCACTCCACCTGGGGTGAGAGAATGAGACTCTCTCTCAAAAAAAAAAAAAAACAAAAACAAAGAAAAGACTAAAATCCTATAGTTTCACATACTTCATGATTCAAGAGAAAAAAATAAATTAGGAACTCAACTGAAGTGAAATGCCACATAACAAATCATTTAAGATGCAGCTAATTGACAAGTAGAAGTCACTTTATTATGTTAGATATATACAAACATGTTTTGTAATGAAAAAAAGTAAAAACGTGAAGAAGCAAACTCAAGAAACTATATATTATATATAATGTTTATATATGTAGTAATATAACATTAAACGAGTCTGAGAAGACCAATGAAGCATTTTGTTTATTTTATTAATTGACATAAAAACTGTCACATAGAAGTAAAAAAGCAAAAGTATAAATATTTATGTTGTACAATACGTTTTTATATATGTATACATTGTACAATGGCTAAATCAAGCTAATTAACATATTAAATGCCTCACAGACTTACCACTTTTATTTATGGTGAGAACATTTAAAATCTACTCTCGGTAATTTTCAAGCATATAATATAATGATATTAACTAAGTCACTCTGAGGTAGAGTAGATCTGTTGAACTTATGCCTCCTATACAATGGAATTTTTTGGATAGTTTGTTGTTAGTGTGTAAAAAACTAATGATTTTTGTATGTTAATTTTGTATCCTGCAAGTTTACTAAATTTATTTATTAGTTCTAACAGTTTTTTAGCGGAGTTTATTTACTTGAGTCTTTGTTTTTTCTTAGTGAAGCTCAAGGTTTGTTATTTTTTTTCCTTAAAAAACAGTTCTTAGTTTCATTGATCTTTTCTACCGTCTTTTAATTTTCTATTTAATTTATTTCTACTATGATCTTTATTGTTTCCTTTCTTCTACTAACTTTGGGTTTGTTCTTCTTTTTCGAGTTTGTTGAAGTGTAACAGTATCGGTTGTTTATTATTAATCTTCTTTTTTGATGTCAGCATTTATAGTCACAGACTTTCCTCTGAGAAATGCTTTCCTGAATTTTATGAATTTTCCTATATTCCATTTTTGTTTCTTTCAAGATATTTTTAAATTTCTCGTATAATTTCTTCCTTGATCCATTGAACTGTGGCTGAGGGAATCGCCCTTGCCACTGACTGTGGCTTGCAGTCCCATTTGTGGTGGTAGTGGCACCAGTGCATGATGAATGATGTCTGTAGAGCAGTCATAAAGCTAAGACCTAAAACGTGAGCACACATGGAGGGAGGGACTGTGGCTTTGCAATCTAGGGCAGTAATAGCACTGATGCCTTAGGCTAAGGAACTCCCACTACCAAGTTGGTGACATTATTCAAGGCTGTAATGCTTGTGAAGTAGCTGGGGATCTGAGAATGGAAGCATAGGCTTGCACAGAGTTAAGAGCAGCTCTAGGTTGAGGGTGGGGCCTAGCTCTCTAAGACAGCTAAGCCAGTTTCTGGAGCAGAGGCATGGTCAGTGAGATCTTGGCCCAGAGTGTGAACTAGCTCATTATGGTGATGGCTTCAGTGGAAAGGCACAGTGAAGCCACAGAACCCAGGTCTGGTGTGTGGGCACTTGAAGAGTGGCCATGGCTTTGGGGTCAGGGTGCATGTGGTGTTGGGAGAGGTGGAAGCTCTTTTCCCATAGTGGCTCAACAGTTGCCACATCTTGGGTGGCAGGAGTGTGCTGCCATGTGTCCCTCTATTTAAGGGGATGGCAAAAGATGCTTGTGTCTTCTTCAGAGTGGGCCATGGGGAACCACATGGGTTTGCACCACGGGGCTGATAATCATTGCCTCCATCTTGATTCTTTGTGCCTAGCAGTCTCCTTCTGGGTATGCTGATCTCACCAGAGAGCCTTTCTGTGTGACTATTCTCCATTTTTGTTTTTGCTTGTTTGTTTGTTTGCACCATTATGTTGCTGCAGGGTCTTTAATAGGCTGTTGAGTCCTGTTGAAGTATTTGTTTGTGGATATTTTGGTTTGTGGATAGCTGTCTATGTTTAATTTTTTGTTTGGGAGGTAAAGACTGGTATCTCCTACTCTACCATCTTGGTGACATTGCTACCTTTGTATTTTTTTTTTAATTAAAAAATATACTGAATTTTGGCAATAATATAAAAATAAATAGTTTAATAAAATTTTATAAATAATAAAAAGTGACCACAAATTCATAAATATTAAGCTGTAGCATACAGTTATAAAAGAGATAATCTCATATTTCTTTTAAATAATTGAGAAAGGGAAAAAGGCATCTCTTTTTGTGTCACACTTCCTTCTTTATCTTATTAGCTGGATGCTCCTCATCTAGAATTCTACGTTTTCACATTTCTTAGAGCTCAATACTCACACTTATTTTTCTCTAATCACATTTAAAATGCAATTTTCAAAATTGCATTTAAAAGTTAGTGACTTCACATTTTCCTCTATTATTTAGGATCATATATCACTCTTCCTAGTAACATCTTCACCTGGAAATAAAAAACATCCATAAATACACTGTACAAAACTTAATACTTCTTTCCCTGTCCAATACCTCCCCCTGCACAGCTCTTTACACGGCTCACTCCCTTTCTTCGGTTCTTTGTTCAGAGTTGCTAATGAATATATGCTAAGAATGTTGTTCATTTTTCAATAGTGGTATGGTAGCCTAAATGTATTTTTCAGTATTCTATAGAGGTTTTCATCAACTTTGTATCAGAAAAGTTGAGGCTAAATAAGTATTTTTGATGGCATAAATTATTTAAGTATTGAAATATTATATTATAATCTGTATGCCATTTTATTTTTCATTTCTTCCATTGGTGAAATAATTGGAAAATGCCTAAATGCTTATCAAGTGTGAAACTGTTAAATTATAATGTCTCTTTGCACATATAAATAACGTAAACAGAAATATGAAAGTGACATGACAAAAAAACAGCCAACAAAACAATTCAAAAATATGTTTTATACAAACATTTATTCCTGTATATTGTGCTATGTATATCTCTATATGATTGTTTAACTCTTTTCTTAAAAAGACTAGCAATGTTAATCATGAATCTCTCTGATTTTGAAGATTTGGACCTCATTTTGTAATAAGAAAATGTATTATTTTCAAATGTTCTATTTTCTTTTATGTAAACATGTACTAATATATATAACATATTTTATTAACATTTGAAAATATCCCTTTCACAAAAATTTTCTATCATATTTGGACTACAATGTTAACTTACTCAGCTTTTTCCAAATAGCTTCCATGCTTATGTCCGGAGAGACTGCGCAGAGATGGTGCCATCACCTAAGGCAGGATGACTATGGAAGGAGTAGCATTGGTGAAAAGTTTCTGTGACACTTATGAGAAGCAGTCAAATAGGCCTTTAGATAAAGTTTGGAGCTTTGAAATATATGCCAAGGGGATAAATAAATTATGCCATGCATTTAAAAAATTGTCATTTTAAAAGTTGACAGTGTGTACAAGGTAATAGACATGATTACATTTTAAGATAAAATGATTAATTAGTTATAAATTTTTCACTAAATAAAATACCTTAAGGACTAGATACCATTAGATTTATTATGGTCTGCCTTTTTTATGGTCATCTGTGATGTCAGCAAAAAGATGTTTTCAGATATTCAAGGGCTTTGACAAAATAACACACAAATTCCTTCACTTAAAATTTAATCAAAATTTATTCTAAGTCACCAGGAAGTCAGTTGAAATTAATCCAGATTTGAAAACAATGGTATAATAAAATTGTTAATGAAATCACTAAGACATGAAGTTAAGAACAATGAGGTATATACATCAATAACTAAAAATGTAGACACTAGTAAATGTCCCTTGAGAGATTATATGCAAAATTGGTTCAGTTTAGGGAATGGATATTCCTTCATTGCAAAAGGCCAGGGACACATGAGGAAGAAGGTGACAATGGAACTGGACCTTATTGGGTCAGGTGGATTTGAACATGGAAAGCATGTGAGTAGATAGTTCAAAAAAGATGAGCAGGGGCAAATACGTAGGTTGGATGAGGTGAGATGTTTGCACCTTTCACAGGTCCCTGTGAGAGCAGCAGGTTTTCACAGGGGAGCACTGGGTTACTCAGCAGGACAGTTAGATTAGTATAGATTGGTAGGCCTTCATGTCTTTAAGAATTTAGTGGTAGTTGTCTGATATTCAAAATAAATTGTTAATTTTCAAGTAGAATTTCTTGAGTACTAGATCTGATGATTATGCACTATCCTATAAGAAAAGATTCAGACAGATAGGAAAATTAACAAGTCATTAAGTAAACCAAATACTTTAAAATGTACTTTTCTTCATATTATGAGAATGGTCATTTAAAAATATGATTATAAGACAGTGATTGAAAATCAACGCCAATTAACTATAAAGAAACTGTATGTAATTGAGAGAAATTCTTAAAATGTACACATACTCAGAAGATATAAAAAGAATATTTAAGGTGCTCCAGTTTGGTCAACAGAGTGTAGTTTTAATGAACATATTAACTTTAAAAAGCACTATTTCTCAAAATAAATTTTTATCAGTAATTAATAAACAAATTTGTTCCATGTATTTGCAGAATGATGTATGCTACATATGAACATATCTTAGCATATATAAATTTATAAACTTGTGACATTATTTCAGGTTCATGCTTATACCAATGTTAATATTAAATTGCCAAATACACAAAACAAGAAAATAATTCAATAAGTATTTAATATAGTTAAAATTATCTGTTTTCAATTGATATTACATTTTAAATTTTAATTTTAGCTTGTTCCTACAAGTCTTTTATCTCACAATGTAATCAAATTCTTATTTTCTGAGCTTTTTTCTTTTTCTTAGAATGATTACATAGACTATGTAAATTATTGTAAGCTCATAGTCAGAAATCTACAGGAAATTAAAACAGAGCTAAAGAAAATCAAGCAAAAAAGAAAGTAAATCTGGAAAAAAAACCCAACACATATAAAGAACCACTTTCATTACTTTTTCCTGTCTCATCACTATCTATACTTAGCATATTCTCTCCCCACTTTTCATTCTTTGAAAATGAACTCAAATGGCATTTTGTAAATAATATTTTTTTTTTCTGTTCTCCTGGAATGTGAGAGTCAGGCATCAGACAAATGTCATTTGTGTGTAATCCTTGCAGTTCTAACTTTTCACTGTGGCATGATATTTCACCTATCAAGTCACTATTCTATCTTAAGAGAGGTAAGTGTCTCTGCCTTAGGAATTTCCATAAGAATTTAATGAGCTGCGATATAATACAGAAAGAGCTAAGAATTATTACCTGTTCTACTATCATATTCCTATATGTTGTTCTATAAATCCTTTAGCTCTTCAATCTTTATCCTCTGATTTTTTTCCCTTAAATCTACTCCAGTCAGATTTTCCCCCAAACACTGAAAATCTTCTTGACAAGGCCATCAGCAACCACTATGGCTAAATTCAATGTTATTTATCAGTTCTCATCAAATTGCAGCTCTGTTTGACACAACCGATGACTTCCTTCCTACAAGAACTTTTTACTCTCTAGCTTTCAAGGCCACACACCACCACTGATGTTTTCCTTCTTCAATTACTGACCACACCTCTTCATCCACACTTGCTGGTTTCTCCTTATATCTTCAGCTCTTTAATATGGAGAGTGTCGAGGACCACTGGCCTTTCTTCTTTGTCTATACTTACTCCATGACAATCCCATGAAGCCTTTATGCAGAAGACTCCCACATTTACATCTACTATGAATACAATACTTGTAGATCCAGTTGCCTACTGATATGGTTTGGCTGTGTCTCAGCCTAAACATCGTCTTGAATTGTAGTTGCCATAATCTCCACATCATGGAAGACATCGGGTGCTGATCATTGAATCATAGGGGCAGTTTCCCCCATCCTGCTTGTATGATATTGAGTTAGTTCTCATGAGATCTGATGGTTTTGTAAGGGGCTTCCCCCTTTGCTGGGCACTCATTCTTCTCCTGTCTGCCACCATGTGAAGAAGGATGTGTTTGCTTTCCCTTCTGCCGTGATTGTGAGTTTCCTGAGGCCTTCCCAGTCCTGCAGAACTGTGAGTCAATTAAACCTCTTTCCTTTATAAATTATCCAATCTCAGGTATATCCTTTAGAAGCGTGAGAACAGACTAATACAGTAAATTGGTGCTGGGTGATAGGGTGCTGCTGTAAAGATACCCG
Source organism: Colobus angolensis palliatus (assembly GCF_000951035.1). Lineage (NCBI taxonomy): Eukaryota > Metazoa > Chordata > Mammalia > Primates > Cercopithecidae > Colobus > Colobus angolensis. The sequence continues at coordinate 10,778,849 of NW_012121821.1, read as the reverse complement.
AAAATGTAGAAGTGACTTTGGAATTGAGTAGTAGACCAAAGTTGGAACAATTTGGAGGGCTCAGAAGAAGACAGGAAATTGTGGGAAAGTTTGGAACTCCCTAGAGACTTGTTGAATGACTTTGACCAAAATGCTTACAATGATATGGACAATGAAGTTCAGGCTGAGGTGGTCTCAGATGGAGATGTGGAACTTCTTGGAAACTGGAATAAAGTAGATTGGAGGCATTTTGCCCCTGCCCTAGAGACATGTGGAACTTTGAATTTGAGAGAGGTGATTTAGGGTACCTGGTGGAAGAAATTTCTAAGCAGCAAAGTGTTCAAGAGGAAGCAGATCATAAAAGTTTGGAAAATTTGCAGCCTGATGAAGCAATAGAAAAGAAAACCCCATTTTCTGGGGATAAATTCAAGTCGGCTTCTGAAATTTGCATATGTAATGAGGCATCAAATGTTAATAACCAAGATAATGGGGAAAATGTCTACAGGGTATGTCAGAGACTTTCATTGCAGCCCCTCCCATCACAAGCCTGGAGCCCTACAAGGGAAAAACGGCTTTATGTGTCAGGCCCAGGGTGCCCCTGTCGCGTACAACCTCAGGACTTGTTCCCCTGCGCACCAGCTGCTTCAGCTCCAGCCATGGCTAAAAAGGACGAAGTACAGCTCAGGCCATTGTTTCACAGGGTGCAAGCCCTACGCCTTTGCAGGTTTCACATAGTGTAGGGCCCGCAGGTGGGCAGAAGACAAGAATTGAGGTTTGGGAACCTCCACCTAGATTTCAGAGGTTATACGGAAATGCCTGAAGTCCAAGCAGTAGTCGTTGCAGAAGCAGAGCCCCCATGGAGAACCTCTGCTAGGGCAGTGCAGAAGGGAAATGTGGGGTTGGAGCCCCTACACAAAGTCCCTACTGGGGCACATCATCCTCATACCCCAGAATGGTAGATTCACCAACAGCTTGCACCATGCACTTGGAAAAACCATAGACACTCAACCCCAGCCGTGAAAGCAGCCTGGAAGGGAGCTATAACCTGCAAAGCCACAGGGGTGCAGCTCCCCAAGTCTGTGGGAACCCACCACTTTCATCAGCTTGCCTTGGATGTGAGACATGGAGTCAAAGGAGATCATTTTGGAACTTTAAGGTTTAATGACTGCCCTATTGGATTTTGGACTTGCAAGGGGCCTGTAGCCCCTTTGTTTTGGCCAATTTCTCCCATTTGGCATAGGTGTATTTACCCAATACCTGTACCCCCACTGTATTTAGGAAGAAGAGGCAGAAGAGACTTGCCTTGTCTCAGATGAGATTTTGGACTTAGACTTTTGAGTTAATGCTGGATTGAGTTAAGATTTTGGGGACTGTTGGAAGGGCATGATTGTGTTTTGAAGTGTGGGGACATGAAATTTGGAAGAGGACAGGGGCAGAGTGATATGGTTTGGCTGTATCCTCACCCAAATCTCATTTTAATTGTAGTTCCTATAATCTCCACATGTTGTGAGAAGGACCAGGTGGAGATAATTGAATCATGGAGTAGTTTCCCGCATTATGTTCTTGTTATAGTGAGTGAGTTCTCACAAGATCTGATGGTTTTGTAAGGGGCATCCCACTTCACTGGGCACTCACCTTTCTTTTTCCTGCCACCATGTAAAAAAGGACATATTTGCTTCCCCTTCTGCCATGACTGTGAGTTTCCTGAGGCCTTCCCAGCCCTACAGATCTATGCATCAATTAATCCTCTTTCCTTTATAAATTACCCAGTCTTGGGTATGTCCTATAGCAGTGTGAGAATGGACTAATACACCTACCTACCAAATCCATCTGGATAGTTAACAGACATCTCAAACTTGATCTCCTCCACTCAATTTTCCCACCTCATTTTGTCAAATGCAGTCTTCCACACACCTCAGTTGATGGTAACAATATTCCTGTAGTTTCATAGGCCCAGGTGTCTCTTTTTACCTTCTCTGTCTCATATACCACATTAAATTCACACACTGGCTGCCCTTCAAATATATATACAAAATCAGACATTTACTTACCCATCCACTACTTACTCTCTGGTCCAAGGTTTCTTATAGCAAAAGTCTTTAAAACAGCACCTCAATTTTTTATCTCTTCCTCTGGAGTATGCTTAATACTGTAGCCAGAATGATCACTTGTAAAACATATTTGGACTATGTTTCTTCTTTTCTAAAAAAATTTACAATGCCATCTCATATATTTCCCTTTAATGTATTTATGAAATTTGGAAAATTCCCACACATATGTTCCTTACTTCTTTGATGTTTACTCCTATTAACTTCTCTTACATAGCATGTTTGTCATACTGGCTTCCTTGACTAAATTTTGAGCTTGCCAATTAGATTCCTACCCCACGACCCTTGCACTTGCTCTTCTCTCTGCCTATGGTGCTTCTCCTCCACATATGTACAGGTTAGCATCTCCATCCACTTTAAGTCTTTGCTCAAGTATAAGTTTCTAAATATGGATGCCCCATCATGACTACCTTATTTTAACTTGCAGCACTCCTCATTTCCCTTTCTGCTTTCGTTTTCCCCATAACACACATACGTTATTTTAGTTTTACTCTGCTTTATCTCATTAGAATATAACCACTGTGAAGCTACTGAATTTTATCTGTACCCACCCTGATCGAACTATCCTAATGACCTAGAAAAGTAGAACAGTATCTGGCATATAATAGCCTCACAGTAAATATTTGAATTGAATTGCTTTGAACTGAATTGAGTACCTTCTTTGAATATTGTGTTAGCCTGCTTGGGGTACCATAAAAAATATAGACTGCTTAAACAACAGAATTAGTTTTCTCTCAGTTCTGACCGCTGGAAATCCAAGATCAAGGTTCCAGCTGATTTAGTTTCTTGTGAGAGCTCTCCTTTTCGCGTGAAGATTGACACTTTCTCCCTATGTCCACACATGGGCTTTCCTTAGTATATGCATGAGAAGGAGTGGTAAAGAGAGAGAGAGAAAAAAAAAATAGAGACAGTGAGAGAACAGAAGTGAGCTCTGGGGTCCCTTCTTATAAGGGCATTACTTTTACCATATGTTACCATTACTCCCCACCTTATGGCCTCATTTAACCTTAAGTACTTCCTTAGAGTTGCCATCTCCAAATACAGCCTCACAGTGCAGGGGGTGGGGCTACGGCTTCAACCCATGAATTTGTTGATGTGAATGGAGGAGGTGACATAAACATTCAGGTCATAACAGATACCAACTTTTCAATCCAGGCCGCGAATTTTTAGATATGGATTATAAGTGTTATACTTGTTCAAATATAACACTTATAATCCATATGAAATTGTTCTTTTTTTTTTTTTTTTTTCTTCTGTCACCCAGGCTGGAGTGCAGTGGCCGGATCTCAGCTCAGTGCAAGCTCCGCCTCCCGGGTTTACACCATTCTCCTGCCTCAGCCTCCCGAGTAGCTGGGACTACAGGCGCCCGCCACCGCGCCAGGCTAGTTTTTTGTATTTTTTAGTAGAAACGGGATTTCACCATGTTAGCCAGGATGGTCTCGATCTCCTGACCTCATGATCCGCCCGTCTCGGCCTCCCAAAGTGCTGGGATTACAGGCTTGAGCCACCGCGCCCGGCCGAAATTGTTCTTAAAATGCTTATGAATATGCTCTCTTTCAAGCTCAACTGTGTTTTTAGACAATACTTAACCTAATAAATTTTCAGCAGATTGTCATGAGCTATTCATTTATTACAAAAACAATTTTCCTTTCCTTTTTATTATGCTTAAATGTATCTTAATTAATTAATAAAAATAAATTCAAAGGATTCCAAGTAAAATGTTACAGATTTTGAAACTAAGTTAGTCCTAGTGTTTAGTGTCTACTTATAAAATTAGTATTATGTGCCAGCATGTACCAAGCATACAGAAATAGTGGCTCATAAAAGTGGTATTTTCCTAATCAACAAAATGGAATAAAGCATGAAGAAAAAAAGGACAGAAGTAACCAAAACAATAAAAGACCTAAATTAACTATGGAAACTGAATAGAAAAAAGCTTAGGCACAAAATCAAAAAGTGATTTGATTTGATCAATTTTTATAGAAAATAATTCAAAGATAATAGATTTTCACTTTTATTTTAATTGAGGGCAGTTTAAGGGCAGTATCTTCAAAACAAATTGGATAACCACCCATCTTGTTTGGGCAACATATCAATAAGTCAATTTTTTAAAGTTTCTTCAATAAAAGTTCTACATATGTCCAACTTGCTTAAATTTTGTCACCAAATATTTTTTTCATGCTGTGTATCAGAAAAAGATGTTTACTTATCCCCGAGGTATATATACTGAATATGCTTTTCCTAAATACAGCAAAAAACTCAGTCTAGGATAAGAATTTTTACTTGTTTGGCTTAAATAATACTTTGATCTATTTGCTTTTCAAGAACACTGTTTACTTTGAACCATTTAACATTAGTGCTCAATTTAAGATTTTCTACTAGGAAATATCATCCATTACCCTTCTATACTTTATAAGCTCTACAAAAACTCAAGAAGTAGTAGATAGACGTTAAGCCATTCCTAAATATTATCATAGAACTCAATAGACTTTACATAAATCTAAATGGAGGAATGATTCTCTACAGATGTTAGAGACCCATCATAGCCATGGTATTATTGGTTATACCAGGAAGCCCTACTGAACCTGGAAATATACTGAAATGTCACAGACTCCGTGCTATGCAAAATCTACACTTGTAAAAATATTTTGAGTTGAACTGACATTTCTGCTTTTGAAAAACTTTATCTTCTAACAAGCTAATATTCTTTGTTTTCTTCTTCCACCTATTTGTAATAATCTTAAATAACCACTGTAAATTGTGTTGATTCAAGGAGTTTATTTACTACACGTGAAAACAGGTCACTGAAATGTGTAGGTATTTAACAAATTAAAAAAAGTTTTCACATGTTTCAAGGTGTTTAAAATAAGCATGGATCTTAAGTATTTACTAAAAATTCATTATATTGTAAATTAAAGTGTTCCATTTGATGGTAATAAAACCACTAAAATACAAAACTACAAAAATACTAATAAAAATGTTAAAAAGGTACAATTTACAAATTTATTAGAATTTCTAATGAGAAAAATATAAAATTTAATATACTTAAAACTAGAGCTATACTTTAAACATTAAAAGGATAATTTGAAAACATAGCCAATAACCTAGGCAACTGAAACAAAAGGTCAAACAACAAATCTTCATTCTTATTTTGCAGTTTCTAAGCATTTTAAATGATAAATATTTTTTGCTGATCATTGGAACAAATTCATGATTTTTCCAATATATATGTGAAATAATAGTCTTCAAAAATCACTAATTTACCACTTTACATGCTTTTACAAAAAATGCTATCAACATTATTTTAATAGAAACTAATTTTTTTAAAAAACAATTTTTCTAGCTGTTCTACACCAAATACATTTATTTTGAAAAATGTGCTTAGTTTTTCAAAAGTGTTTGCTTAGTTTTTCAAAAGAGTCTTGCTATTGTTTGTCTGTTTGTTTCTTAGAATTCATACTGTATTCTACAACTATTCCATGGCAGGCATAGCCACTCTGATAAGATCCTTTTGGTGTAGGCAAACAGAGAATACTAGTACTTGTCCACCAGCATTCTCTCTCTATTGGCTGGCATCAGAATGTTGTCTTTTCATGGGGTGTATTGATGGACTCTTTTGAAGCTGCCTTCCTCAGGGTATACATACTGTACAGTGTGTATCCTAACTTGGCAGAGCTACTTTTATGGCATCTCTTACCTTATATGCAGCTAGGCCTTTGTCTCTGCTTCCCTTTCTGCTTGCCCTACTAATCATGGCTCACCCAGGAGACTGTATTCTAAATTCCTCAGAAGGAAAACGGGCCCTAAACACTGAGAGTGTGTGTGTGTATGTATAGTGTGTGTGTCTATAGTGTGCTTGTATATGTTTATATATATTCATATATATGAATGAATATATACATACATATATATGACTATATACATTCATATATGAGTATATATATTCATATATATATATTAAAACAGCTAAAGACAAATGTCAATTTCTCAAGAATGTCGTTACCATATTCCCATCCAGTGGCAGTTTGGGATGGGCCTAAAGGTTTCTACAGCTTTTGAAACATCCAACCAGAAGTGATTAATGTCAATGTCTCTTTAGGAAACATCTCTAATCTCTCTGAGATGGAGCTTCCTTCAATTATCCCAGTGAGCTGAGCATGAACAGAGACTCAGTTTCTTCCTCCAGAGCTCTCCGTTTTCTGCTTATGTGGCTGGATTGGTAGGAGTGAAGATTGAAACACTAGTTTGGCTTCTCTTCCCTCTAAAAAAGGAGGTGGAGTCTGGGGTGGGAGGACTCTGGAAGTTACATATTTGTTTTATAATGTGGAAAGTCTCATTGTCTATTGTCCTCAAATTTTCAAAAAAAAAAACAAAACAAAACATGGAAAAGACCCATTTTATGTAATGAGCCCAGATATTTCATTCAAATAACTGAAATTTCTGTATAATACATAAAAGGGAGAGGGTGGGAGTTGCGGAGACCAAACATTACAAAATTGCAGAAAAGAGACCATTCCTCTCATGTATAAAAACATTCTGTTATGTGAAGGTGTAATCCAGAGTAGTGTGTTAAAATAAATGTAAAATTGGGGGTCAATTTTGTGTGAGTGTGAGGATAAATGCTAGGCTTTGATGGTCATTATATTAGCTCAGAATAAAAATTCACTGCTCTAGAGGTCTCAGAAACAGCCTTTTATAAGCAACCCCACTCACTTATTCTATAGTACACAAGGGAATGTCTATTAATATATATTTTACTGAACAAGACACTCTTTGCCTACCATTTTCCCTGCCTTCCACCAAGTACAAACCTTACATACATTCAATAGAGAGTTAAAGCAACATCTGTTTCTCTGCATGATGTGGCAGGCTGATTTACTAAGAATTAAATGTGGCAGAATAACGTATTGAGAAATTTAATAACCGTCTCGTTTTTCTTTTGCCATAGCACCAGAAAATGGTTAGAGTGTTATTTTCTTTCTCCATTTGCATCAGGGTAGCACTGAATTTTGTCCTTGAGTTCTGGGATTCCTTTATTTCCTGGGTAAGGAGTCAGAGGAGAGATTTTTGATAGTTTGTGAGCAATGGGGAAGTTGTCAGGCAGAATATGCAAATAATAAATATTAAAAAGTAAAATCCTCAATGTCTCCCTCCACCCATTCCAATTTTTTTTTTTTTTTTTTTTGATGAGCACTGGGACTGTATTACAGGGCGCGGCCCTCGTACGTGTTTCCAGAACTCTCAGTAGTAAGGCCGTCTGGGGTTGTTCAGGGGTTTGGGCCGGAAGCGGTAGGCCAGCATCATCCTCTTGCGGAAGGCCTCGCACTCTCGTAGTCGTCGTCTGCCCTGGAGAGCTCGGCCGGCCGGTCGGTCAATGCTGAAGCCGACGTCTTCCACTGTGGTGGTGCCCTTGTTGACCGGGTTCTTGATGCCCTGGCCCTCCGAGCCTAGCCCCTCGCCTGCCTTCCAGCCCATCTTCATCAGCATCTGGTAGCCAGTGTTCTCCACAGTCAGCTTGAACTCCTTGTACTCTGAGTTGTCAGGCTCACGGCCCTCCTTCGGGGCCTTGAAGGTCCCCATAAACTTCTCCAGCTCATCCGAACGCAGGAAGTCTACGATGAAATGCTCGCCCTGGCCCAGCTTTGTCAGCCGCTCGGCCCATTCCCTGGTCTTGTCCATCTCCATGCGCCGCAGCTGGTGCTCCCAGGTGCCCAGCTCGCTGTCCACCTCCTCGTCGCTGTGGTAGCCGTGCTGGTGCCGCATGTCCTGCATGGCTTGCTTGTGCTGCGTGATCATGTCGTACATCTGCTGCATCTCCTGCTGCTTCTTCAGCTGCTGCTTCTGGGCGTCCGACAGCTCCGTGACGCCCACTAGACCCACGGCCTTCCCCTTCTCATAGCCGAGCCCCTTGAGGTCCTGAACTGACAGAGGCGAGGGAGAGGTGTCCATGTCCCTCTGCACCAGCTCAGCAGGTAGGAGCGCTTCCTTTCTGGCCTCCGCGGGCTCTTCCGCTTCCTCTTCACGGTGGCTGAGGAGGCTGGCTTCCCTGGGGCGAGTGGAACAGGGATGCCGGGGGACAAGGGGAGGGAGACGCAGTTGGGGACCAGACGAGGCAGGTGGTGGCCTGAGGCGAGGACCCTGTCAGGGCCTCAGGACGGGACTTGCGCTTCTGGCCGCAGTCGGGTGCCCCGAGGCTGCCTGTGGAGCCGGCCTTGGAACTCCTCCCGCTTCTGTCGGTAGTACTTGTATCCTTGGCAGTTGGTCTCCTACAGAAAGTTGAATGCCTGGTTCTCACGGTTGTTCTGGAGAGGTGTGGTTTCCACCTCCGGATGCCAGTCCCCTACGAACCTGGCCAACTTTCCTGCAAGGTTCTTGACCTCTTCATCCTCTGGGAGTGACACTTTCTGAGAGGCTGACTGCAACCTCTGCGCTTCCTTTCTTATCTCAGTCACCTTTCTGTAGTAGAGGAATTCCTTGCTATTCTTATCCTGCAAAAATGCAGATGCCGCGTTTTCGTTGTAGTCCTCCATAGCTACTTTTTCTGTCTCGGGGCCTCCTTCTGCCACAAAGCGGGCCAATTTCTCTATTACTCCGAGTCTCAGTTCCCTCTGGGGGTGAAACTTTGACCTCCAGCCACTGCTCGTAGTGCTCCTCCTCGTCCTCGTCCTTCTCGGAGGACTGGAAGACACTTGGGTGGTGCGGCACGGGCAGCTGGCTTGGCGTGTGAGTAGCTCTTCACCGGCCTGGCAGGCTGGCCAGCCCCAGGCCTGTCCGCCTGCTGATGAGGAGGGACCTCTTCCCAGCGCTGGGGTAAGCTTGCTGGGAGGGGCGCTGGGCCCGCTGGGTTGCGGGGGGGGAAGGGAGGGGAGCACATCTGTGCTGGTCTGTCCTTCTGCAACTTCAGAAACTACTGCGAGAAGCTACCATCGTGCATTTGTGATTTCGCCAAGATGTGGGGACTGAGGGCTGGGCACCTGATTCTGCTTGGCTTTCTGTTCCATTTTGGCTTCAATTTCCCGTTTCTTCTGAGCGATTAGCTCTTCCTGGTGAAGGATGTTCATGTTCATTTTTCCAGATTTAAGGGGGAGCAGCCTGAAACCACCGGTTAGCCTTTCTTGCAACATCCCAGTTGTCCATCTTGAGACTTTTCCAGTCCGGAAATGCTCCCATTCCAATCTTCAATACTTAGTTGAATTCAATGATGGGCACCTGAAGTATCTTCCTATATGCTTATTTAATCATCTTTGTCATTTTTGATTTAATATAAGTATGGAAATGTTTCTGCACAGTCTCGTATGGTAATCAGAAGCCATATGTAGCTATTGAGGACTTTAGTGTGCCTAGTGCAACTGAGGAACTGAATTTTTACTTTTATTTAAATTTAATTAACTTAAAATTAAATTTAGATACTTGATGTGACTTCTGGACACCATATTGTACAGTGCAGTTCTTTTTTTTTTTTTTGAAGTCTAGCTCTGTTGCCTGGGCTGGAAAGCAATGGTGCAATCTCGGCTCACTGCAACCTCTGCCTCACAGGTTCAAGCGATTCTCCTGCCTCAGCCTCCAGAGTAGCTGGGATTACAGGCACCCACCACCACGCCTGTCTAATTTTTTTTTTTTTTTTTGTATTTTTAATATAGAAGGGGTTTCCCAGTGCCAGCCAGGCTGGTCTCCAACTCCCGACCTCAGGTGAACCTCCTGCCTCGGCCTCCCAAAGTGCTTGGATTAAAGGCATGAGCCTGTGCTCCCAGCCTCTACAGTGCAGTTCTATGGGAAAAAAATCATTTTATTTTATAAAATGTTACTGTACAAAAAACATATAAAAACATATTTTCAAGGCAGTTAAAGAGTGTAGAAACCCATGCTTTGGATTATAATAAGAACGAATAAGAATTGGGAAGATGTCTGTGGGTAAGCCCAAAATTAAACACTAAAAACATACATTGATTATTTAGAAATGCTAAAATCATGCATTGATTACTTAGTAACAGTGGGATACAAAGTTTCCTGAAACAAGGAATATAAAGAAGATCTTTATTTTATTTCATAATGTCTTACAACATCTCTAAAAATACTTATATTGTTCAATCACTAATCATCTACATGGTATAAAATAACAATATTAACACTGAACAGTATCAGTATTTTTAGAGATATTGTAAAATATTATGCAAGAGTTCATATCTATCTCAGACTCTGAAAATTCACAAGATATAAGTACATGAAATGTAAAATTTGAACTGACTTACAAAATATGAGACAATATATTCTCTCCTTGAGTTGACTACGAAAACTCTGCTTGATTATTTTTGTCAACTTCGTCAAATATTAGATGGTTGTAGGTGTGCAGCTTTTGTGAATAATGCTTCAGTGAACATACAAGTGTATGTGTCTTTTTGGTAGAAAGATTTTGTTTTCTTTCAATATTTTCCCAATTTCTATAAAAGTTGTACAGAAAAGTGCAAGTCATGGAAAAGGGAATAGAGTTTTTCAGTTAGCACGTAAATCTGAGATTAATATTCAGGGCTCAATACTTTTTTTAGGATTACAATTTGGCTTTTCTTCAGCATCATACATTGAGCAAAATTTTTATATAATAAAAATAAAATCATAGCTGTTGAATTACTCTGTTTTCTTGAAAACTTTTGAAAAATTAAGCTGAAATTTCTAAATTATGCCTATATATCTATAGAAAACAACTTCAAAAGTTCCTACGTAGCTTACAGAGATGTTTAACCTTTTTAATATAATACTATATTTATAATTTTAATTTAGCTTTATTTCACACCTAATTACAAATGAGTTTGCTTTAAGATTTCTTTAAAAATCAGGTTGTGTCATGTTAAGGATTATGGATATAAATATCTGAGGTGAATTTAGCTAATAGTAAAATCTAATATTTTTATCTCTTCTAGAAATTATCCTCTACCACTGTACATTTACATTAAATATGTCAATAAAATCTCTAGTTATATTCTTTGAAGGTTTATAAAAATATTCAGAGTAAATGCAAAATACTTTATCATACTTTAATATTTATGTAAGTATTCCATTTTGGAAGGGATTTTTCTTTAGATAAATTTTGTGTATTTCACTGTATGCTGTATTTGTCTCCCACTAGTTAGCAAGACTTATGGAGTAAGCTCACTATGACGTAATGTACCAATTACTTTTCTTGGTGTACCAGTATCTCCTTTCTTCTTGTGTTTGGACAGTGGTGCCGTATGTGTGTGTGTGTGTGTGTGTGTGTGTGTGTGTGTGTCTATGTATGTCTGTGTATGTGCTTGCAGGAAAACAAATCCATATGGGAGACTAGTGAAGACAATAGTAGTTGACTTTTCTGTTGTGCTAATTCAATGAAAATTTCAAAACTAAGCATTTACGGAGAAAGCAATTCAAGACGTTGCAGGTAAAGTCTTTTTTCATTATGTATCATAAGAATAAAAAATAAATCCTGTGTTAAATCATATCCTCTCTATTAAGTTGACTGACCGTGATATAATATATCCCAATAAAGTCAGAAATAAACCTGACTAGACTAACTTTCTTAAAAGAATACTGCTTATCTCATTTGCCCTCCACAGGTACAGCATTTTTACTTTTCCTTTTATTTTTATTTTATGCTTTTTTTTTTTTCAACTCTTAGTTTAGATCCAGAGGGTACATGTGCAGAATTGTTACCTGGGTATCTTGTGTGATGCTGAAGTTGGATCCCACCCAGGTACTGAGCATAGTACCCAATAGGTAGTTTTTCAATACCTGCTCCCCTCCAGCCCTACCCTCTCTGGTAGTCCTCAGTGTCTATTGTTTCCATCTTTACGTCCACGAGTACCCAGTGTTAGGTTCTCATTTATAATTAGGAAAATGAAGAATTAGAGGAAAACTGGTTTGGTTTTCTGTTCCTGCATTAATTTGCTTTGGATAATGACCTCCAGGTACATCCATGTTGCTACAGAAGAACATGATATTATTCTTTCTTATGGCTGAGTAGTATTCCTTGTTATAGATGTATTACATTTTCTTTATCCAATCCGCCATTGATGAGCACCTATCAATGATGACGTCTTTGCTATTGTGAATAGTGTTGCAGTAAACATAGGTGTGCGTGTATTTCTTTGGTAGAAAGATTTTATTTTCTTTTGGATATATCCAGTAATGGGATTGCTGGGTCAAATGGTAGTTCTAAGTTCTTTGAAAAATGTCCACACTGTTTTTCACAGTGTCTGAACTAATTTACATTTCCACTAACAGTGTGTAAGCATTTCTTTTTCACCACGACTTCACCATCATCTGTGTTTTTTTTTTTTTTTGACTTTTTAATAATAGCCATTTTGACTGGTACAAGATGGTATCTCATTCAGGTTTTTTAATTTTTTTTAAGAATTTTTAAAATTTAAATAGGTTTTTGGGGAACAGATAGTGTTTGGTTACATGAATAAGTTCTTTAGTGGTGATTTCTGAGATTTTGGTACACCCATCACCTGAGCAGTGTACGCTGTACCCAATGGGTAGTCTTTTCTCCCTAACCCTCCTCCCACCCTTTTCCTTGACTCCCCACATTGTGGTTTGGATTTGCATTTCTCTGATAATTAGTGAAGTATAGCATTTTTAAAATATATTTATTGGCTACTTCCATGTCTCCCTTTGAGGAGTGTCTCTCTATGTCATTTGCCCATTTTTAAGTGGGTTGTTTTTAGCTTGTTGATTTGTTTAAATTCCTTAAAGATGCTAGATATTAGATCTTTACCAGCTGCATAGTTTGCAAATATTTTATCCCATCCTGTTGGCTGTCTATTTACTTTTTGATAGTTTATCTTGCTGTGCAGAAGCTCTTTAGTTTAATTAGGACCCACTTGTCAAGTTTTGTTTTTGTTGCAGTTGCTTTTTAGGACTTAGCCACAAATTCTTTCCTGAAGCCAATGTCCAGAATGGTGTTTCCTAGATTTTCTTCCAGGATTCTTAGAGTTTGAGGTTTTATATGTAAGTCTTTAATCCATCTTGAGTTAATTTTTATATGTAGTGAAAGGTATGGGTCCAGTTTCATGCTTCTACTTAATTGCTGGCCAGCTATCTCAGCACCAATTATTGAATAAGGAGTCCTTTCTCCATTGCTTGTTTCTGTCAACTTTGTCAAAGATCAGATGTTTGTAGGTGTGCAACTTTATTTCTTTGCCCTGTATTCTGTTGCATTGGTCTATGTGTCTGTTTTTGGACCAAGGCCAGGATGTTTTGGCTACTGTAGCCTTTTAGTATAGCTTGAAGTTGGGTAATTTGATGCCTCCAGCTTTGTTCTTTTTGCTTAGGATTGCCTTGGCTATTCTGGCTCTTTTTTAGTTCCACGTGAATTTTAGGATGTTTCTTCTCTAATTCTGTGAAAAATTATATTGGCAATTTGATAGGCATTACATTGAATTGTAGATTGGGCAGTATGATTATTTTAATTTTATTGCTTCTTTCTGTCCATGAGCATTAAATGTTTTTCCATTTGTTTTGTACTATATATCATTTCTTTCATCAGTGTTTTGTAGTTCTCCTTGTAGAGGTCTTTCACCTCTTTCGTTAGGTGTATTTGTAGATATATATTTTTTCTATTGTAGCTATTGTAAATGGGATTTCATTCCTAATTGGACTCTCAGCTTGAACGTTATTGGAGTATAGCACTGCTACTGATCTTTGTACATGGATTTTGTATCCTGAAACTTTCCTGAAGTTGTTTATCAGTTCCAGGAGCCTTTTGCTCATATCTTTAGGATTTTTTTCTAGATATAGAATCATGTTGTCAATGAAGAGAGAAAATCTCACTTCTTCTGCTCTTATTTGGATGCCTATATCTTTCTCTTGCTTGATTGCCCTGGCTAGGACTTTCAGTACTATGTTGAAAGGAATAGTGAGAGTAGGCATCCCTGTCTTGTTCCAGTTCTCAAGGGAAATGCTTCCAGCTTTTGCCCATTCAGCCTAATGTGGGTTGTGGGTTTGTCATAGATGTCTCCTATTATTTTGAGGTATGTTTCTTCAATGTCTAGTTTCCTGAGTGTTTGTATCATGAAGGGATGTTTGATTTTATCAAAGGCTTTTTCCGTGTTTTTGAGAGATGATATAGTTTTGGTTTTCAATTCTGTTTATGTGGTGAATCACATTATTTATTTGTATATGTTGAACCAACCTTGCATCCTGGCAAGGATGTCTACTTGATTATGGTGAATTTACTTTTTATGTGCTGCTGCATTTGGTTTGCTTGTAGTTTGTTGAGGGTTTTTGCATCTGTGTTCATCAGGGATATTGACCTGTAGTTTTCCTTTTTTTTGTTGTGTCCTTGCCAGGATTTGATATCAGAGTGATGCTGGTTTCATAGAATGAGTTACAGAGGATTCCTTCCTCCTTAATTTGTTGGAATAGTTTCAGTAAAATTGGTACCCATTCTTCTTTGAATGGTGGAATGCAGCTGTGAATCCATCTGGTCTGGAGCTTCTTTTGGTTGGAGGTTTTTTGTTTCTGATTCAATTTCAGAACTCAATATTGCTCTTTTCCATGTTTCAATTACTTCCTGATTCAATCTTGGGAGATTGTGTGTTTCTGGGAATTTATCCATTTCCTCTAGATTTTCTAGTTTGTGTTCATAGAGGTGTTTGTAATAGTCTCGGAGGATTTTGTATTTCTGTGGAATCAATTATAATGTAACCTTTCTCATTTATGATTGGCACAGCATTTTTAAGCAGAGTTCTAGATGGTCCTGATCAGTTCACAAATGTACTTTATGTTATCTGAATGGATATTAAATTACCAGAAATTTGTAGAAACTTTAAAATTGTTTAATTGATTATATCTATGTATTTTATATATATAATATATATCGCATTTTGGTAATAAATATAGAACAAACACCTATGGATCTACCACCTAAATTAAGAAGTAGAACAGGCCAGGTGCGGTGGCTCATGCCTGTAATCCCAGCACTTTGGGAGGCTGAGGAAGGTAGATCATGAGGTCAAGAGATCGAGACCATCCTGGCCAACATGGTGAAACCCCATCCCTATTAAAAACACAAAAATTAGCTGGGCGTGGTGGCACGCACCTGTAATCCCAGCTGCTTGGACGACTGAGGCAGGAGAATCACTTGAACCTGGGAGGCAGAGGTTGCGGTGAGCCAAAGTCGTGCCACTGCACTGCAGCCTGGTGACAGAGCGAGACTCCATTTAAAAAAAAAAGAAGCAGAACATTGCAAATATTAACTCTCTTTGCTCCTTACTTTCCTATCCTGTCCTCTTCCCTGCCATAATTAACCATAATCCTAAATCCTTAGATTTATACTCTGATATTGACATGTTATCCCTGTCTTTGGACATTTTTCAGTCTGAATTAAAAAAAAAAAAAACTAAATAAAAAAGTGTGGGAGGCATTGTTATAGAATGTAACTTCTATATAGAGTTTTTGTGAAGATTAAATAGATAAAGCATGTAAAATGCACAATGCAATGCCTGGTGCTTCCTGGATTTTAAAAAAATCATTATTATTAGTATTAGTAGCAGTTTTACTACTATTATTATCATGTGTTGCTGTGTATGTGTAATTGTTTATTATAATTTAGTAATGAGTGAATCAACATAGTTTAATTGAAAACTTTGTCTTAGTTCTTAGATAGTAAAACATTTTTTCTGTTATACATATTAACATTTTAATGAATTTTTTCTTCAATGATTCCATGTATGCCTTCTGTTTTATCATTGGAACACTGAGCATGTGGGAGTTATTTATATCCGACTGATCAAGATCATTGCCAAAGTCTGATTGCAAAAATTCAGTAAATTGCAACCTTAGTAATAAATGGGTTAAGAAGATAATTTGAAGCATATAATTCTATATCGACATTTGTCAATACCCTCCTGATACTTAGGCTGTCAAAATAAACAGAATCCCTGAACGACTGTGACAGAACTGAATCCAATCCTTCTCAATCACACTACATCCTACTGCAATATCTACATGAAGTGGAACATGCTTGTGCTGATCATCTTATGACCTTCCCAAAGTTTTAATAATTTACAAGCTATTCAAACCTCCTGGTTACCACTTTCTTTTTGTGAGGAAATTGGAATGAAGTACCTTATTGTTCTAAAATTGTTTCCACAGATAAAAAAATAGTTTATAAATTAAAGATATTTCAGAATATTTGTACACATTGCATGCACATTTACAAACAAAGCGTAGTTTTCAATTATGAAATTAATTAACAGGTATCTAATAACGCTAAAAGAGACCTTATAGATTTCCCTCGGCATTTTATGTCCCTGTAGCATGTTACTACACATGCTATGTGGAAGGAAAAATTATATTTTGACAGTTTGCTATTCTCCTCAGGTTGTTGCTTAGCAGTGGAGATACTATCATTTCTTTCATTGTTTTTATCACATGCATAATTTTAAAAGACACAGTGCTTGTAATGGCTTTAAGAAATTATTACCTTCCAGAATTTTACTATACTATTAGTATGTTACTCAACAGGTACTTATCATACATTCCTGCTAAAATAGGCAATATTTTTCTCCACCCCTTTGCTTTAGTTTGATAAGAAAATATGAGGGAATTAATAACTATTTTATAAATAAAATCTGTTTCCTAATTAATACAGAAACAGAAACAAAGTAGACATATTAAAGATGATATCCTAATGATATCATAATGAAGCTCTAAATAATACTAGCTATGTTGCTGTGTTGTATATTATAAAAGTATTGTGGGAAAAAACATTTTCAGCAGAGCAAGTTATCTGGATTTAAAAGCAATGGAAGAACTTCCAAATAAGAATGTCAATAAATTCTCAGAATAAAATATTACAACTTTGAAGAAACTGTAATTAAAAGACAAATACTATGAATCAGAGTATTAAAATAATTAGACTGTTTCTATCATTAAAGTTTAAATGCCTCAGACAAGTAGATAAGAAAATACTAATATAATAATAGATAAATAAACACACTATGAACTGACAATTCACAATAGAGGAAAGAGAACAATTATGATAACATTAGAGAACATAAATATTATACAACATAAATATTCAAAACAGCTGAATAGAAAAGAGTTTATAAAATTAAAGTTTTAACAAAATTTTAAAATTTCTAACTGACTAATACAACTCTGTAGGGAAGATATGAACTTTGGAGTTCAAAATATCTGTGTACACTTTTTTAGGCCCATCATAGTAGTTCTTTAAAAATCTAGACTCTCTGACATAATAAAATCCATATTTCTACTATGTGCACTTGTTTCTCTTTTATGATCCCTTGATGCCCTGCTTTTCAGTGGTGTCCTTAAGAAGGTCTTTCTCTTAGATTACAGTGTAACCTTACCATTTCTGCTACTAATTAACCTTTCTTCCCCTGAACTGGTTACACATTCCCTGTGCATGTTTGTCTTTCTTTTTTCTATTTGTGCTGTCTGTGAAATTTAGGAGAGGAACAAAGATTCTCTCGGCAAAAGGGCGCCAAATCTTTTTACTGCTTACTCCTAGGTTCATGGATTCTCGACGGTCAGCTTGAGGCCATAATTGTGTTCATATGTTACCATAGATTAATCTCAAGAGCCTGCCCTCTTTCAATTCCTTTTCCCCTTACAGAAGCCTAAATATCATTTCCAGTCTCGTTGCCATTTAAACTTTCAACTAAACAACTTCAGGAGACCCTTCTCAGGGGAGAAGTAGGGGGAAAAACGGTAGTTGAAAACCAGCTTCCACTGTGTATATATTCAGATAATCAGTAACAAAACTATGGAGATTTTCCTGTCCCTCCATAACACATTCCTGAAAAAGGAGAAAGGTGAGATGTAGAACTTTCAGAAACCCAGAAGCAAGTCTCCTCTATATACACATTTTAAGGTGCAGTTATTATTTTTCAATCAGAGCACCTTCAGTGTGACCCTTGATCATTTAGTACCTACTAAGAAAAGCTTAACCATCTATAGAAAAATATCATTTATCCTTTATCTAAAAACTGTTATATTCTATTTATTTATTTATTTATTTATTTATTTATTTATTTATTTATTTATTTGAGACGGAGTCTTGCTCTGTCACCCAGGATGGAGTGCTGTGCCCCAATCTCGGCTCACTGCAACCTCTGCCTCCTGGGTTCAAGTGATTCTCCTACTTCAGCCTCCCGAGTAGCTGGGATTATAGGTGTATGCCACCACTCCTGGCTAATTTTTGTATTTTTAGTAGAGACACAGGGGTCTCACCATGTTGGCCAAGCTGGTCTTGAACTCCTAACCTCAAATGATCCACCTACCTCAGCCTCCCAAAGTGTTAGGATTACAGGCATGAGCCACCGGGCCAGGCCCTCGTTAATTTGTTTTAAATAAGAAATCACAGTATTTAAATATAGGCAGTTCCTAAATTTTGTTTTGTTTTGTTTTGTTGTTTTGTGTTTATTTTCTTTTTCTTTTTTGAAATGGAGTCTTGCTCTGTCACCCAGGATGGAGTGCTGTGCCCCAATCTCGGCTCACTGCAACCTCCATCTCCTGGTTCAAGTGATTCTCCTCCCTCAGCTTCCCAAGTAGCTTGGATTACAGGCATGTGCCACCACATCACTTTAATTTTTTTTAAATTTCAGTAGACATGGGATTTCGCCATGTTGGCCAGACTGGTCTCTAACTCTGAACTCCAGATGATCCGTCCAGCACTACCAAACTGCTGGGATTACTGGCATAAGCCACCCAGCTTTAAATGTTAATTCTATCAGTGAAGTGATACAGGTTGAATTTTCTTTTAAAAATAATATGGGTAAAAGATAAGAGATCAACTATATACTGATTTCTTGTGAATTTAGATCAATTTAACTATGTCCCAAGAACTACATGTGTAGCACTTGCTGGGACTAATGATCAACTTGACTTGACCAGGCAAATTAAACATTAGCAACAAGTGAGCAACTTTATTAGAAGTAATTTCTATGTCAAATAAATCCTGGAAGTCATTGAAGTTACTTTAATACTACAACAAAGAGCAGAACAAGTGATGGAAGAATTAGGCTCTACCAGACTTAGAGATGGAAGACTGTTCACCATTCATTAAGAGAAAGGGTAGGGCTGCAGGTCTTAGCAGCCCTAAGGTTAGCCTTCAGCGTGAATTCTTGTCAGTCATGAATCATTCTCTGATATGAGATCTTGAAGGTGGAATCCAAGTTCCTTAGAGGTAAAGCAATGTGGCCTTCTACCTACAGAGTTCATACAAGTGTTTTGATTAATATGGCATAATCTGTCACCAGAAGCTGAGTTACTAAAAGATAATTGGGGAAATTTCAGCTCACATTGTAGGAGAGACTATGCTTGTCTTAATTAATGGTTTTGACCTGAGTCAAGGTGCGGGATGTTTTATTCAGAGACCTTGAGGCTGGAATTTTTAAACTAACACCAAAAAATTCAACAAACTAAGCTGTCTTTTTTTTCTAAAAGAAGATTCATGACAGCTCACCAAAAATATACTTTTTAGAGAAATCTTGTTGTTATTTTCCTATATGTCAGGCAAGTCTCTCTCTGCCGAGAGGTTGACCCTACTTCACTCCTATTCCTGCAACCTCTGAACTTTGAATACAATCCTGGACCTGGCTTTGATCCTCTGGAGTGTCACCAAGAAAGGACATCAGAAACTGGTGGAGTAAACCAACTTAAAGATTTTTCTTTATCTAGGTTTCCTTCAGTTTTTTACTGAGTCTCTGTTTTATAGAACTTTCAGATATAGAATGCTGCTATTCAAAATACCCTCTGGCTAAGTAGTTCTTGGCTGATCCTAACATATGATACGAATATGGCTCAAATAGTTAGAAAGTCAGGATGGAGATAACCATAAAGTTGAATAGTTCAAGAAAATAGGAGAATCAGAGATTGGTGTCTAGAGTCTTGGAGGTTGCCTCAACTAGAGAGAGGACCATACAAGAGAAGGACTGAGGAGTTGATTTTAGGTGTTCCACCCAACTGATCAAGTAAGACATCAAATAAGTATCATCTTATCAGATATAACCATTCTCTTTTAAGGCTAAGAATGAGAGGCATTTCCTTGGTTATAGCTTAATATTTGCTATGGCAAAATGTGCATACTTACAAGAGAAATGCAACTCTCTGTGTATATGCATGAGTACATATGTTTACAAACACAATAAGCAATAAGAAATTCTTTAAAACAAAACTAAAAATAGTAAAAAAAAAATCAC
The DNA here is from genome assembly GCF_000951035.1 of Colobus angolensis palliatus. Classification (NCBI taxonomy): domain Eukaryota; kingdom Metazoa; phylum Chordata; class Mammalia; order Primates; family Cercopithecidae; genus Colobus; species Colobus angolensis. Next base: position 10,758,562 of record NW_012121821.1, on the reverse strand, counting down.
AGTTTTGTTTCAGTATTCATGAATTTTGTGTTTCCAGGTCAACTGTTTTTAACAGGATAATACATTCTATAGGATGTATAGAGGATAAAAATGAGACGTAGCTAATTTAAAAATATCTAGGTTCTAATATCATTGAATTAAGACATTAAGAACAAAAACTCAAGTTTAAGACACCAAGTCAAATTCTCTGCCCAGTGTCTCATCAATAAAATGTTTATTTTCTTAGAATATGAGTTGTATACCACATTTTACTAAATTGTTTACCTTATATTGTGCACTTAGGCTACAGTTCACCTAGATGCAAATATTTACACATTTTTTTCTGTCCTTAATACATTTCCTGACTCTCCACTAAGAATATCTTCCGTGGTGGGTAAATTAGTCCTGTAATATTAAGAGTTCGATATTTTCTTTTATAAATTTATGCTTTAATTTATTACAAATTTCTGACAACTTAGAATGACTACCAATAATTTAATTCTTATGGAATTTAATATGTGTTGTCTTCTCAGGGTTGAATATTACTTTTGTCATGATATATTCTATTTTCAATACACTGGTGAATTATATTTGTGAATATTTTATTTAGAAATTTATTTCACTAGAATTTTAAAATTTGGTCGTGTTATGTGGTTATAGAGCCAATAATGAAAAGTTAAAAAGTTTGACGACTTTTCTTATGCTCTCAATTACTGTAAATAATAGAAACTACATTCTGAAGGCATTTCAGAAGTCAGAATAAAATAATCTCAGTGTATTCTAATTTAGGACAAAATATATTTACTATTTTCATAATTTCCAATTCTTTTTTCCTTCAAATTTTTATTACTTATTCAGCCAACTTTGTTAAATAAAGTTTTCTTTGTAAATTGCCTGTTTTACTTGGATTTTCAGATGTAATGGTTCAGTGTTGTATATGTCATTCTACATATGCAAATTATTTTTATTTTGTGAAATGATAAAAGTACATTAAACTGTATAGATCTTTCATCATTATATGCCTGGGTACATACTCACCATCCCATATCAGAAATTATTAATATTTTTATTGTATTCTTCAAATCTTATGTTTTATCCCAAGTCCCACTTTTTTCAAAGGTAATTATTATTTAATTTATTACACAAGTGTGTGTACACATATATACACACACACAAATACATATATGTGTGTTTGTGTGTATATGTGTGTGTATATATACTTTTGCCTGGGATTAGACATATTTTTCCCTATTCCTCTGGCTATGTACAATTAAAAACTGGGACATATATAAAACGTATTCTGAAAAGTGGAGAGAGAGAAAATCAGGCAGTTTAGGGACCTCAGTACCGGAGAAATGATGTAGTGATGAGTTTCCTGGATTTTCTTTTTGATTCACATATTCCAAACTGGGAGCTGGCTAAGATAGTAACCTGGTAATGCCAACGGAAACATATTTTTAAAAAGTCCTAACATATGCCTGCTATTCCTAACTAAAAGACCAGAAAAATGGCCATCTAGCAAGACAGAAACTTTTATACAATAAACATTTTATTGAAGAAAAACACCTTAAGAAAGACCATGACACCACCCTCATCCAGCCAACAAATGCAGAATTCATAGCCTAGATTTTCATTGTCTCTAGGTTGTAGGGAAGTCTATAAACCTCCCTTCTCTACCCTACAGGGCTGGTGTCAGAGAAGGCTGAGTTGGGTACCAAGACGTTCATTATCTCCAGGTAACAAGGACCCTCACATGGTATTAACGAAGACCAAATGGTAAGCCTCCATTTTCACTTCTACCTTGCAGTAATGAACTGTTACTCTTTCTTTTCCTCACAGGGAAGGTATTAAAAGATGTCTCTTGGAGAGTCAAGAGTTTCACCATCACAGTAGCAATAAGGCTTCCCACCCCCCAGCCATCTTAGTGTAAGTACGGGCCATGTGAGGTACAGAAACAAGGCACCTCTTCTCCTACTAGATAGGGAGATATTAGTAGAAATCTAGCAAGGAACCACAATAATTAGTACCTTCCCTCCTTGAATGTAGATGTCGGCCCATTGTGGAACAGAATTTCTGTCCCCTTCTGGCAGTAGCAAATGGCCCACTCTTCCCCTGCTAGAGTGATGTCAGAGAAAGAGAGCTAAAACAGGTTTGAATAAGATGCAGCATTTTGTAATACCCAAAATGTCTACTTGTTGATATAAAATTATACATCATACCAAGAACCAAAAAGATATCAAACTGAATTTAAAAAGTAATCAATAGATGTTGACACTGAGATAACAGAGGTGTTACAATTATCTGGCAAAGAATTTAAAGCAGCCATAATAAAAATACTTAACTAAGCCACAATAAATATGCTGAAACATAAAAATAGGAAGCTATGGCAAGGAAGTAGAAAGTCTCAGCAAAGAAATTAAAGATATAAAGAAGAAGTAAGTAAAAATTACAGAACTGAGAAATAAAATAACTGAAATAAGTAACTCAATGGATAGTTTCAACAGCATAATGGATGAAACAGAGGAGACAAACAATGACCTTGAAGATATAACAACACAAATTACTTAATGAGAATAGAAAGAAAATAGACTGAATAAAAAGTAGACAGAACTGGGCAGGAACAGTGGGGTTATAATGAAAAAAACAAAAAACAAAAAAACTAACATTCATGTTATTAGAGTCCAGGAAGCAAACAAAAACGGTGAGACTGTAATATTACTTAAAAAAAAAAAGCGGCTAAAAATGTCTCAAATCTGGCAAAAGACAGAAACACATTAGTCTAAAGAAACTAAGTGTGATAGTGTCAGCTGTCAACCTGACTGGATTAAGAAATACTTAGAGAGCTGGAAAAACCTTATTTCTGGGTAGGTCTGAGAGGGTATTTCCAGAGGAGATTGGCATGTGAGTTGGGGGACTGGCTAGGAAAGATCTGCCCTCAATGTGGATTAACTGAGGATCCTGATAGAATAGAAAGGTCAAGAGAAGACAAATTCTTTCTCTTTCTATTCTGCAGCTGGAATACCCTTCTTCTGCTAACCTGGGACATCCAGGCTGTCCAGCCTTTGGATTACAAAACTTACACCAGTAGCCCCTCGGGTTCTTGGGCTTTTGGCTTTGAGAGTTACATGATTGGTTTCCTTGGTTCTGAGGCTTTTATACTTGGACTAAGCCATAATACCAGCATTTCAGGGTCTCCAGTTTGCAGATGACTTTTCACAGGACTCCTTGGCCTCCATAATCAATTAAGCCAATTCCCTTAATAATCCCTTCTTATCTATCTATCTATCTATCTATCTATCTATCTATCTATCTATCTATCATCTATCTATCTATCTATCATCTATCTATCTATCTATCTATCTATCTATCTATCTATCTATCTATCTATCATCTATCTTATTGGTTATGATTCTCTAGAGAACACTGAGCAAACTCCAAACAGGATAAAACAAAAAATGTTACACCACAAGACATGACAGTTACACTTCTGAAAACTAAAGACAAAGAAAACACACTGAAAGCTGTGAACGAGAAATGACACATTACCTATAAGGCAAAAATAATTCTAATAGGTGACAGGTTTCTCATCAGAAACCATAAAGGCCAGAAAGAAGAGAACTATCAACAAGATTCTATATCTAATGAAAATATCCTTCAGAGATAAAGAGGAAATCAAGATATTCTCCAATGAAATAAATTAACATGAACTGGAACTTTATATAAAGGAAAATATTCAAATCTCCAATAAGTATATGGAACAATATTTAACATTATCTATCATTGGATAAACAAATTGATTCCTCCATGATACACCACTTTTTCACCTACGGAATAGCTAAAATCAAATATATTTACAGTATTAATTATTGGCAAGGATGTAGAGGAAATGGAACTTGTATTCACTTTTGGCAATTGTATAAATTGGTTAAAAGACTTTGGAAAACTGCTTGTATCTACTAAAGCTAAACGTATGCCTTCATCATGACTCAGAAAATCCATTGTTATGACATACCTGAAAGACATGAGTGCATAGATTCTCAAAAATCATATCCAAAATGATATTTACAACAGGTTTATTCATATTTCCAAACTGGAAACAACCCATAAATCTACCTATAAGAAAATTGATGAATGGTAATATACTCAAAGAATGAAATACTACCAACCTGTAAAAAAATACTACCCACCTATAAAAAATAAATACTCCCCACCTATAAAATATAAATGCTACCCACCTATAAAAATAAATGCTACCCACTTATTAAAAATGGATACTACTTACCTATGAAATAATAAAATCTTAATATGCAGAATAATGTAGATTAATTTTATCAACATTATGTTGAGCAAAAGAAGTGGGACACAAAAGAGGATATATTGTATAAATCCATTTATATGAATTTCAAGAATTGACTAAATGATGGTTAAAAAAGCCAGAATAATTAGAAAACTGAGAATGAGAAATGAACAGAAAAATGAATGAGGGAATCTTCTGGAGTCTTGAAAATTATTGTACATCTGATTTTGGATGGTACATACACTATCTTCAATCTCTACACTTTTGTGTGTGTATGGACAGTTGGACTACAACTGGCTGAAGTGTGTTTTCTAACACTAAATTTTTTGAGGTCCTCTACAGAAAAAATCCAAAAAATTAGCTGTGCTTGGTGGTGTGTGCCAGTAGTCACGGTTACTGGGGAAGCTGAAGTGGGAGGGTTGCTTGAACATGGGTTGAGGCTACAGAAAGCCAAGATTGTACCACTGCACTCCAATCTGGGTGACAGAGCGAGATCCTGCCTCAAAAAATACATACATACATACATACATACATACATAAATACAGTTTGAGGCTGGCTTTTTCAAATTGCAAAGTCCCTGCAATCTTCATTATGCCATATTGCTCTCCTAAAATAAATAATACCGTCTATATCTAATTCTAAAGTTCATTAACCCTGAAACATGGAAGAGAATGTATCCTGAATAATAATACTGATGAAATCATATTAACATAGGAACAATTCAACAATATAAGTAGGGAAATTGGAATTTCCCTATTTATGTTAAAGAACAAATGAAAGAGTAGGACTTGGTTACACTCATGGTGTGTGGGTTCAACAGTAATACTGACAAACTATTTGAAAGGTAGGAGTTTTCTTTTTCTAAAAAGATTTAAATTATTTGGATATACTGCAAGACTGCTTTTTAAGTGTAAACATATTTAAAAAGGTAAATAGGACATAAAGACAAATAAGACATTAATATAATTAAAATAATATGTAATTTGATATAATATTCCTAAGGATCCCTTCAAATTAAGATATTCTCACTAAATCTCTCCCAACCTATTGCTTATCTGGCTTATCTAATTCTGTCTCAGATTTTCAGTTATCTCCAATGTGCTGAACACATTTTGTAGCGTTAGGCCAGACCTCCCTCCACCTCTCTCATCCCCTTTGCTATCTAAACATTTAGTGGATACTTCCACAACAGAATGCCCTATAATAAGCTCATCATCCCCTCCTCGGAATCTATTGGTATATTCTCAAAATCATATTGCAGTATCACAGTTAGCCTAGTCACCCAGCTAAGAATATTGTGTCGTACTTCACCACTTTCAGTTACTTTATATCTTTGATTATATGCATATAATATCCTATGCACAACATGCTGTTGTTTTTTGTCCCTCTTATTATTCCTATTTTTAACCATTTTTTTGATATAGCCCAAATGACTCTAATTAACACTCTATCTTTAATTCTGTGCATATATCTATTTCTAATTGTCTAATTATATTATGATCTTGTATATAATATTGCTGTATTTTCTATTGGAAGATAACTGCATCTAGTCCCTTGCCATTAAGACTATCCCATACATGCAGCCTTCTCATACGAAGGCAATGGTATAAACAGACATTTCCTCCTATGTATTATACACCAGTATTTATGGACTCTTTTCTGAAAACAGACTGAATATCTGAAGTAAAAGAGAAGGATATCTATCTACAAAAGTTAAGGCTTTTATTTGTTTAGATCATGCTACATTGCTTTTCTTTTCCTATAAAAGGAATTGAGGGAAATTCTTCTCTTTTTATTCCGAATGAGGCCTGACATTTATGGCTGGAGGTCACACTAGGTCCAAAATTTCTGCTCTGAAGAAATCATAAGTGTGTCAAAACACTTTCTCACACTGTTGGTAGAGTTAAAGGGTAGAATTCACAAATATTTGGCTTTAACAGATGGATTTTGTCTATCTGCCTCATTCTGTAAGTGAGCCATGCCTCCTTCTCTTGGCTACAAAACCAGTAGGATACTTGAAGAAGGTGGGAGCAATGGATTCTTACAGCTGTACCCTCCTTAGCAGTATATTTGGGAGAGAAAAAGGAAATGGTATCTTGCAATTTGTTTTAAGAATTTCAATCCAAGGGATTAAAGCACTATCTAATCAATAGAGTGGCAGGAACTCCAGTTTGACTGACATGATCTCACAGATAGTTGTTTTATTTTTAAATTTTTAAATGAATGAATATATGCATGAGAAAAGCAAATATACAACGTTTATCTTTTGAATATATTTAGCTCTTTTAATTTTCATTTTGGAAGGGAACAATCAACACTTGACTATTTAACCCAAACCACGTTTTCCCAAAGTGTGATTTGCAGAACCCTGATTTAAGCAGCTGTTTGATAGGAATTAAGTGGTAGAAAGGCTTCAACAATCAAACACATTTGGAATCACATAGCTAAGCAAGGTTAAATAAGTTTCTTCTCTTCATGAGTTAGAGCATTAGATGTGCAAACATACCTTAGAATCTGTTGGCATATGCAGATTTTCCACAGTTTTTGAATATGGCACTTTTTAATGGATTGTCTCAAGATAAAAATATTTTATGGATTTCATGTTACATACAGCATGCTTTGCAAAATACTACTGTAGACTAACCATATATATTTGTCTATGTTTTCCTAACATTTCTGCCTTTTTATAAAACTATTTTCCTTTCATTCTCTGTTCCTGTTTGTTTAGTTTTCTGACCTTACAAAGCATCCACTGAACACGCTTAGCAGGAGGTAGAAGCTACTTATTGTGGTGACAAACTAAGTAACCTAAGAGGGTAAGAGCATAAGAAGAGATTAAAGGATGTTATTCTTAAAAAAAAAAAAAAAAAAAATCACTGTTTTTTTTCCTGGTCTACTGGATACTTTGTAGACTCATTTCACTATAATACAAATGAAATGACTACATACAATGTCAACCTAAAGTACATCTTGCCTCCAAATCCTTTCTGGGTAGCCATATAAGCCATTCAGTGATTTCATCAGCCTCAGAACTGTCATAATCCACATACTATTAATAGCATTTAGGTACTTGAGTTTAAGTAAAATATAAAATCTAAAAAAAAAATGACAAAGGAAGTTAAAAGTGCTGTGAAACTTCACTATAGTTAATAGTACATGGATTCTTTTTCATCAATACCATTCTAACTCTCCCATTGAGTGATTATTGTGTTGGATTATTAATTCAATGATTTTGGCTTCCTTTTATACTAAAAAGTTCAGGAGTGAATTATAATAGAGATAATTCTGAAATTATTTATTGAGATTCAGCCTCATATTCCTTGTGATTCATTTATTATATAATTAATATGTGATATTTCCAAGATTCAGAATTTATGATAAACAAGATTGTTCTGGAATGAAACAACTTCTCATAAGTAAATTACATATACTAAAGCACAGAACCCCACAGAACCCCTTTCTATGACTGTAAATCGGATGAACTCGTACTATGCTATATTTTATATGAATCTTTGAAGAACTAGTAGAATCCTGAATCCTTTACCAGTTTTTGCCCTAGCCAAAGTTCACATGGTAGATATACAGATGGTATAGTGCAGGCGTTTAGTACAAAGCTTTGACCTCAAACTTCCATGTAGAACGTACAGTTGTGACTTGGGTAGAATGACCTTTGAGTCAGGGTTATTCTTTTAATGCTTGTGGTCCAAAGCTTTGACTACAACAATAATGAAAATCACTCCATGCTCTGTTTTTCTGTCTATATCTATATGTATCTTCTAACTTTTCCCCTTGCTTCCTTCAAAATATTTAGCATTTTTTAATTTAGTAATTTATTCCTTATTGATTATTGTTGTCATCATTTTCTTCCTGTAAGGATATATTACATTTTTTAAAAATCCATTAATATAAATCTTGATAACTTTTCTGAAGAATCGTAACGTTTTTCTTTTTTAATGATTTTTTTTTTTTTTCCAAAATGAAGATTCCTTTTTGATAGATTTGGAATGAGATCTCTAGTATACTTCATACAGTAGAAAAATTATCCATCATCATTCTTTCACAGATCAAATAACTTAAATCTGGAAAAATAAAATGTTCCCCATTGATATATACCTTCTTAATGGGGAAAACAAATTACGTTAAAACTAATTTGTATGTTTGCCATGAAGTTGAATGGAGACATATTGAAGGGAAATGTATGTCCCTTGTTCTCTAGGAAGGTGCCAAATCCTCTTTTCACCAAACAAATGACCATTTGTTCTGCCTTTGTTTACAGTTTGAATTTCTGCTTGACTTCTTCAATTGTGAAATCTGGATCTCTGCAAGTACATTAGAATATTTTCATAGTTTAGTTTCCAAGTAGCGTTCTGCTTAGGGCCAATCCGATATCAACTATTCAGCAGCTGTGAATTAAGCTGGCCTTAGGGTTGGAATCAGATTTCTTTAGTACCCTCATGCATGCCATATAGTTGTTTAGCAAGCTGAGACATTTCTTGGTCCCTAGGAAATGAGAGAATATTTCTGTCAGTAACCTGATTTTGGAAATGTGAGTGAGCTCTTGATAAAATTTCATTTTGAATCTTTGCTCTGCTACTTAAGCTATCAGTTTACACAGACTTCCAGAGTTACAGAAGAGTTATTCGTTGAAAAAAATATATTTTTTAAAATTCCATGCTCAATTATCAGTCAATGTATCACAAGATTGAGCAGGTTCAAAAAAAAAAAAAAAAGGTCTCTAGATCCACAGAAGGCGTGTGACTGAAATGCAATTAAATGCTTGATGATACACACTAGAAATGCACAGAAAGAATGAAGAGATTAAAGTGCAAAATTTCTTGAAATTAAATGGTCTATATGAATAAAATAATTGTATAACAATAATCTAAATGACACTTTTTGTTAACAATTCTGACAAATACTCTGCTCCTTCTTTAGGCTAGCCCTGTTTACTGCTGCTTACTCTAGGAAATAGAATTTGTCAGTGAACATGGAACCATTGTTTACCTGTAAAATTTGTGTTGGTTTTCAAATATCAGTCCTCAAACAATCGTCTCTTTTCCTTCATTCATGTTTCTCAGAAAGATCTTATCCATTACCACATAGTTCACATGAACCCTACAGGCTCGATAATTTCTTATCTTTCTAATGTCCAGATAGCAGTACACAAGATGTACTCATCATTTTAGAGACAAACATGGTGGAATAGACAAAGGAAAAAATACATGTAAAAACTTCCTTTTGTAGTCAAAATCACTTCTTAAAAAACATGCTAGGTGAGGTGACTGTCACTTGTAATCCCAGCTGCCCGAGAGACTGAGGCAGGAGATTTGCTTGAGGCCAGGAGTTCTAGGCTGTAGTGAGATATAATCATGTCACTGAGCTGTTTCTTAAAAAAGCAAAGAAAGAAATATTTTTATATGATAGGCAGTAAGCTGAATCATGAAATACATATTTTTATAGTTCTTTATAATTTTCAATTTGACTTTTTAACTTTGTTATCTTTGAGTGTCACGAGAACCAAAGCAGTACACAATACAGAAACATTAATTTTCCTGTTTTACAAGTAATGTTAGCAAGTATTTGCAAAGTCTTTAGTAAGTTCCTGTTTAGTGAATGTTTAGAATGTGCCTGTTCCAAATGTGCTATATTGATGAATTATTTGGGTTTTACAAAACTCAGAAAAAGAAGCACTATTCTTTTCTCCATTTACATGTAATGAAGGAATCATGTCATAGAAAGTAAGTAACTTTTCAACATCCCACAGTTAGAATGGTAGAGGCTGAATACAACCCAGGCAATCAGGCCTCATAGAATTTCATCATAACCTTTATATTGTACTGCCTCTCACATCACAAATAAGGAATAGGGCGTCATGAAATTGTGATTTTTTTGCATTGTTAAATAAGCATTATTATAATCATTCTGTTCTATAGTTCTTGTCTTCTGATTTTAATTTATGAGAGATTAAAAAAACCTAGTGAGCATAATGAAATTTCTGAATAAAACTTAGGTCAGTGTTTTTCTCAAATCCAGTGAAATGATTTAATTTCTAGATGGGTGTCATTCTTTTGATCAAGAAAATGCCAATCAAGAAACCGTGACCAAATGGTAGCAATTTTTTGTTAATGGTAAATTATGAGTTTGTGAATACATGATACATATGAGCGAAGCTACAATTGCTACATTCTAGCTAAGTGGAATGAATAGAATCATTATCCAACTAAGATTTATAAGTTTATAACAGGAACTTGTGTAGGTGATTGATATGTTATGAAACAAAGCAAAGATCCCTATCTTTTATGGTCTACAGACAAGCAAATGAAGCAAAACAAAAAAGACACAAAGGAAAAGAAACCCGTAGTATATACATAAATTGTAAGGCCTTAGGAATTACAGAGAAAAATAAAATATGAAGCATGGTAAGAGGAAATCTGAAACTTGAAGGGGCTTATGATGGTGGAATGACTACAGTTTTTAACAGGTGTACAGATTAGGTCCGACATTTAGGCAAAAATTGTAAAGAGGTAAGAAAGGTAGTTATCCAATTTTCTGAGCAAACAGCATTCCAGGAAATGGAATAACTACTATAAAGGATAAAATGGGGAATGACGGGTATAGTCAAGACATAGTAAAGTGGTCAAGAGAACAGGTTATGTAATTTACATACTATTAAAACGTTAAAAGTGTTAAATATTTAAAGATGGTAACGATAGAGAATTAAACAAATTTGGGGTCCTCTTGAGCACTGGACATAGGCTTCATGCCCATGAAACTGGCCTTGGTAGTGGACTAAACAATCTTGGTGACAGTCTTATATCTTGGAGGGATGTAAGATTGAGATGCAGAGGGGCCAGATCTTGTAGTACAATGTGAGCCATAGAGAGGACTTCTGCTTTGACTCTGAGTGAAATAGGGAACTACTGAATGGTTTTGAATGAAAGAGTGACATGTTTTTACTTATAGTTTTAAAAAGACCTCTTCTGCTGCTCTTTTAAGACTAAAATGTAGACTGGCAAGGATAGAAGCAGGAAAAAGTTACATTAATAGTTAATAAATTAATTGAGTTGAATGAAAATACCTTTAAGAAATCTGATGTATTTGCAGTAAATCTAGTAGTTCTACCTTATATGTGTAAATATGCATGTGTATATGGTAGTATAAACATATATTAAGAAGACCAGTTCAAATTAAGAGGACTATGTGGCTTTATGTAGATTGATTATAAGAGATAAAAATAAAACTAGTTCCCAAAAAGAGGGTTATATACAGTGATGATTGACATTATATTCAATGTAAATTTGCAGTTATGGAGATCTCGTGCATTATTAGATTTCAGTTCTGTTGATAATCAGAGTATACACTTAAAAACATCTAATGAATGAACGCATGTGAATCGTTATTGAAAGCAACCACAAATCTAAGATAAATATGTGTGAAAATATTTTTTAGATGACATCTTTTGAAGGAAGTTGTACATTTGACTCTTAATGGTATTTCTGAGTGATAAGATTTGTCTTGGTCCTTAGTTAATGGATCCTGAATAATATATTCATAATAACAATTTTATTATGCTGGCTTCAGAGTTAAATTGAGGAGTTTTTTGTATACATGCACATTCTAGGCTTTATAAGTTAAGTTAGATTTACAGAAAGTCAAACATTAATGTTGACAGAAAGTCAAACATTAATTAACATTCACAACATAGAGAAATCCTCCTTCAAGTATTTTTGTCAACTTTTAAAAGGAATATTGAAATTCTGTATCATTATAAAGTGAGAAAAACAGCCAAATTTAATTAATATAACCTATACTATAAATACAATTTTAAGAGTTTATTGCTTTCAAAAACAAAAAGATGGCTAGAGACAAATAATTCATGATCTCTAAAAATTTATTGTAAAAAATAAGATAGGGTGGGATTCTGGATAGATGGATGCATTGTTAGAGTAGCTTGTGAATCTCCCCCAATTTCCTAAATTAAAAAAAAAAAAGGATAAATTAATATAGCAAAACCAAATGTCCCATTGAAATGTCTACATAGAATCACATGAAAAAATGGTTTCATAAACTCTAAAATATGTGTGTGTGGTCAAACCTACAAAACCCACATGGAATAAGAAACTGCAAGAGGAGAATCAGAAGAAAAGTAAATAGGTTCTTGCAGCCCTGGAATCTGATGAACCCTCAAGTCACTCAAGATAATCTTCCCCGTTTAAACTGAGAAGAGTATCCAAAACTGAGAGAGTGGTTTTAGGCCTAAACAAATGGGTGATTTTAAGGAGACTCTTCAAAGGAAAGAAGCAGTCTGAGCCCTTTGAAATCTAGAACCTAAAAAGCCAAAGCTCACATCCAGGATAAGACCCTCCATTACAAAGAAAGTGTTGGAAATATGATGGAAATGAGCAGGACAGAGATACAGGGGAAGAGAGAAGAGTTTAGGGGAATGATATCTCAGAAAGCATGTGAACATGTTTGATAATTTTATAAAAATAACAGAAGAAAACTCTAGAATGGTGGAGTTAGCAAAGCTATGCTGGCTCATTATTACATTTTGAAAAACACAAAAACATTAATCTCATTTAAAAATGAGCACATAAAATGTGTTATATATAAATAAGGGAATACTCGCCTGTAATCTCAGCACTTTAGGAGGCCGAGGTGGGTAGATCATGAGGTCAGGAGTTCGAGACCAGCCTGGCCAACATGGTTAAACCCGGTTTCTACTGAAAATACAAAAATTAGCTCAGCATGGTGGTGCAAACCTGTAATCCCAGCTACTCAGGAGGCTGAGGTAGGAGAATCAATCGCTTGAACCAGGGAATCGGAGGTTGCAGTGAGCCAAGATCGCCCCACTGTACTCCAGCCTGGTGATAGAGTGAGACTTTGTCTCAAAAATAAATAAATAAATAAACAAATAAATAAATAAGTAGTACTTAAATAATTATGCTTCCATAAAAACAATTATAAAGAAAAGAGAATAAAAAGCAGGGTAACATTCATAAAAGAGTAAAAGCATAATAGAAAGACCTGCTCACAAATTTAAAAAAATTCCTTGTATTTCAAAATGATCTAAAATTAGTGTCAAAAAAAAAAAAAGAAGAATGAGTCCATGTCCTTTGCAGAGACATGGATGAAGCTAGAAGCCATCATTCTCAGCAAACTAACACAGGAACAGGAAACTAAACACCACATGTTTTCACTCATAAGTGGGAGCTGAACAATGAAAACACATGGACACAGGCAGGGGAACATCACACATCTGGGCTTGTCAAAGGGTGTGGGGCAAGGGGAGGGAGAGCATTAGGACAAATACCTAATATATGCGGGACTTAAAACCTAGATGATGGGTTGATGGGTGCTGCAAACCACCATGGCACATGTATACCTATGTAACAAATCTGTACATTCTGCACATGTATCCCAGAACTTAAAGTAAAATTTAAAAAAAAAATTAGTGCAAAAATAATTGAAGCTCTGAAAGAACAACTTAAATCACAAGTCAAAGAAAATAAGAAATGAGGTCAAGAAAGTATTTGAGAGAGCTATGAAAAGAAAGAATTAAAAATTTTTTAAATAGTCATAATTTCATAAGATATATAAAATATGCAAATGTGAGATTTTAATATTTTTAAATGAAAAATGAAATGGATTTGAGTTAAAGTATTAGATATGGCATATGAGACATGATAAATGACCACACTAAAATAGGATTTTTCCCGCAACAAAACGAAACAGTACAACAGAAATGCAATCTTTAAATGTCACTGAAAAAAATCTACTGTAAACAAAATATTACAGTGTCACAGTTCATACATAAAGTAACATGAAATGGCTCACAGATTGACATATTCCAGGAAAAGTAGTAAGTTTTAGTAGAAAGGGAAAGAAATAAACAATCTTTGAATATTTAGCCAGACAGGTTATGTAATGTACAAAGAAAGGAAAATCAGATTGTCAACAATCTTTTTGACAATGCTTAAGACCATAAGACAATGAGATAATATATTTAGAATATTCAAGCAAAGAAAAGCTAATGTTTTATGTTTAGTCAAACTGGACAGAGATATTTATTAGGACCATAAAACACTCAGAAAAAAAAATTCTATGAATTTTTTAGAAATATAGCAGGTGAAATATTTCCTACAATTAATGATGAGATTTGTAATTTATTTTAATAGATGATTATTATCAAATTGTTATAGCATGTTGATTTTTAGATACATTTAAATCATGCTTTAAGACAGTACTATAACAATGATATAAGCATTACACAGTTTATAATTAAGGTTTTCACAAAAAATACTAGATGTCCTCCTAAAATATGCATGGGAGTGGAATAATTGTTTAAAGCTGTGTGAACTACTTAAAAAAAAATTCTGATAGCCTGTGATAGTAGCAGATTGACTAAATTACAAATACAGTTAAAACAGAAGAAAGAAGGCTATTGCAATTATCTAGGTAGAAATAATGGTTATTATGTTTCTGGAACCTCTGGTAATCATGAAGAAGGATCAAACTGGAATTTATTTTAAAGAAATAATTAGCAAGATTCAGTGATATAGAGAACATAAAGTATTTTTTTAAAGAAGGATGCATCATATATGATTACAAGTTTTCCAGACAGAGAATCTAGAAAGTTACCTGGAAAAAACTTCATTGACAGAATTGGGTTAGCTGGAAAGCAAATGCACTTTGGGGATGATGTGGAGGAGGTGAATTTTGCGATAGTGATTTTGAGGTGACAAGCCTTGAAATGGCAAAGCCTTTTATATATATGTGAGGTTATTGTTAGAGAAATAACAGTATTGATTATTATTAGAGAAATAAATGTCTCTAACAATGAGCTTAGGTGAAGATTCTAAAAGACCAAATGAAGACAATCCAGATTTCTAAGATTAAGTAACTTCCTATATTTTACAGCTGGTTGCAGTCTTTTTTCAGCAGTAAGGGTTTGCTGAAAGATGGGGTGATAATAGAGGATATAGTTTCAAAATATCTTTGTCTTGTGTTACTCTAAGTAAGTCATTCTTAACAAATGAAATTTTCATGAAGGTTGCTGTGAGCATGTCATATAAAGGCTTGGCTCTCGATTACATTTTAACGTCTCAGTTTACAATACGGTTTTCATGGGTTAGGTTGTAGAAGTGTATGTGTTGGGGAGGAAGAAAATACATCCAAGTGTGTGAAGTAATTTATCTTTGTACATAGATCTAAAACACCAGAAATAATATTCTACTCCAGGATTGCCTATTTTATAAGAAAAAAATTAGAAAACAGCCTAAGGCTGTGTCAACCCTATGTCAAAATGGATTGATAAATTCAGCATGAGAACTGTAAAGCTGTATATATTTTTTTAAATTACAGTTGAATTTTATTTATTTATTTTTAATATTTTTTCTCATTTTAGGTAGATTTCTAATGAGCCAAGATACCTAAGTTAATACTATAAAATTTTATCTCATTAATATCTCTATACATGTCAAATATTGTACTACTCAGACATATTTTGGTGGGTGGGTTCCATGCTAAATTTTTTTTATTATTTGAAATATTCAGACAGTCATACTATAATGACAGCCTATTTTCTGAATCCGTGAACAACTAAGTTTTAGTTGTGATATTATCACCAGTTGAAATATTTCTGTCTTAAAAAAAAAGTGAATCATATTACTTAAGAATTTAACCAGAAAATAAATTGCAAAACACCACCATAAAGGAAGGTAGTTCATGAAGGTTTATAATTATACTGGCCAATATGTAGACTCTAAAATCTACCCTCCAGTCAAAGGAAATAGGATTTCAATGGTTATTGAAATTTTGGCAGAATTATTTATAAATAACATATCACATTAAGTTGAAGAGATAAGAAAATGAAAATAAATTATATGTTTCCTGAAAATAATTATATTTAATCTCAATTTCAGATATCACTGCTTTATTTTTATTGTTACTGAGAGTATTATAATATAAATCAAGATGTCAGAAAGATATGAGATACCATGTGGTCGAATAAGAGAAAATGTAAAGAAAATTAATTATTAACTTCCTCCCAGAGAATGTAATATGACTTGAATAAATCAAGTTTATCTAGCTAGTTATCATCTACCATCTACCTCTTATCTACCTACTGATGTATTGAATATATTGTGTCCCTAAACTTTAAAATGTTATAAAAGCCTGTGTGCAAATTGTTTTTCTCTTTAATTTAAAATTAATCTTTGTAAGAGTGGAATTACATTTTATTTTTTTAAAATCAGCCTCAAAACTATCTTAGCTTATAACATGCCAGAAATAAAATTTTCTCTTAATGTTTCTCTAAAATCTCAGTCTTTATATAGCATGCTTTACATAAGAGTGTGTACAGAAATGTAAGTTTTATTATATACATTTTGGCTCTGCTGAATTTATTGCCCATGAATGAGGACTTAGATTTCAGGAAAGCAGTAGTGTGAATGATGTGGAAGGTGGTGAGAGACATTGTGTTAGTTCAAGTGGGTGATAGATTGAGGAGCAGTTGTAAGCTGGAACCTCCTAGTGATGTAAATACCTGGACATATATACATATAATTTTCTAAAAAGCTCTCCAGTCACCCTTTCTACTTTTCCATATAGATCAAGATTAATTTTTGTGCATCATTTTTCATTATGGGGGTATCAAACTCAGTGGCTTCAGAGGCCTACTCTTAACATAAAATGCATTTCATTAATAGGCAAGATAAAGATGGAGATGACTGTAGAGAACTTGGAATTTCAAGATCCACTAGGTGTTAACAGTATATATGAGAGGCTAATGTAAGATCTGCAGATTTTTTAACAGAAGTAGGAAGTCTGCGTTTCTAAATGAAATAAGCAATTTTTAAAATACTGAATTGTTAAAATTAAATGTATATATGAAAAATAAAATATTAAAGGAATAACAAAATTAATTTAGGGGACAGTAATTTTTTTTTTTATTATCTGCATTACAACGTCCATCTTCCATCTTAACAGGTTTTTCTTCTACTCTGAGGAAAGCTTTTTCTTGAGCCAGATATTTTTATTGCTGTATACAAAGAGAAAAACAAGTATAGCTTAAGCAATTTCCCCACTTTGTCCAAGATTGTATAAATACTACTGGACAAACCTCCCCATGGTTAACATCTATAATTTTTGTTTACCTGAAAATGACTTCAAATTGGTTTAATATTTGTATACTATTTTCACGCAGTATACAACTCTGGTTGGCATATTTTTTTTTTTCCTTTAAGTAATGTGAAAATGTCATGGCAGCATAAAAAAATACACACTACATAAAATAGTAAAGAAAGTTGTTTGAACTGAAGAGATTACACCAGCAATAAAAATATTGATAAGGGTAAATATGTTGGTAGATATATAATTTTATTGGTCCATTCTCAAGCTGCTACTTACTGGGTAATTTATAAAGGAAAAAGGTTTAATTGACTGAGAGTTCTGCAGAGTTGGGGAGGCCTCAGGAAAATTATAATCATGGCAGAAGGGGAAGCAACACATCCTTCTTCACATGTGGCAGGTAGGAGAAGTACTGAGCAAAGTGGGACAAGCCCCTTGTAAAACCATCAGATCTCATGAGAACTCACTCACTATCACTGAGAACAGCAGGAGTGTAACCGCCCCCATGATTAAATTACCTCCCACTGGGTCCCTCTCATGACATGTGGGGATTATGGGAACTACAATTCAAGATGGAGTGGAGACACAGCCAAACCATATCAAAAATATATTTTCATTAGCTTAATTTTATTCTCCTCAATTTGTTCATTCAAGCAAAAATTCTAACAATGTATTGTAGGTTTCATAAAATATGTAGATGCTATATATAAAAAAATAGCACAAAGGAATAGGAGTAAATGAAAATATATGACTGCAGTCTTTTTTCATTTTACGTGATATGGTAAAATATAAACAGTAAGAGTCAATGATAAGTTTGAAATGCATATTATAATTTCCAGATGTAACACTAAAAAAATATATATATATAAGAGAAAGAGGGTGCCAATGAGAGAAAAATGAGAAAGAAATACATCTTTAAAATAAAAGACCTGAATTGAATCTTACTAATAATTAAATTGAACCATATTAATGATAAAATAAAGGCCGAGTGCGGTGGTTTAGATCTGTGGTCTCAGCACTTTGGGAAGCCATCAAGCCATGGTGGATCACTTGAGCCCAAGAGTTGGAGACCACTCAGGGCAACAAGGTGAGATCCTATCACTGTAAAGATTAAGTAATTATACAGGAGCAATGGCACATATCTGTAATCCCAGCTAGTGGAATTTTTTGATTTTGGGTATTAACCTAATCTTAAATTCCTGAGATAGATCCCACTTGGTCATGGTACATAATTATTTTTATATTATATTTTGCTGAATTTGATTTACTTATATATATAACACTAATGTATTTTATCTGTATTAATATATATTAGTATATACACTAATATAATTGTAATATAATATATATCATATTATATTATATCTAATATATGATATATGTTATATATCATATTATATATGGTATATGTTATAGATCATATATTATATATTATTATATATTATATATAATTATGTAATGATTTTATATATATTATTAAATAATATAAATTTTATATATAATATATATTTATAAATAAGATAAATTTTATATATATTAAATAATAATATAATTATTAATGTATATACCTTATATAAATACAGATAAAAATACATTAGTATTATATACTATATAATATAATTATATTGTTAATGTATATACAAATATAGTATATATTAGATTAGATATATATGAATATAAATATATATTGTTAGTATATATGCTATTATGGATGTTATATGTAATATATAAGTAAATATATACTATATAAGAAAATATATACATTATAGTTAACATAATATATGTATATTAGTAAATCTATATACTAATATAGATTATATATTATTTTAATTATTATAAAATATACTATGTTTTATATGCTACATATACAATATATAATATCAAATATGTATTTGATTTCCTAATATATATTATACATAATATGTACGATACATAATATATATACTTTTCCTTTGGAGACATGGTCTGACAATGTCACCCAGGCTGGAGTGCAGTGGCTCCATCATGGTTCACTGCAGCCTTGACCTCTGGGCCCAAGCAGTTCTCTTACCTCAGCCTCCTGAGTAGCTAAGACCACAGGTGTACTAATATTTTTGAAATATTTTTTGTTTTGTTTTACCTTTTTTTTTAATCTACATTTCTATTTTATATAAGTCAGTAGTCTTTTTTGTAATGCATTTATCTGGTGTTGGTAACAAGTTAATATTAATCTCAGAATGAGTTGGTAAGTGTTCTCTCCTTTTCTATTTTTTGAAATAGTTTACATGTAATTGAATTTAATTCCTTAATTTATTTCTAAAATTCACCAGTGAAGTCACTAGACCTGGGATTTTCTGTGTGAAAAATTTTAAAATCACCAACTTAATATCTTTAAAGTGCTATCCATATTTTCTATTTCTTTTGACTCAGTTTTGATAGCATTTTAATTTCTAGACGTGAGTCAGTTTTATCTAGGTGAACTAATATTTTGGCATATAGTTACTCATAATTTTACTTATAATTATTTTTATTTCTTTAAGTTCAGAAATGATATCCTCTCCTTCATTTTTAATTTTAGTAATTTGAACATTCTTTTATGATAAGTCTAAATAAAGTTTTGTCACTGTTGTTGATCTTTTCAAATAACCAACTTTGGATTTTTCTGATTTATTCTATTATTTTCCATGCAACATTTTATTTATTCTGCTTAACTTTTTGTCTGTTTGTTTCCTTTCTCCTGGCTATTCAGAGTTTATTCTTTCTATTTTCTTGGGGTGGAAGGTTAGCTTATTAATTTGAAATCATTCTTGCATTCTTTTTTAACATAGGCATTTGTAGTTATAAGTTTTCCTCTAAATACTTAGAAAAATAGATCAGTGAAACATAATAGAAAGTTCAAAAATTGATTCACATTTTATGATAAATGGATTATTTTTGAAGTCACTAAAGGAATTCAGTGGAGATAGGAATGTCTTTCTAACATGTGCTGGATAAAGTAGATATGCATAGGGACAAAAATGAATCTTTATGGCTCACATCAGAAACCTGCACACACACATACACACAAATAATTAGAAATGTATTATAGACTTACATGAAAAAGATGCAAACAAAGCTTTTAAGTGACAAAAGCAGATTATTTTGACAACTGTAATAGAAGCATATTTCTTACTCAGGACACAGAAATAATGAAGGAAAAAATGATAAATTAGACTTAATCAAATTTAGAAACATATTTTTATTATATGACAATGTTAAAAAATATAAAATGCATATTAGAACAAAGCATGTGTCCAGAATATATAATATCCTATATAAATTAAAACTAAGAATACATACATAACAATGGATTGGCAATACATTTCAACAAACAATTCACAAAGGAAGCAAAATAAAGGGCCAGTGTGCATAGAAAAAGTGTTCAATATCATGAATCATTAGGTATATGCAAATGAAAATCACAAAGACATACTCAAATGGGAAAACTTTACATTCTGGCAACATTAAATGTTGGCAAGGATGTGGATTAGTAACTATCATATATTACTGGTGGGACCTTCTTCGATGGAATCGCTGATAAATTATTTGGCATATTCTTTTGAAGTTAAACAAACACATATTCTATGACCTACTATTCCACTTATAGTCTTTATTTAAGATGAATAAAAATATAAAATCAGAAAAAGGCTTTCATAGCAATTCTATTTATGTTTGCTAGAATATGAAAACATTATAAGGGCTGATCAACAGGAGAATGAATAAACAAATTGTTTTCTATTTATACTATGCAACACTATTCACCATTAAAATGAAACAAACAATTGATATATTCAATAAGATAGGTGAATCTCATGGACATTATGTTGAGTGAAAGAAACTGGTCATAAAATGGTAGATAACTCATGATTTCTGTTATATGAAAGTCTAAAAACTTCAAACTTGTTTATGGTGGGAAAAAACAAATGTTGCCTTTTGAAATTAAAAGTGTAGGATCCTAGGGAACATTGTGTGGTGGTGGTAATGTTCTTTATTTGATATGGGTGTAGGTTAGATGGGGGTATAAATTTATTGAAACTCACAAAACTGTATTCTAAAATCTCATATATTTTATCATATGTAAATTTTACCTAAACAATAAAAACTACAGACAAAAATTGAACCCTAATTAGTATAATTTTTTGTTGTACGAATTAAGAAATCTAAATTTTTTTTCTGTATATTCTATTTTGAAAAAATGAGCAAATTTATTGAGGCTGATTAGAGCTAGATTTTTTTACTATTGAGAAAGGGAATTATAAATACAGAAAGGGAAAAGAATGCTTAATGAAAGCATTAAGCAATGTGAGTTCAAATCTCAGTTTCTAAATGCCAATTTCCACTAAAAGCAATTGAAGTTCCTTGAAGAAATGACTAATTCCTATAAGAAGAATTAAAAAATGATCCAAAGACATTGTGATGTGCCAGAAAGAAAGTATCAAAATCATGGAGACTTCTCAGATGTTCTCAGGAATCAGCTTGCTGGCCTTCACACTGGCCAAATCTGAACAATTTGAGCATCAAAATATTTACTAAATTATGTCTTATTAAATGAAAAAGAAATCATTTAGCCTATGCTGATATAAATACATGAATAAACATAAATAAATGCAGACAATGGAAAATCACTTCCTTATAAAACAAGGACAAAGTTAAATCATACGGAAGGAATGAAGGTGTTAGAAAATTATCAGATGATAAAAATGCTAGATACATTTTGCTGAAGATAGTTCCAGTTTCATCTGTGCTATGTAAAAAGCCTGAAAGTTGTCATTTTCATCTTTATATCAAGACAAAGCTGAGTGAACTGGTCAAAAACTTTTCTAGGAACTATCAGAAAACTGGTGTAGAAGGAAAAGCTGCTACTCCAAAACCTGAACATTTAAATCTACAGAGATACAGACAAGATCTACTTAATTCAAAGAAGCCATAAACTAGTAGGAACTCAGAAGCTATAAACTGGTAGAAATGGTAATTTTGATAAATTGCTGGAGGCTGAGTGTGAATAAACATGAGAGTGCAAAATTCCTGAGGGCTAAAGTTTTAGAGGGGAGCCCATCACATTCATGGGATTTACCTACAGAAACTTCACTAATTTCTTACAAATGAGATCCAGGAAAAATTCCCCTTCCAGTTGTGGCAAGCAGAGAAGAGTAACCATTGAAATAAACCCACAGACTTCACAGTAAGGACTACTATATGCAGAGAATTTTTTTGCCAGAGCATTATCCCAGTTGAGGAATGGAAATTCCTTTTACTTCAAGTCTCTCCCACTAGGCTTTCTGTTTCATTAAGGAAGGAAAAAACAGTCAACAACTGTCAGGTGCTTCTCAAAACAAAACATACAAACAGCCAACAGACATACGTAAAAATGCTCCCACATACGTAAAAATGCTCCCACATCACGAATCATCATAGAAATACATATCAAAACCACAGTAAGATACCCCCTCACACCACTCAGAATGGCTCTTATTAAAAAGCCAAAAAAAAAAAAAAAAAAAACAGATGCTGGCAAGGCTGCAGACAAAAGGGAACACATACACTGATACACTGTTGGTGGGAATGTAAATTAGTTCAGCCACTGTGGAAAGCAGTTTGGAGAGTTTTCAAATAACTTAAAACAGAGCTACTACCATTCAACCCAGTAATTCCACTACTGGGTACACACCCACCCAAAGGAAAACATATCAGTCTACCAAAACAACACATGACTCCTATATTCATCACAGCACTATTCACAATAGCAAGGCCATAGAATCAACCTAAGTGCCCTTCGATGGTGGATTGCATTAAGAAAATATAGTAAATATACACCATGGAATACTACACAGTGGTAAAAAAAGAATGAAATTATAGCCTTTGTGGTAAAAATAGATGGAGTTGGAAGCCATTATTCTAAGTGAATTAATGAAGAAGCAGAAAGTGAAATTTCACATGTTCTCACTTATAAAAGTGGGAGATAAATTTCAGGTATGTGTGGACATAAAGATGGGAACAAGAGATACTGGGGACTAGTAGAGAGGGGAGAGGGAGAGGGTGGAAAGGGTTTAAAAACTCTCTGTTGGTACTATGTTCACTACCTGGGTGATGGGATCAATCATATCCCAAACCTCAGCATCACACAATTTACCCGTGTAACAAACCTGCACACGTATCCCCGAATCCAAAATAGAAATTCAAATTAGAAAAAAAGAAAAAAACAGTTGTCAGGACTGTCATAAATAGACTACAAATATTTCAGCCAGGGAAATTAGTAGAGAGCAAGGAAAAAAGAATTTATACTCATGAAAAAATACAAACAATTGTGAATGTTAGATATGAGAGACACAGATCATCTAAAAGATGGACATTTAATCAGAAGATGATAAAATGCCTTTTAATCCCCTTTCCACCCCAACAAGGCACCATGATAGTAACAGTGGATTATAGGTAAAAAAGCGGCATGTCATGGACTCTCTCTGATGAACAGTGTTTAGTTAAGGATAAAGTCAAGAGTAGAAATATAAATGCACACCATAGAGTAATTTAAAGCCTTGGGCATCTATAGATATAGCAAATATTGACACAACCCACTTCTAGGCAGGTTAACATAAATCCTTACACTAAAGGCCTGCTCATCTCAGTTCTTATTAACTGATGATATACCTGCATTTCAACCAAAAATTATAAGATATACCAACCAAAACACAGACACACACAAAACAAAGAAACAAAAATCCCTTGTCTGGAGAGACAAAATAATCATTAGAATTGGATACGACACAGATTTTGGAATTATTCGATAATTTAAAATAACTAATTAATATAAGAGTTTTAATAAAAAATTAAACAACAAACAAAAACAAGTAGGTAAAGTAAGCAGAGAGAGAAAAAATGTAAGATAAAAATAAAATACTAGAAGTAAAAAACAATGTAACAAGATTAAAAATGCTCATGATGAGCTTATAAGCAGAATTAAAAGCAAAAACAAAACAGAGCATCAAAGAATGTTGGGACAGTTCCAAGCTATGTAACATATGTATAATTGGATTACCTGAAGAGAAAAAAGAAAACAGCAGTAATAATGGCTAAGTACTTTCCAAAGTTAATGATAAACATTGGACCATAGATAAAAGGAGGCTGAGAAAACACCAACCAGAAAATATACTTCTCCCCCAACAAAAAATAAAAACATGTTAGCCTATCATGTTCAAAGAGAGAGAAAGAGAGAGAGAGAGAGAGAGAGAATCTTAAATGAAGCCAAAAGAGAGAAAAAGGAACTTTTAGTATAAAGGATAACACAAAATTACAGTGGACATGTGAGAAATCAGATGAGTGGAATAGAATATTTAAAGTGTTAACAGAAAAAATATAATAATTTATCTCACATTAAAGCAAATGAGGAAAATGAAAAGAATATAAGTCTAGGTAAAGAACCTATAGGAGTTTCTTGTATTATTCCTACACTTTTTGGAGGTTTAAAACTGTACCAAAGAGATTAAAACTAAATCAACATAACGAGTTCCTGAAAATAATGTTTCCAACTCATAATCCTTTAGAATTAGAGATAAAGGAATGTAGAGATCTAATATGTTTCCAGAAGATTTCCCTTATGTAAGGAATAGGAAAATGCAAGTTAAATGATAATGTCAGTTGAAGTCACTGCTGAGGTGAGAAGCACCTTGGCTACAATCATGGCAAAATGAAAAAGAGGTTTACATTGGGAATTTTCTTTCCTACTGGGCTTATCTTTTTCTTGAGACTAACAAGTCTTGATGTAGACATAGCCTAGGACACCCTAAGAGCAAAATAAGACATACCATTTTACTTAAATTCAGATAATTCTATTCTGACAAAAAAGACGAACGAGACAAAAATGTAAAATGTTAGGAAAGTTGGAAAGTTTCTGTGTCTACTAGATCATTCAGCATAGTTTAAGGCACTGTGAAATGATGATTCTTCATAGTAGCAAAAAGTTTTAATATGTTTACATTCATCAAAAGATTATTTTTTGTATTCTCTATGTACATAATCAGTAATAATTATTTAAATATAAAATGTAAATTACAGCACTACATTTACTTTAGATAACTTTTGATACATAGTCAAAATCTAAGCAATAAGTCTGCTTGTCAGGCAAAATAAGTTAAAATTGTTAATAATTAAAGTTTGCATAAAGGAAAATTTCTGTAAGTGATAATTCCTGTTTTCAATTCATTTTGTAACTGTTCATATAATCAAGAAACCTGTTAGTATGAGCCAAAGAACCGTTTATGCATGCAACATAGATTATTTCTGGACTACTCCATGCTTTTTCCTCTGCCATACCTATTAGAACTAATTGATGTAATTCATGTATTACTGGGAATCCTATGAGCCTACAAATAACATTGTAATTATCACTTCAAATTTTCAAAATACTTGATCAAATCTGAAAACCTTCCACAATTCTGTATTAGTATCTAACTATATGTTGATTGTCTTTATCATGATCTTAAAGGAGGAGAACACTTTTAACTGAAAGAATGTAATTAGCCCATTAATTTCTGATATTTTTCTCAGTTAGCAGTTTTTCCATATGTAGTCAATAAGTGTATTGTGAATATCACTAGAAGTTACCAAAATATCTCAGAGCAGATATCAAGAAAACCCAATGAAGAAAGGTTGGTTGCTATTAGTTTATGAAGTGGTAGTGCATTTATTTTTATAAATATAATTATTCTTTCATAATAAATCTCTATACAAGATTTTAAACTCTACCCAAAAAGTGGTCATTTTAAATTGATCTTTGTATTTCTGGCATTTAGCACAATGTCTGGCACAGTGTACCTTATAGACAAAATAATGGAAGGAATGAAAGGAGAAAGAATGGGAGAAGGAGGAAGAGAAGTTAGCAGAGTACAAACGTAGGCCTTCTGAGGACAGATAAACTAAAAGTTATTTTTTTGTGGAAGAATTTTGGGTGGAAATAGCATAAATATTCCCAGGAGTATTTGGTAAGTAGAATGCTTTAATTCAAAGTAAAAACAAGAACAATGTGATTTTCAGGCTTCATCTGAAGTAAGGTGAGTAGATGGGCAACGTTATTTGTTTTTGTAGTTTAATATTAATTTAAAGACAATTTGTAAAGTATGAAAGATCCATGGGCTTCAGAAAGTAGTAAGATCAATGAGCTATCATTGTTTTCTTTTTCAGAATTTTCTTAGTTCTTCTTAAAAGGCACTCAGATATACCAGTCAAGAGCGTCAGGTTGGAAACCAGCTCACCACCAACCATTTCTAGACACTTGACACTGTGAGTTAGGGTTTAGTGCCTCTCTTGTTTAGCATGGGTAGAATGAAACCAATCTACATCCACATCCAAACCGTCATTAGATTGTCAAAATTGTTTTCAGTTTTTACGAATATATTTGGTGTATAGGTTGTCATTTTTCCCAGAATTAGTAAAAACTGTTCTAAAATTCATGTTGGACCAAAAATGATCTTGAAAAGCCGAAACAATCCTAAGCAAAAAGAACAAAGCTGAGGCATCATGTTACCTGACTTCAAGCTATACTACAAGCCTACAAAACAGCATGGTATTGGTGAAAAACAGACACATAGACCAATGGAACAGAAAACAGAATCCAGAAGTAAAGCTACACACCTAAAACTATCTGATCTTCAACACAGTTGGCAAAGATAGGCAATGGAGAAATGATTGCCTCTTGGTGCTGGGATAGCTGCCTAACCATATGCAGAATCATGAAACTGGACCCATACCTTTCACCATATACAAAAATTAACTCAAGATCGATTAGAAGTTTAAATATAAGACCACAAACTCTAACAATCCTAGAAGAAAACCTAGGAAACACCATTCTGGTCATTGGCCTCAGGAAAGAATTTATGGCTAAGTCCTCAAAAGCAAATGCAACAAAAACAAAAATTGACAAATGGGACCTAAACTAAAGAGCTCCTGAAGAACAAAATAAACTATTAACAGAGTAAACAGACAGTGACAGAATGGGATAAAATATTTGCAAACTATGCAGCTGATAAACATCTAATATCCAGAATCTGTAAGGAACTTAAACAAATCAGTAAGCAAAAAACAACCTCATTAAAAAGTGGGTAAAAGACAGAAACAGACACTTCTCAAAAGACATATAAGCAGCCAACAAGCATATAAAAAAAGTTCAACATCACTAGTTTATCAGATAAATGCAAATCAAAATCAGAATGAGATATCATCTCACACCAGTCAGGATGGCTTTTGTTAAAAAGTTAAGAAAAATAACCAATGTTGGCGAGACCCCAGAGAAAAAGGAACACTTAAACACTGTTTGTGAGAATGTAAATTAGTCCAGCCACTATGGAAAGCAGTTTGGAGATTTTTCAGAGAACTGAGAGTTGAGCTACCATTCAACCCAGCAATTCCACTACTGGGTATATATCCAAAGGAAAATAAACTATTCTACGAAAAGGACACAGGCACCTGTATATTTGTTGCAACACTATTCACAATAGCAAAAACATGGAATTAACCTAGGTACCCATCAACAGTGGATTAGATAAAGAAAATGTGGCTGGTTGCAGTGGCTCATTTCTGTAATCCCAGCACTTTGGGAGACCAAGGCAGGCAGATCACAAGGTCAGGAGTTCGAGGCCATCCTGGCTAACACAGTGAAACCCCGTCTCTGCTTAAAAAAGAAAATATATATATATATTTTATATATATATATATTAGCCAGGCATGGTGGCGGGAGCCTGTAGTCCCAGCTACTTGGGAGACTGAGGCAGGAGAATGGTGTGAACCCGGGAGGCAGAGCTTGAAGTGAGCCGAGATTGTGCCACTGCACTCCAGCCTGGGCAACAGAGCGAGACTCTGTCTCAAAAAACAAAAAAACAAAAAGAAAAGAAAATTTGGTGTATATATACACTATGGAATACTACACAGCCATAAACAAAAATGAAATCATGTCCTTCGCAGCAACATGGATATAGCTGGAGGCCATTATCCTAAGCGAACTAACACAGAAACAGAAAACCAAAGACCACGTATTCTCACTGGGAGCCAAACACTGAGTACACATGGACATAAAGATAGGAACAAGAGACACTAGACTATTAGTGGGGAGAAAGGGAGAGGTGGGGAGAGAGGGAGAGGAGGAAAAGGGCTGAATGATTACCTATTAGGTACTATGCTCACTACCAGGGTGACAGGTTTAATCATGCCCCAACCTCAGCATCATGCGATATACCTTTTTCACAAGCCTGCACATGTACCCTCTATTTCTAAAATAAAAGATGCAAAATAAAAAAAGATACCTCCTTGAAATACTCATTTGTGTTTAACTGAAGTCAATGAGATGAAGTACCTTTTCATTTGTTGTTGTCTATTTCATCTTTTATGAAGCTCCCATTGAAGTCTTTTGTCTATTTCCATCTAGTTCTCTTACATTTTGATTCAAATATCTGCTTTTTATTTTTTGAGGCTTAAAAGTTGATCACTCAGCTCAATTATTTTAAAAATTAGTTGATTTTTTATCTTAAATAAAAATAAATATGAATTACTTTTAAAGTACCATAATCACAAATATTTTGCCACAAGCTGTAAATAGTTCCCATACTCTACAGTAATTTTCTTATCAACCTATATAATAATTGAAAAATAGACTTTTAAACTATCTTTTCACTTTTCGACTATAGTTTGTGTTATCAGAAAAGATGGTTTCTATAATATGTGTTCTGTGGAATCCATGGATGATTGCTTTACTGATTAGAAAATAGAGAAATTTGGTAAATACTTCATGTGTGAAGGGGTGACCTAACCCTCCACACCTGTGGGCGTTTCTCGTTAGGTGGAACGAGAGACTTGAGAAAAGAAATGAGACACAGAGACAAAGTATAGAGAAAGAAAAACTGGGCCCAGGGGACCGGCACTCAGCATACAGAGGACCCACGCCGGCACTGGTCTCTGAGTTCCCTTAGTATTTATTGATAATTATCTTTACCATCTTAAGGAAGTGGCAGGATAATAGGATCATTGTAGGGAGAAAGTCAGCAGTAAGACATATGAATAAAGATCTCTGTGACACGAATAAGTTTAAGGAAAAGTGCTGTGCCCTGATATGCATATGTAAACATCTCCATAATCCTTTCTACTGCATAAAGAGCAGCATTGTGCTAGCAAGTCCCGCCTTTCGCCCTAAGGCGGTTTTCTCCTTTCTCAGTAAACAGAACATACAATCGGGTTTTATACCAAGATGTTCCATTGCCCAGGGACGAGCAGGAGACAGATGCTTTTCTCTATCTCAACTGCCAACAACTGCCAAGAGGCCTTCTTTCCTCTTGTACTGGTCCTCCTCAGCACAGACCCTTCACGGGTGTCGGGCTGGGGGACGATCAGGTCTTTCCCTTCCCACAAGGCCATATTTCAGACCATCACATGGAAGAAACCTTGCACAATACCTAGCTTTCCTAGGCAGAGGTCCCTGCGACCTTTGGCAGTGTACGTGTCCCTGGGTACTTGAGATTAAGAGAATGGTGATGACTTTTAACCAGCAAGCTGCCTTCAGGCACTTGTTTAACAAAAAGCACACCCTGCACAGCCCAAAATCCTTTAAACCTTGTGTCACCATAGCACATGTCTCTTGCAAGGACAAGGTTGGGGGTAGGGTCACAGATTAACAGCATCTCAAATACAGAACAAAATGGAGTCTCTTATGTCTACTTCTTTCTATATAGACACAGTAATAGTCTGATCTTTCTTTTCTCCACACATGTGTACTTGACAAGAATGCATTTACCCTATTTTAGGGGTGCAGAGTACTTCACATATTTTTTTTCAAATTAAGCTTGTTAATTGTGTTCTTCAACATTCTGAGCCAGGCGCAGTGGCTCTTGTTTGTAATCCCAGTACTTTGGGAGGCCAAGGCAGGTGGATCACTTAATCCCAGAAGTTAGAGACCACCCTGATCAACATGGCAAAACCCCGTCTCTATGAAAAAATACAAAAAATTAGCCAGCCCTGGAGGCATGTGCCTGTGGGCCCACTATTTGGGAGGCTGAGGTGAGTGACCTCCCTTGAACCTGGGAGGTTGAGGCTGCAGTGAGCTATGATCATGCCACTGCACTCCAGCCTGGGTGACAGTGTGAGACCTTGTCTCAAAAAAAAAAAAAAAAAAAATCATTATAATGTTACATGTTACATTTTTGCATCTACTTGCTTTATTAGTTTTTTGGGATTTTTGACATGCTGGAATATCTGTATATAATCATAGGCCTTTTTGCTTCCTATAATTATCTTTCTTTTAAAAAAGTGAGCATATGCTGTTAAAACATCAAACATTCATAACCATTTCATATTTAGATTAGGTTGTTTTTTTTATCATTGTGTAATGATTCTTTGTACTATGAATAAGTTAAGCCAAAAACCTAATTTGTCAAAAATAATATTCCTGCCTATTGTTTTAAGACTATTTTTAAGGTAAATTTTTAATTTCCAATTTATAAACATTCTCTGTGATTTTGTTGCAGTCCTTTTGAAAGTAAACTTTTTATAAGTAATAATGATTTTCAATACACTCTATAATTTATTTACAGTTCTTTAATAGCTAATATATTTTGACTTATTTCTACTATATTTTCTATGCATTCTTTGCCTTTTTCACCAACATCCTTACCTCATTTTGGATTTATTAAGACATTTTCTCCCTCCCCTTTTTCTTCTCCCGTGGTTGTAAATTTGCATCATGGATTCATTTATTTTTCAGGTTATCATTAATCTGTTAACAAGTGTATTTAATATCCTATTTTTCTAACTGTGGTATATTGTGGCAGAATGGTTCTTTTTTCACCCCTCTCTGTAGTCTCTTCTGACAGTGACTCTAGGCATGAATTGTGACTTGTTTGGGCTGACTGAACTACAGCAAATGCGATGCAAGAGGAGGCTTAAAAAATACCTCTTTACTGGGGCTTGTTCCCTTTTGCTGCTGAGAAGTATTTTGCTTCCATGTGAATTGGCTCATGCTATTCTCTTAGAAGATAATAGATCATGCAGAGTCCCCAGTTATTCCAGCAGAGGGGAAGTGAGAGGAAGGCTTTGCTTGACCCTCTGCATTCCAGTCAAGCCAGCTTGGACCACAGAAATTGCAAAACACATCCATAGAAAATGAAAGGCATTTAGTCTCGCTCCCATCTATCTGTCAAACAGGATAAAAATGTCTTAGAATATTTTGTTCAATTTCCAATCCACTCCCCTTAATTCTATGTTTTAATTACTGCTATTTAGTATTTCTTTTTTTAAGTTAAAATATTACAAATATATTTCAATCATCAACTAAATTAGTCCAAATATTTTACTGAAATGTTGCTCACCCTTCCTTCCTTCCTTCCTTCCTTCCTTCTTTCCTTCCTTCCTTCCTTCCTTCCTTCCTGCCTTCCTGCCTTCCTGCCTTTCTGCCTTCCTGCCTTCCCTCCCTCCCTCTTCCCTCCCTCCCTCTCTTCCCTCCCTCCCTCCCTTCCTCCCTTCCCTTCCTTCCCTTCCTTCCCTTCCTTCTCTTCATTCCCTTCCTTTCCTTTCCTTTCCTTCTTTTTTTTTTTTCTGAGATGGAGTCTCAGTCTGTCACCCAGACTGGAGTGCAGTGGCACAGTCTCAGCTCACTACCACCTCCTGGGTTCAAGCAATTATCCTGCCTCAGCCTCCTGAGTAGCTGGGACTACGTAGGCACGCCACCACGTCCGAGTAACTTTTGTATTTTTTTTTAGTAAAGACAGGGTTTCGCCATGTTGGCCAGGCTTTTCTCGAACTCCTGACCTCAAGCAATCCTCCCGACTCGGCCTCCTAATGTGCTGGAATTACAAGCGTGAGCCACCGGCACCTGGCCTCACCATTTCTTCTTGAATCTTACTTCTTCTCTGAGAAAATTTTTGGATTATCTGAAGAACAAATTTTAATGTCTTTTTTTAATGGTGATCTGTGGGTTGAGTACGCATATATTTACTTTTATTTCAGTATTGGAGAAAAAAATTATATATAAATATATTAATATTTTATATAAATGTATATAATTATATATAATTTTACCAGGATATAGAAGTCTAAACATTTTCTCTTGTACTATAAATGGCTACTTACTTTTTACTTCGTGGTTGTGGATGACAAGTTTGCTGTCAAATTGTCACTTTTTTACATAAGTATTTGTGTCTTTCTCTCTGGTAGCTTCTAAGGTTTTCAATTTTTTCTTGATGTTTTAAAACTTCATAGTGACATACACACATGTTGCCTTATTTTTATTTGTCTTGCTTGGAATAAGATACAGCTCTGTCAATCTAAGGACCATGTCTTTTTTAATCCATGAAACTTCATTTTATCTAAATGTGTCTCTGATATTCCTTCTAGTCTCTAATTCTGATTCCTCATTCAGGTATGTTTTGGTGATTTTCAATTTATTCTTTTTATTTCCTAACTTATTTTTTATATTGTTCATGTCATTAATGTTTTTGTGACATTTTAGCAATTCCTGAGTACATTCTTTTGATTATTTCTCTCTTTACATGGAGTCATTATAACATCACTGTTTATGAGTTTTCTATTTTTATTTTAATATCTACTTTATCTCCAAAAATTATTTTTTTCTACTTATCATTGATTTCTATCTACATATATTTGTTTTATAACTTTTTTGATGATTAAATAAATGATATTTTTCCTTTTTAAGTATTTAAAATAGATTGTTCTAATATATATCTTTTCACAAATGACGGCAAATTCTCCCAATAGATAATTATCTCATGAAATAGTTTTTCTCATTTGTTTGAAACTCCTTTTTTTTCAAGCTTATTATGAAAAGAGAGGCTGGGTATAGATGTCTACGTTGGTACCTGTTGGACTCCTTGGATCCCACCTGAGTTCCTAGTCAGAACCAGATCTTGCATTGATAGCATAGACTCATTTTCTTATGCATATAATTCAGATAATTTGCTGGAACCATTGGGTAGCTTGATGTAAGACATGATTAAGCATTTTCTCTAATTCTTAACAGATATCTAATAATCTTGTAGGTAGAGGCCATAGGCAGCATATGATAAGATTTATTTTAGTCTCTGATCATGAGAGATTCTTACAGTATCCCTGCACCTTGAATTCCAGGACTATTCCTCTAACATTTTAAAAAATATTCTCTAGTGCATCTATCTGTTTCTGATCTGTATTAGGGTTCTCTAGAGGGACATAACTAATACGTTATATGTATATATAAAAGGGAGTTTATTAAGGATAATTGATTTACAAAATCACAAGGTAAAATCCCATGATAGGCTAGGCCTGCAAGTTGAGGAGCAAGGAAGCCAGTGGTGGATCAGTCTGAGTACCAAAACCTCAAAAGTAGGGATGCTGACAGTGCAGCCTTCAGTCTGTTGCCAAAGGCCCAGGAGCTCCAGGCAAAACACTGGTGTAAGTCCAAGAGTCCAAAAGCTGAAGAACTTGGAGTCTGATATTCGAGAGCAGGAAGCATCCAGCATGGGAGAAAGATGAAGGCTGGAAGATTCAGCAAGTCTGCTCTTCCATTTTCTGCTTGCTTCATTTTAGCAGTGCTTTCAACTGATTAGATGGGACCTACCCAGATTGAGGGTGGATCTGCCTCTCCCAGTCTACCGACTCAAATGTTAATCTCCTTTGGCAACACCCTCATGCACACATCCATGAACAATATTTTAAATCCTTCAATCAAGTTGACAATATTCATCATCACATGATCCAGAATTTTGACTGTTGCTCTGAGGCTTTGACTTCTTATTGCTGTGCTATTTTTCTTTTCTATGAGATATTTATTTTGGCGTTGAGGTTTGCTGTGTTGTATATGCTTCATTGTGTATTGATGGAAAGGAGTGGTAAATTTCTGCATCAATCACACAGCTATATTTAGCAAATGCCTATATGTTTACTTTTTAAGAAAGACTTCTTCGGAGCAGTTTAAGGTTCACAGAGTGTGTTTGTTGCTGCTGTTAGATGAAGTAATCTACAGATGTCAATTATATACAGTTAATTGATAATGTTGAATTCAACTATTTCCGTACTGATTTTCTGTTTGCTGGATCTATTTTTGATAGAGTGGTGTTGAACTCTCTAACTATGATAGTAGATTTTTTTTTTTTTTTTTTTGAGAAAGAGTCTTGTTCTGTCACCCATGCTGGAATGCAGTGGCGCAATATTGGCTCACTTCAACTTTCGCCTCCTGGATTCAAGCGATTCTCCTGCCTCAGCCTCCTGAGTAGCTGGGATTACAGGCACCTGCCACCACGCCCGGCTAGTTTTTGTATTTTCAGTAGAGACAGGGTTTTACCATGTTGGCCAGGCTGATCTCGAACTCCTGACCTCAGGTGATCTGCCCACCCCAGCCTCCCAGAGTGCTTGGATTGCAGGAGTGAGCCACTGAGACAGGCCAATAGTAGAATTTTTTTTTTAATTTATATTTTCTTATAGTTCTATCATTGTTGGTCTCATATAGTTTGATGCTCTCTTGTTAGCACACACACATTAAGGATTGTTATGTCTTTTTGGAGAATAGATCCCTTTATTGTTATGTAATAGCCTTTTAAAAAATCCCTGGTAACTTCCTTTGTTTGAAGTCTGTTCTGTCTGAAATTAATATAACTATTGCTTTCTTTTTATTAGTGTTAGCATAATGTATCTTTCTCCTTCCCTTTGCTTCTAATATATATGTGTTTTATGTTTAAAGTGGGTTTCTTGTAGGTAACATGGAGTTGGATCCTGTTTTGAATCCACTCTGACAGTATCTGTCATTTATTGGTGTATTTATGCTATTGATGTGTAAAGTGATTATTGATGTAGTTGGATTAATATCTGCCAATAGAGTGAAGTTATGTTCCTAGTTTTGTCTTCTACTCTTTTTTTCTGTCCTTTACGCTTTTAATTGAGCATCTCATATAATTATATTTTTTCTGTTTTCTGAGGATATTGGTTATACTTTTTAAAAAACTTTTTTAGTGGTTCCCTAGAAGTCGCAATATGCATTTACAGCTAATGCAAATCTACTTTCAAATGACGCTATGCAATTTTACAGGTAGTACAAGTACCTTACAATAATAAAATAATCCTAATCCTTCTCTCCTACCTTGGTACTATCTCCCATGGAAGTTTCTACCCATGAGTTTCTGTTCTAAGTAGTTTAATTCTCTATCTCTGTAATTCTGAGGGCAGCAGTTTGCCCAGTGACCTCACCTCTCTGTTGGACCTAAGAGGTGTTGGTTTTCCAGTTTATTCAGCCCTTTTACTTGTTATAATGAAGTGATGACTTCCAAGCAACTCACATGCCAGACCAGAAAGAGAAGTCCTATATGCTTAATTTTAAAAGTCTGCAAGAATTTTTATTTTTATTCTTTTGTTCTCCACATACATATTGTACATTGATTGCGTGCCAGGCACTATGTTAAGTATGATGATGGAAGACAAAAAGTGTTTGTAACTAACTTCAAGGAATATAGTTATTTTCTACATAAATAGGTATTGCTAATAAACACTGATTATCTTTCAATAGATACATCCCAGAATGAGATCACAGATTAATCAATTTTCTATTGGTTGTATTTCTAAACAGGCATAAAATAGTTTATAAGCTAGTCTTTAAAAAGAAGTTTCAAGTATGTACAATTGATCTAATGAATTAGTCAATGGTACAACAGAGTTATAATTTTTTAATTTATATTTTGAATCACTCAAGACTTTATGTGATTATGGTGAATATCAGAAAATCTAATTCTCTTATTTTGATCTAACAACATTCTGTCTAATCTGTTAATCATGTTAGTTATACTACAATTCCCAAATCTCACAGTAACCATTAAAATCCCAATTATTCACCTGACAACTTTGATACTTCTTGGCCTTTGATAGATGCAAATTTTAGAATTAACATGGAGTATAGATTTTCTTGAAAATCAAAGGGAAACTGAAGTGCTTGCTTAGTGCTTTAATAGGTTTATGTTATTTAATATAGATAATATTTATTCAAGTCCCAATATGACTCCTTTCCTATATGTATAATGATATATGCTTAATTATAAGTTATTTTGTGTATAAAAATCATTGATACAGAAGATAATGTTGACATAATTCAGAAGCTTTTTTCTTTATGTTTAATAGCATTTTTTTTTCTGTCCAAATCCACAACTACAGAACCCTTCACTTGCCACTTTATACCTATTATAGAGGTTCAGCAGAGGTTCAGTGAATTTCTTTTTAATAAAATCCTGCCCCCCAAAAATACATTCTTAAGTAATGATAAGAAATAAGAAACTTGTGTCTCTCATCTCAACAACTTTGCCACATCTTTTATGTTCATTCTTTCATAATGAAGTGGTGACTTTAGATGCTGTTTTCTCTTTGAAGGTAAACTGTCTCTTTATGAATTATTCTTTACATATAATAAATGTATATACATTTAATCATTCCTATTTCTTAGTATTTGATCATAATATATGAAAGAAGAAAAACAAGGTATCTAAAAGTGGTGTTGTATTGCAAATGAATTTTCTAAAATAGAATATTCTCCCCTTAGATATAACACATTGCTCTTTTTCTGCTCTAGATTACCTCTGTGAAATGCTTGACTGATTTATTTTATCACGAGGTTCCATTCATTTCTCTAATTTTAGTGTATGATAGGTGAGATTGGAAAGATAGAAAATGCCAGCCTCAAAAATGGCTAGATACCTCAAAAAGTCAAAAGAATTATGAGCATTTTAAATAATACGAAGATGAGTTGGAGTAAAAAAATACACATTAGAAAATTTGACACAACATTTACTTTCAGGTATAGCAATCATTGACTAATAGTATTAATAGAAGATATATAATATTAGAATAGAAAGCAGAGTACATTTTGTAAACTAACATGGAATAGATTCTAAGCTCCAGTCAATTATCTATTTCAATATATTTTTATCTTTGTTAATATTTTATGCCTTCTGTTCAAAGAACCCAAGATTACATTCAGAGTTCATAGCAAGTACTGATGTTGTGAGGCATAGATGACACCAGTAGGCTGGATTACATATAGTAAAAATATATGTACCAATGTACATATATTGGTATGCACATTGTACCAATATTTTTTCTTTTTTTTTTTTTTGAGACGGAGTCTCGCTGTGTCGCCCGGGCT